>NC_086445.1:143002776-143342359 GCF_028390025.1 Pseudophryne corroboree
AAACTAACGCAGTAACTTGTTTTTTTTGGATTGTAGGTCAATGACAAACAACTCACTAGAGGCCCTTCCTCAGAAGTTATGTGCCAAAATGCCATCCATTAACTGGATGTAAGTTGTCTGTCAATTAAACAATAAATTATAAATAAATGTATTAATTGTTAAAGTTTGATTGCTATAGTTTTACTTGTTTATTCAATAATAGTGCAGTTAACAGAGTAATTAATGTGATTCTTTGCAAAGTAAAATGGAGATTTTAGGACTAATGTAGAGTTGGACCATTTTCCCTATATCATGCACTTTTTCTTACCGCACCTGCGCATCAAGTAGCAGTATGCGTCTTCATCCACGCCTACCGAGTCGCATTTCACACTCCGGTATCCCTGTGTAATAGGCATATACATAGTATAGAGCCCTACTCCAGCCCTATGGGCACATGCATTGCATATAACAGATAGGGCACTGAAGCGGCATTAAGAATGCAAGAGTTACAAAAGACTTTACTCTCTTCCATAGCTCTCTTTACAGCTGAAATTCAGTAGAACCTAAGGTCGCGCACTTGTACTGAAGAGTGTGTAGAGTTACTATTCACCAACTTTCTAACTGCAATTTCAACATTTTCAAAGAATATAAAGAACTACTGTATACAGGGGGTAATTCCAAGTTGATCGCAGCAGGAAATTTTTTAGCAGTTGGGCAAAACCATGTGCACTGCAGGGGAGGCAGATTTAACCTGTGCAGAGAGAGTTAAATTTGGGTGTGGTGTGTTCAATCTGCAATCTAATTTGCAGTGTAAAAATAAAGCAGCCAGTATTTACCCTGCACAGAAATAAAATAACCCACCCAAATCTAACTCTTTCTGCACATGTTATATCTGCCTCCCCTGCAGTGCACATGGTTTTGCCCAATTGCTAACAGAATTCCTGCTGCGATCAACTTGGAATTACCCCCACAGTACAGGCACACCATGGGGTAAATTTACTAAGGTGGGAGATTTTTAGAACTGGTGATGTTGCCCATGGCAACCAATCAGATTCTACTTACCATTTCTCTGACGTCCTAGTGGATGCTGGGAACTCCGTAAGGACCATGGGGAATAGACGGGCTCCGCAGGAGACTGGGCACTCTAAAAGAAAGATTAGGTACTATCTGGTGTGCACTGGCTCCTCCCTCTATGCCCCTCCTCCAGACCTCAGTTAGAATCTGTGCCCGGCCAGAGCTGGGTGCTCCTAGTGGGCTCTCCTGAGCTTGCTAGAAAGAAAGTATTTGTTAGGTTTTTTATTTTCAGTGAGATCTGCTGGCAACAGACTCACTGCTACGTGGGACTGAGGGGAGAGAAGCAAACCTACCTGCTTGCAGCTAGCTTGTGCTTCTTAGGCTACTGGACACCATTAGCTCCAGAGGGTTCGAACACAGGGCCTGACCTCGATCGTTCGTTCCAGGAGCCGCGCCGCCGTCCCCCTTGCGGCTCTGCAAGGGGGACGGCTCTAGAAGACAGAAGAACAGATGAAATCGGCGGCAGAAGACTCCTGTCTTCATTAAGGTAGCGCACAGCACTGCAGCTGTGCGCCATTGCTCCCACAGCACACCACACACTCCGGTCACTGTGGGGTGCAGGGCGCTGGGGGGGGGGGGGCGCCCTGGGCAGCAATTATATTACCTTTTGGCAAAAGAATACACATAATACAGTCAGTTAACTGTATATGTGTAAAAAACCCCGCCATTAAGTTACAAAAAACGCGGGACAGAAGCCCGCCGCTGAGGGGGCGGGGCCTTCTTCCTCAGCACACCAGCGCCATTTTCCCTTCACAGCTCCGCTGGAAGCACGCTCCCCAGGCTCTCCCCTGCAGTATCCAGGTACAAGACGGGTTAAAAAGAGAGGGGGGGGCACATAAATTTAGGCGCAAATCGATACAAACAAGCAGCTATTGGGAAAATCACTTATTAGCAGTGTAAATCCCTGTGTTATATAGCGCTGTGGTGTGTGATGGCATACTCTCTCTCTGTCTCCCCAAAGGACTTTGTGGGGTCCTGTCCTCAGTCTGAGCATTCCCTGTGTGTGCGCGGTGTGTCGGTACGGCTGTGTCGACATGTTTGATGAGGAGGGTTACGTGGAGGCGGAGCAGGGGCAGATACATGTGGTGTCGCCCCCGACGGGGCCGACACCTGATTGGATGGATATGTGGAAGGTCTTAACCGACAGTGTCAACTCCTTACATAAAAGGTTTGATGACGCAGCAGCCTTGGGACAGCCGGGGTCTCAGCCCGCGCCTGCCCAGGCGACTCAGAAGCCGTCAGGGGCTTATAAACGCCCGCTAGCTCTGATGGTAGACACAGATGTCGACACGGAGTCTGACTCCAGTGTAGATGAGGATGAGACAAATGTACAGTCTACAAAAGCCATCCGATGCATGATTACTGCAATGAAAGATGTATTGCACATTTCTGATATTAACCCGGTTACCACCAAAAGGGGTATTATGTTTGGGGAGAAAAAGCAGCCAGTGACTTTTCCCCCATCTGATGAATTAAATGATTTGTGTGAAGAAGCGTGGAGTTCCCCTGATAAGAAACTAGTGATTTCTAAGAGGTTACTGATGGCGTACCCTTTCCCGCCAACGGATAGGTTACGTTGGGAAACATCCCCTAGGGTGGACAAGGCGCTAACACGCTTATCTAAAAGGGTGGCACTGCCGTCTCAGGATACGGCCGCCCTAAAGGATCCTGCGGATAGAAAGCAGGAAGCTATCCTGAAGTCTGTGTATACACACTCTGGTACTCTACTGAGACCTGCTATTGCTTCAGCCTGGATGTGTAGTGCTGCAGCAGCATGGACTGATACCCTGTCAGACAACATTGATTCCCTCGACAGGGATACTATTTTGCTAACCATCGAACATATAAAAGACGTCGTCTTATATATGCGGGATGCACAGAGGGACATTTGCCTGCTGGCATCTAGAATTAATGCAATGTCCATTTCTGCCAGGAGAGTATTATGGACTCGGCAGTGGACAGGTGATGCTGATTCTAAAAAACACATGGATGTTTTGCCTTATATGGGTGAGGAACTATTTGGGGACGGTCTCTCTGACCTCGTATCCACAGCAACTGCTGGGAAGTCGACTTTTTTGCCTCAGGTTCCCTCACAGCCTAAGAAAGCACCGTATTATCAAATGCAGTCCTTTCGGCCTCAGAAAGGCAAACGGGTCAGAGGAGCATCCTTTCTGGTCAGAGGCAAGGGTAGAGGAAAGAAGCTGCACCAGGCAGCCAGTTCCCAGGAACAAAAATCCTCCCCTGCTTCCACTAAGTCCACCGCATGACGTTGGGGCTCCACAGGCGGAGCCAGGTGCGGTGGGGGCGCGTCTCCGAAACTTCAGCAACCAGTGGGTTCGCTCACAAGTGGATCTATGGGCTGTACAAATTGTATCTCAGGGATACAAGCTGGAGTTCGAGGCAGCTCCCCCTCGCCGTTACCTCAAATCAGCCTTGCCAGCTGCTCCCAGGGAAAGGGAGGTAGTACTGGCGGCAATTCACAAGCTGTACCTCCAGAAGGTGATAATCAAGTTCCCCCTCCTTCAACAGGGCAGGGGTTACTATTCCACAATGTTTGTGGTACCGAAACCGGACGGTTCGGTGAGACCCATCCTGAATTTAAAATCCTTGAACACTTATATAAAGAAGTTCATGTTCAAAATGGAATCGCTCAGGGCGGTTATTGCAAGCCTGGAAGAGGGGGATTTTATGGTGTCGCTGGACATCAAGGATGCTTACTTGCATGTCCCCATTTTCCCACCTCACCAGGAGTACCTCAGGTTTGTGGTACAGAACTGTCATTACCAATTCCAGACGTTGCCATTTGGTCTCTCCACGGCTCCGAGAATATTTACCAAGGTAATGGCCGAAATGATGATGCTCCTTCGAAGAAAGGGAGTTATAATTATCCCGTACTTGGACGATCTCCTCATAAAGGCGAGGTCCAGAGAGCAGTTGTTGGTCAGCGTAGCACTCTCTCAGGAAGTGTTGCAACAGCACGGCTGGATTCTGAATATCCCAAAGTCGCAGCTGATCCCTACGACGCGTCTGCTTTTCCTGGGAATGATTCTGGACACAGAACAGAAGAAGGTGTTTCTCCCGGAGGAGAAGGCCCAGGAATTGTTATCTCTGGTCAGGGACCTCCTGAAACCAAAACAGGTGTCGGTGCATCACTGCACGCGAGTCCTGGGAAAGATGGTGGCTTCTTACGAAGCAATTCCCTTCGGCAGGTTCCATGCAAGGATCTTTCAGTAGGATCTGTTGGACAAATGGTCCGGATCGCATCTTCAGATGCATCGGTTGATCACCCTGTCCCCAAGGGCCAGGGTGTCTCTGCTGTGGTGGCTGCAGAGTGCTCATCTTCTCGAGGGACGCAGGTTCGGCATACAGGACTGGATCCTGGTGACCACGGATGCAAGCCTCCGAGGATGGGGGGCAGTCACTCAGGGAAGAAACTTCCAAGGACAGTGGTTAAGTCTGGAGACTTCTCTACACATAAATATATTGGAACTAAGGGCCATCTACAACGCCCTGAGTCAAGCAGAGCCCCTGCTTCAAAACCAATCTGTACTGATTCAGTCAGACAACATCACGGCGGTCGCCCATGTAAACCGCCAGGGCGGCACAAGAAGCAGGATGGCAATGGCAGAAGCCACAAGGATTCTTCGATGGGCGGAGAATCACGTGCTAGCACTGTCATCAGTGTTCATTCCGGGAGTGGACAACTGGGAAGCAGACTTCCTCAGCAGGCACGACCTCCACCCGGGAGAGTGGGGACTTCATCAAGAAGTGTTCACACAGATTGTAAATCGTTGGGAACTGCCACAGGTGGACATGATGGCGTCCCGCCTCAACAAAAAGCTAAAAAAATATTGCGCCAGGTCACGGGACCCTCAGGCGATAGCTGTGGACGCACTAGTGACACCATGGGTGTACCAGTCGGTTTATGTGTTCCCTCCTCTTCCTCTCATACCCAAGGTACTGAGGATAGTAAGAAAGAGAGGAGTAAGTACTATACTCATCGTTCCGGATTGGCCAAGAAGAACTTGGTACCCAGAACTACAAGAAATGATCTCAGAGGACCCATGGCCTCTGCCTCTCAGACAGGACCTGTTACAGCAGGGGCCCTGTCTGTTCCAAGACTTACCGCAGCTGCGTTTGACGGCATGGCGGTTGAACGCCGGATCCTAGCGGAAAAGGGCATTCCGGATGAAGTTATTCCTACGCTGATAAAGGCTAGGAAAGACGTGACAGCAAAACATTATCACCGTATATGGCGAAAATATGTTGCTTGGTGTGAGGCCAGGAAGGCCCCTACAGAGGAATTCCAGCTGGGTCGATTCCTGCACTTCCTACAGTCAGGAGTGACTATGGGCCTAAAATTAGGATCCATAAAGGTCCAGATTTCGGCCCTATCTATTTTCTTTCAAAAAGAACTGGCTTCACTGCCTGAAGTTCAGACGTTTGTTAAGGGAGTGCTGCATATTCAGCCCCCTTTTGTGCCTCCAGTGGCACCTTGGGATCTTAACGTTGTGTTGGATTTCCTGAAATCACACTGGTTTGAGCCACTTAAGACCGTGGAGCTAAAGTATCTCACGTGGAAGGTGGTCATGCTGTTGGCCTTGGCTTCAGCTAGGCGTGTGTCAGAATTGGCGGCTTTGTCATGTAAAAGCCCGTATCTGATCTTCCATATGGACAGGGCAGAATTGAGGACTCGTCCCCAATTTCTCCCAAAGGTGGTATCAGCGTTTCATTTGAACCAACCTATTGTGGTGCCTGCGGCTACTCGGGACTTGGAGGCTTCCAAGTTGCTGGACGTAGTCAGGGCTTTGAAAATGTCTGTAGCCAGGACGGCTGGAGTCAGGACAACTGACTCGCTGTTTATCCTGCATGCACCCAACAAACTGGGTGCTCCGGCTTCAAAGCAAACTATTGCGCGCTGGATCTGTAACACGATTCAGCAAGCTCATTCTGCGGCACGGTTACCGCATCCTAAATCGGTAAAAGCCCATTCCACAAGGAAGGTGGGCTCTTCTTGGGCGGCTGCCCGAGGGGTCTCGGCTTTACAGCTTTGCCGAGCTGCTACTTGGTCGGGTTCAAACACATTTGCTAAGTTCTACAAGTTTGATACCCTGGCTGAGGAGGACCTTGCCTTTGCTCATTCGGTGCTGCAGAGTCATCCGCACTCTCCCGCCCGTTTGGGAGCTTTGGTATAATCCCCATGGTCCTTACGGAGTTCCCAGCATCCACTAGGACGTCAGAGAAAATAAGAATTTACTCACCGGTAATTCTATTTCTCGTAGTCCGTAGTGGATGCTGGGCGCCCGTCCCAAGTGCGGACTCTCTGCAATACATGTATATAGTTATTGCTTAACTAAAGGGTTATTGTTATGAGCCATCTGTTACTGAGACTCAGTTGTTGTTCATACTGTTAACTGGGTATGGTTATCGCAAGTTGTACAGTGTGATTGGTGTGGCTGGTATGAGTCTTACCCTGGATTCCAAATCCTTTCCTTGTTGTGTCAGCTCTTCCGGGCACAGTTTCCTTAACGGAGGTCTGGAGGAGGGGCATAGAGGGAGGAGCCAGTGCACACCAGATAGTACCTAATCTTTCTTTTAGAGTGCCCAGTCTCCTGCGGAGCCAGTCTATTCCCCATGGTCCTTACGGAGTTCCCAGCATCCACTACGGACTACGAGAAATAGAATTACCGGTGAGTAAATTCTTATTTTATCTAGCTGCTTCTAGCAGATAATAGATATAATCTGATTGGTTGCTATGGGCAACATCACCAGTTCTAAAAATCTCCCACCTTAGTAAATATACCCCCAAATGTTAAAAGAGGTGTCAGCACTTACTGGTACATTTCCAGGAAGCCATCAAAGTAACTTACTCCGGTGACATTAAATCTTATATATTGTCTGCACAGCTAATGTATCAGCAATGTATCACTAATCACATGTGTATTCTTGTGCAGAGATTTTGAAGGTAATAATATTGGAACACTGAATAATTCCAGCTTTGCTACGTGTGATGAGCTCACTGTTCTGTAAGTGTTTTCTATGTAATGTACTGTACAGTTTCTGTGTTATTACTGTATATCACTGCCATATTCACATAGAGGTTGTACAAAAAATACCCTGCCAGATAACAATCCTCTTAATTTGTTAAGACGAATTGCAAAAGAATGTTACACTTAATAAATAGCACAAATAAAGGATGCAAGATTTTGTCTATTGGCACTGAAAGCGTTGGACATTTACCAGTGTCAAACGCAGGATTTCTAGAGGGGGGTTTACAAATACAGTACACAGTCTCCCACTCTGCGGAACATTGGAGCAAGTGCAGGAGTCTGGGGGAGCGGTAAAAGAACCTAGTAATGACCCTGGACATTAATGTAAACATTGGTCTTTTTATAAACTGGATACTGTATAGAATACAGTATTAATATTTCTCTAACATCCTAGAGGATGCTGGGACTCCGTAAGGACCATGGGGATAGACGGGCTCCGCAGGAGACATGGGCACTTTAAGAAAGACTTTGGATCTGGGTGTGCACTGGCTCCTCCCCCTATGCCCCTCCTCCAGACCTCAGTTTGATACTGTGCCCAGTGGAGACTGGGTGCTTTCAGGGAGCTCTCCTGAGTTTCCTGTAAAAGAAAGTATTTTAGTTAGGTTTTTTATTTTCAGGGAGCCTGCTGGCAACAGGCTCCCTGCATCGAGGGACTGAGGAGAGAGAAACAGACCCACTTCTCTGAGTTTCAGGGCTCTGTTTCTTAGGCTACTGGACACCATTAGCTCCAGAGGGATCGGTACGCAGGTCTCACCCTCGCCGTCCGTCCCAGAGCCGCGCCGCCGTCCTCCTCGCAGAGCCGGAAGATAGAAGCCGGGTGAGTATGTGAGGAAAAGACTTCAGAGGCGGCAGAAGACACCTTGATCTTCATAGAGGTAACGCTCAGCAGTGAAGCTGTGCGCCATTGCTCCCATTCACCTCACACACATCGGTCACTGTAAGGGTGCAGGGCGCAGGGGGGGGCGCCCTGAGCAGCAATAAAAACCTCCTGTGGCAAATACACATATATACATGTACAGCTGGGCACTGTACATGTATAAAAAGAGCCCCCGCCATGTTATTAAGAAATTTGAGCGGGACAGAAGCCCGCCGCCGAGGGGGCGGTGCTTCTCCCTCAGCACTCACCAGCGCCATTTTTCTCCACAGCACCGCTGAGAGGAAGCTCCCCAGACTCTCCCCTTCTTGACACACGGTGAAAGAGGGTTTTAAAGTAGAGGGGGGGCACATAATTGGCGCATATACATGCTACAAAAGCGCTACTGGGTAAACATTCTGTGTTTTTTCCTGGGTCATATAGCGCTGGGGTGTGTGCTGGCATACTCTCTCTCTCTGTCTCTCCAAAGGGCCTGGTGGGGAACCTGTCTTCAGAAAAGAGCTTCCCTGTGTGTGTGTGGTGTGTCGGTACGCGTGTGTCGACATGTCTGAGGTTGAAGGCTCACCTAAGGAGGAGGGGGAGTGTATGAATGTTAGGTCTCCGTCGGCAGTGCCAACACCTGACTGGATGGATATGTGGAATGTTTTAAGTGCTAATGTTAATTTATTGCACAAAATAGCTAGGGTACAGTCAGGGAGTCAACCCATGTCTGTCCCAATGTCGCCGGGACCTTCGGGGTCTCAGAAGCGCCCACTATCCCAAATAGTTGACACAGATACCGACACGGATTCAGACTCCAGTGTCGACTACGATGATGCAAAATTGCAGCCAAGGGTGGCTAAATGTATTCGATATATGATTATCGCAATTAAAGATGTTTTGCACATCACTGAGGAACCCCCTGTCCCTGACACGAGGGTACACATGTATAAGGGAAAGAAACCTGAGGTCACCTTTCCCTCTTCACATGAGCTGAACGAATTATGCGAAAAAGCGTGGGAAACTCCAGACGAAAAACTCCAGTTTCCCAAAAGGATTCTAATAGCGTATCCTTTCCCGTCACAGGACAGAATACGGTGGGAATCCTCCCCTAGGGTAGACAAAGCTTTGACACGCTTATCAAAATAGATAGTGCTCCCATCCCAAGATACGGCTACCCTCAAGGACCGCAAGCAGGAGGTTACCTTGAAGTCCATTTACACACATTCTGGTACGTTACTCAGACCGGCAATTGCGTCGGCCTGGGTTTGTAGTGCTGTAGCAGCATGGACAGATTCCTTATCAGCGGATATTGAGACCCTTGATAAGGATACCATTTTAATGACCCTAGGGCATATAAAAGATGCTGTCTTATATATGAGGGATGCTCAAAGAGACATTAGTTTACTGGGTTCCAGAATAAACGCTATGTCTATTTCTGCTAGGCGAGTCTTATGGACCCGACAGTTTTTGTCTTACAAGGGTGAGGAATTGTTTGGAGAGGGCCTCTCGGACCTCATCTCCACAGCTACGGCAGGTAAATCGAATTTTTTGCTTTATATTCCCTCACAATCTAAGAAAGCGCCCCATTATCAAATGCAGTCCTTTCGTTCAAATAAAAGCAAAAGAGTACGTGGATCGTCCTTTCTTGCCAGGGGTAAGGGCAGAGGAAAAAAGCTGCACAACACAGCTAGTTCCCAGGAACAGAAGTCCTCCCCGGCCTCTGCAAAATCCACCGCATGACGCTGGGGCTCCCCTGAGGGAGTCCGCTCCAGTGGGGGCACGTCTTCGACTTTTCAGCCACATCTGGGTTCACTCACAGGTGGATCCCTGTGCAATAGAAATTGTTTCCCAGGGATACGAGCTGGAATTCGAGGAGGTGCCTCCTCGGCGGTTTTTCAAATCAGCGCTACCAACTTCTCCCCTGGAAAGGGAGATAGTGTTACATGCGATTCACAAATTGTGTCTTCAACAAGTGGTGGCCGAGGTTCCCCTGCTTCAGAGAGGGAAGGGGTACTACTCAACTCTGTTTGTGGTCCCAAAACCGGACGGTTCGGTCAGACCCATTTTGAATTTAAAATCCCTGAACCTTTACTTAAAACGGTTCAAGTTCAAGATGGAATCGCTCAGAGCGGTCATCGCCAGCCTGGAAGGGGGGGATTTTATGGTATCTCTGGACATAAAGGATGCATACCTGCATGTTCCCATATATCCTCCTCATCAGGCGTACCTGAGATTTGCGGTACAGGATTGTCATTACCAATTTCAGACGTTGCCGTTTGGGCTTTCCACGGCCCCGAGAATTTTCACCAAGGTAATGGCGGAAATGATGGTGCTCCTGCGCAAGCAGGGTGTCACAATTATCCCGTACTTGGACGATCTCCTCATAAAAGCGAGA
Organism: Pseudophryne corroboree; assembly: GCF_028390025.1. Taxonomy (NCBI): domain Eukaryota; kingdom Metazoa; phylum Chordata; class Amphibia; order Anura; family Myobatrachidae; genus Pseudophryne; species Pseudophryne corroboree. The sequence goes on from NC_086445.1 coordinate 143,013,131, forward strand.
TCACGGGAGAAGTTGCAGAACAGCGTATCTCTATCACTGAAGGTGTTACAGCGACACGGCTGGATTCTCAATATTCCAAAGTCGCAGCTGAATCCTACGACTCGCCTGCCCTTCTTGGGCATGATTCTGGACACAGACCAGAAAAGGGTTTTTCTTCCGATAGAAAAAGCGCAGGAACTCATGACTGTTGAAGCCGAAACAAGTGTCAGTACATCATTGCACTCAAGTCCTGGGAAAAATGGTGGCGACATACGAAGCCATTCCCTTCAGCAGGTTCCATGCAAGGACTTTCCAATGGGACCTATTGGACAAATGGTCCGGGTCACATCTGCACATGCATCAGCGGATCACCCTGTCCCCCAGGGCCAGGGTATCTCTCCTGTGGTGGCTGCAGAGTGCTCACCTTCTAGAGGGCCGCAGGTTCGGCATTCAGGATTGGATCCTGGTGACCACGGACGCGAGCCTCCGAGGTTGGGGAGCAGTCACACAGGGAAGAAATTTCCAAGGCCTTTGGTCAAGTCAAGAGACTTGTCTTCACATCAACATCCTGGAACTAAGGGCCATATACAACGCCCTGCGTCAAGCAGAGACCTTACTTCGCGACCGACCAGTTCTGATCCAGTCAGACGTCACCGCAGTAGCTCATGTAAACCGCCAAGGCGGCACAGGGAGCAGAGTGGCGATGGCGGAAGCCACCAGAATTCTTCGCTGGGCGGAGAATCATGTAAGCACACTGTCAGCAGTGTTCATTCCGGGAGTGGACAACTGGGAAACAGACTTCCTCAGCAGACATGACCTGCATCCGGGAGAGTGGGGACTTCATCAGGAAGTCTTCGCACAGATTGCAAGTTGGTGGGGACTGCCCCAAATAGACATGATGGCATCCCGTCTCAACAAAAAGCTACAAAGGTATTGCGCCAGGTCAAGAGACCTTCAGGCGGTAGCTGTGGACGCCCTAGTGACACTGTGGGTGTTCCAGTCGGTCTATGTATTTCCTCCTCTTCCTCTCATACCCAAGGTGTTGAGAATAATAAGAAAAAGAGGAGTGAGAACAATACTCATTGTTCCAGATTGGCCACGAAGGACCTGGTATCCGGATCTGCAAGAAATGCTCACGGAGGACCCATGGCCTCTGCCTCTCAGACAGGATCTGTTGCAACAGGGTCCCTGTCTGTTCCAAGACTTACCGCGGCTGCGTTTGACGGCATGGCGGTTGAACGCTGGATCCTATCGGAAAAAAATAAGATTTTACTTACCGATAAATCTATTTCTCGTAGTCCGTAGTGGATGCTGGGACTCCGTAAGGACCATGGGGAATAGCGGCTCCGCAGGAGACAGGGCACAAAATAAAAGCTTGAGATATCAGGTGGTGTGCACTGGCTCCTCCCCCTATGACCCTCCTCCAAGCCAGTTAGGATACTGTGCCCGGACGAGCGTACATAATAAGGAAGGATATTGAATCCCGGGTAAGACTCATACCAGCCACACCAATCACACCGTACAACTCGTGATCTGAACCCAGTTAACAGTATGATAAATTTAAAGGAGCCTCTGAAAAGATGGCTCAACAATAATAACCCGAATTTTTTGTAACAATAACTATATACAAGTATTGCAGACAATCCGCACTAGGGATGGGCGCCCAGCATCCACTACGGACTACGAGAAATAGATTTATCGGTAAGTAAAATCTTATTTTCTCTAACGTCCTAAGTGGATGCTGGGACTCCGTAAGGACCATGGGGATTATACCAAAGCTCCCAAACGGGCGGGAGAGTGCGGATGACTCTGCAGCACCGAATGAGAGAACTCCAGGTCCTCCTCAGCCAGGGTATCAAATTTGTAGAATTTAGCAAACGTGTTTGCCCCTGACCAAGTAGCTGCTCGGCAAAGTTGTAAAGCCGAGACCCCTCGGGCAGCCGCCCAAGATGAGCCCACTTTCCTTGTGGAATGGGCTTTTACTGATTTTGGCTGTGGCAATCCTGCCACGGAATGTGCAAGCTGAATTGTACTACAAATCCAACGAGCAATCGTCTGCTTTGAAGCAGGAGCACCCAGCTTGTTGGGTGCATACAGGATAAACAGCGAGTCAGTTTTCCTGACTCCAGCCGTCCTGGAAACATATATTTTCAAGGCCCTGACAACGTCCAGCAACTTAGAGTCCTCTAAGTCCCTAGTAGCCGCAGGTACCACAATAGGTTGGTTCATGTGAAATGCAGAAACCACCTTAGGTAGAAATTGAGGACGAGTCCTCAATTCCGCCCTGTCAGAATGAAAATTTAGGTAAGGGCTTTTACATGATAAAGCCGCCAATTCTGACACACGCCTAGCTGAAGCCAAGGCCAACAGCATCGACACCTTCCACGTGAGATATTTTAAATCTACCGTAGACAATGGTTCAAACCAGTGTGATTTTAGAAATCTCAACACAACATTGAGATCCCAAGGTGCCACTGGAGGCACAAAAGGAGGCTGTATGTGCAGCACCCCTTTCACAAATGTCTGAACTTCAGGTACTGAAGCCAGTTCTTTCTGGAAGAATATCGACAGGGCCGAAATTTGAACCTTAATGGACCCTAATTTTAGGCCCATAGACAGTCCTGTTTGCAGGAAATGCAAGAAACGACCCAGTTGAAATTCCTGTGTAGGGGCCTTCTTGGCCTCACACCACGCAACATATTTACGCCAAATGCGGTGATAATGTTTTGCGGTTACTTCCTTTCTGGCTTTTACCAGAGTAGGGATGACTTCTTCTGGAATGCCCTTGTCCTTCAGGATCCGGCGTTCAACCGCCATGCCGTCAAACGCAGCCGCGGTAAGTCTTGGAACAGACAAGGCCCCTGCAGTAGCAGGTCCTGTCTTAGAGGTAGAGGCCACGGTTCGTCCGTGAGCATCTCTTGAAGTTCCGGGTACCAAGACCTTCTTGGCCAATCCGGAACCACGAGTATAGTTCTTACTCCTCTCCTTCTTATGATTCTCAATACTTTCGGTATGAGGGGCAGAGGAGGGAATACATACACTGACTGGTACACCCACGGCGTTACCAGAGCGTCCACTGCTATTGCCTGAGGGTCCCTTGACCTGGCGCAATATCTGTCCAGTTTTTTGTTTAGACGTGACGCCATCATGTCCACCTTTGGTCTTTCCCAACGGTTTACAATTTGGTGGAAGACTTCTGGGTGAAGTCCCCACTCTCCGGGTGAAGGTCGTGTCTGCTGAGGAAGTCTGCTTCCCAGTTGTCCACTCCCGGAATGAACACTGCTGACAGTGCTATCACATGATTTTCCGCCCAGCGAAGAATCCTTGCAGTTTCTGCCATTGCCCTCCTGCTTCTCGTGCCGCCCTGTCTGTTTATGTGGGCGACTGACGTGATGTTGTCCGACTGGATCAACACCGCCTGACCCTGAAGCAGAGGTTTTGCTTGAATTAAGGCATTGTAAATGGCCCTTAGTTCTAGAATGTTTATATGAAGAGATGTTTCCATGCTTGACCACAAGCCCTGGAAATTCCTTCCCTGTGTGACTGCTCCCCAGCCTCTCAGGCTGGCATCCGTGGTTACCAGGATCCAATCCTGAATGCCAAATCTGCGGCCCTCTAGTAGATGAGCCCTCTGAAGCCACCACAGGAGAGACACCCTTGTCCTTGGCGACAGGGTTATCCGTTGATGCATCTGAAGATGCGATCCGGACCATTTTCCCAGTAGATCCCACTGAAAAGTTCTTGCATGGAATCTTCCGAATGGAATCGCTTCGTAAGAAGCCACCATTTTTCCCAGGACCCTTGTGCACTGATGCACTGAGACCTGTCCTGGTTTTAGGAGGTTCCTGACTAGCTCGGATAACTCCCTGGCCTTCTCCTCCGGGAGAAACACCTTCTTCTGGACTGTGTCCAGAATCATTCCTAAGAACAGTAGACGTGTCGTTGGAATCAGCTGCGATTTTGGAATATTTAGAATCCATCCGTGCTGACTTAGCACTACCTGAGATAGTGCCACTCCGACTTCTAACTGTTCCTTGGTTCTTGCCCTTATCAGGAGATCGTCCAAGTAAGGGATAATTAAGATGCCTTTTCTTCGTAGAAGAATCATCATTTCGGCCATTACCTTGGTAAAGACCCGAGGCGCCGTGGACAATCCAAACGGCAGCGTCTGAAACTGATAATGACAGTTTTGTACTACAAACCTGAGGTACCCTTGGTGAGAAGGATATATTGGGACGTGGAGATAAGCATCCTTGATGTCCAGCGACACCATATAGTCCCCCTCTTCCAGGTTCGCTATCACCGCTCTGAGTGACTCCATCTTGAATTTGAACCTTTTTATGTAAGTGTTCAAAGATTTTAGATTTAATATTGGTCTCACCGAGCCGTCCGGCTTCGGTACCACAAATAGTGTGGAATAATACCCCTTCCCCTGTTGTAAGAGGGGTACCTTGATTATCACCTGCTGGGAGTACAGCTTGTGAATGGCTTCCAGAACTGCCTCCCTGTCGGAGGGAGACTTTGGTAAAGCAGACTTCAGGAACCGATGAGGAGGAAACGCCTCGAATTCCAGTTTGTACCCCTGTGATACTACCTGTAGAATCCAGGGATCCACTTGCGAGTGAGCCCACTGCGCGTTGAAATTCTTGAGACGGGCCCCCACCGTGTCTGAGTCTGCTTGTAAAGCCCCAGCGTCATGCTGAAGACTTGGCAGAAGCAGGGGAGGGCTTCTGCTCCTGGGAAGCGGCTGCATGGTGCTGCCTTTTTCCTCTTCCTCTGCCCTTGGGCAGAAAAGAGTGACCTTTTGCTCGCTTGTACTTATGGGAACGAAAGGACTGAGTTTGAAAAGACTGTGTCTTTTTCTGTTGATGTGAAGTAACCTGGGGTAAAAAGGTGGATTTTCCAGCCGTTGCCGTGGCCACCAGGTCTGTTAGACCAGCCCCAAATAACTCCTCCCCCTTATACGGCAATACTTCCATGTGCCGTTTGGAATCTGCGTCCCCTGACCACTGTCTGGTCCATAATGCTCTTCTGGCAGAGATGGACATTGCGCTTACTCTTGATGCCAGGGTACAAATATCCCTCTGCGCATCACGCATATATAGCAATGCATCCTTTAAATGTTCTATAGTTAACAGAATATTGTCCCTATCCAGGGTATCAATATTCTCAGTCAGGGAATCCGCCCATGCGACTCCAGCACTGCACATCCAGGCTGATGCGATTGCTGGTCGCAGTATAACACCAGTATGTGTGTATATACTTTTCAGGATATTTTCCAGCCTCCTATCAGCTGGTTCTTTGAGGGTGGCCGTATCAGGGGACGGTAACGCTACTTGTTTAGATAAACGTGTGAGCGCCTTATCTACCCTAGGGGGCGTTTCCCACCGTGCCCTAACCTCTGGCGGGAAAGGGTATAGTGCTAATAACTTATTAGAAATTAGCTGTTTTTTATCGGGGGAAACCCACGCTTTATCACACACCTCATTTATTTCCTCAGACTCAGGAAAAACTATTGGCAGTTTTTTCACACCCCACATAATACCCGCCTTTGAGGTATTTGTAGTGTCAGAAAGGTTCAATGCCTCTTTCATTGCCGTGATCATGTAACGTGTGGCCCTACTGGACATTACGTTTGTCTCGTCACCGTCGACACTAGATTCAGTATCTGGATCTGGATCCGTGTCGACCCACTGAGGTAGCGGCCGTTTTAGGGCCCCTGAGGGTGTCTGAGACGCCTGAACAGGCACTAATTGATTTGCCGGCTTTCTCATGTCGTCAACAGTTTTTTGTAAATTGCTGACATTATCACTTAATTGTTTAAACACAATCATCCAGTCAGGTGTCGACTCCCTAGGGGGTGACATCACTAACACAGGCAACTGCTCCGCCTCCACCTCATTTTCCTCCTCATACATGTCGACACACGCGTACCGACACACAGCACACACACCGGGAATGCTCTGATAGAGGACAGGACCCTACTTAGCCCTTTGGAGAGACAGAGGGAGAGTCTGCCAGCACACACCCAGCGCTATATATATACAGGGATAACCTTATATAAGTGTTAATCCCTTATAGCTGCTGTTAATCTAGTTATTTGCTGCCAAAATGCCCCCCCTTCTCTTTTTTACCCTGAATCAGATGCAGTACTGCAGGGGAGAATCAGGGAGCCGTCCTTCCAGCGGAGCTGTGAGGGAATAATGGCGCCAGTGTGCTGAGGAGATAGGCCCCGCCCCTTCACGACGTCCTTAACTCCCGCTTTTTTGTGTAAAATGGCAGGGGAAAAAATACATCCATATAGCCCTGGAGCTATATGTGATGTATTCCTTTTGCCAGCTAAGGTATATGTGTGTTATATTGCGTCTCAGGGCGCTCCCCCCCAGCGCCCTGCACCCTCAGTGACCGGAGTGTGAAGTGTGCTGAGAGCAATGGCGCACAGCTGCGGTGCTGTGCGCTACCTTAGTCTTGAAGACAGGATGTCTTCTGCCGCCGCTTTCACCGGACCTTCGTCTCTTCTGGCTCTGTAAGGGGGACGGCGGCGCGGCTCCGGTGACCCATCCAGGCTGAACCTGTGATCGTCCCTCTGGAGCTAACGTCCAGTAGCCTAAGAAGCCCAATCCACTCTGCACTCAGGTGAGTTCGCTTCTTCTCCCCTTAGTCCCACGATGCAGTGAGCCTGTTGCCATCAGGACTCACTGAAAATAAAAAAACCTAACTAAACTTTTATTCTAAGCAGCTCTGGAGAGCTACCTAGTTTGCACCCTTCTCGGCCGGGCACAAAAATCTAACTGGCTTGGAGGAGGGTCATAGGGGGAGGAGCCAGTGCACACCACCTGATATCTCAAGCTTTTATTTTGTGCCCTGTCTCCTGCGGAGCCGCTATTCCCCATGGTCCTTACGGAGTCCCAGCATCCACTTAGGACGTTAGAGAAAGTATTCTGGATGAGGTCATTCCTACGCTAATAAAGGCTAGGAAGGACGTGACATCTAAACATTATCACCGCATATGGAGAAAATATGTTTCTTGGTGTGAGGCCAGGAATGCTCCTACGGAAGAATTCCATCTAGGCCGTTTACTTCACTTCCTACAAACTGGAGTGAATTTGGGCCTAAAATTAGGCTCCATTAAAGTTCAGATTTCGGCCTTATCCATTTTCTTTCAAAAGGAATTGGCCTCTCTGCCTGAAGTACAGACTTTTGTGAAGGGAGTACTGCATATTCAGCCTCCTTTTGTACCTCAGGTGGCGCCTTGGGACCTTAACGTGGTGTTAAGTTTTCTTAAGTCACATTGGTTTGAACCACTTAAAACAGTGGAGTTGAAATATCTCACTTGGAAGGTGGTCATGTTGTTAGCCTTGGCTTCGGCTAGGCGAGTTTCGGAATTAGCGGCTTTATCACATAAAAGTCCCTATCTGGTTTTCCATATGGATAGAGCGGAATTGCGGACCCGTCCTCAATTCCTACCTAAGGCGGTCTCATCCTTTCATATGAACCAACCTATTGTCGTGCCTGTGACTACACGTGACTTGGAGGATTCCGAGTCCCTTGATGTGGTCAGGGCTTTGAAGACTTACGTGGCCAGAACGGCTAGGATCAGAAAAACAGAGCACTGTTTGTCCTGTATGCAGCCAACAAGGTTGGCGGCCCTGCTTCAAAGCAGACTATTGCTCGCTGTATCTGTAACACGATTCAGCAGGCGCATTCTACGGCAGGACTGCCGTTACCAAAATCGGTTAAGGCCCATTCCACTAGGAAGGTGGGCTCGTCTTGGGCGGCTGCCCGAGGGGTCTCGGCACTACAGCTGTGCCGAGCTGCTACTTGGTCTGGGTCAAACACCTTTGCAAAGTTCTATAAGTTTGATACCCTGGCTGAGGAGGACCTCCTGTTTGCTCAATCGGTGCTGCAGAGTCATCCGCACTCTCCCGCCCGTTTGGGAGCTTTGGTATAATCCCCATGGTCCTTACGGAGTCCCAGCATCCTCTAGGACGTTAGAGAAAATAAGATTTTAAACCTACCGGTAAATCTTTTTCTCGTAGTCCGTAGAGGATGCTGGGCGCCTGTCCCAAGTGCGGACAACTTCTGCAAGACTTGTATATAGTTATTGCTTTCATAAGGGTTATGTTATAGTTTCGTCGGTTTTGGACCGATGATATGTTGTTGTTTCATACTGTTAACTAGATAGTATATCACAGGTTATACGGTGTGATTGGTGTGGCTGGTATGAATCTTGCCCTTAGATTAACAAAAATCCTTTCCTCGTACTGTCCGTCTCCTCTGGGCACAGTTTCTCTAACTGAGGTCTGGAGGAGGGGCATAGAGGGAGGAGCCAGTGCACACCCAGATCCAAAGTCTTTCTTAAAGTGCCCATGTCTCCTGCGGAGCCCGTCTATCCCCTTGGTCCTTACGGAGTCCCAGCATCCTCTACGGACTACGAGAAAAAGATTTACCGGTAGGTTTAAAATCTTATTTTAACACTATAGTAACACCATAGATGGTTTTGGTATAGGCAATATCAAACATTTAAATAATATAAATAAGTGGTCAGGAAAAGGTTTAACATACCATAATAAATAAATACACAAATATTATAAAACCAGTATTGCACTTTCTAAGCACACATTCTCCCACCTCATGGCAAGGCTCCTGTCTCTTCTTCCTGGTAACTACTCTCTGGTCCAGTGCACTGATTGAGGACTCAGATCCACGAACACAGCAAACTTGGTAGAAGAAGCTGATTTCACTGGGCATGTGCAGTATCTCTGCTCTGTCCCTTAAACTGCAAGTTGTGGCAACAGCTCTAGCAATTGTATTATACACCATTGCTATTTTGGTCACGTTTTGAGTCACTTGCCAAGAGGAGGGGGGTTTCCAGGCAACCGGCAAACCCCCCCACCCCCACCCCGCCTGCATTTACACAAAATATTTTCCTGCTAATTTGCTATGATGCCACGGCACTTAGCATTCTTACCAGAGTATTATACAGGATTACAGCATTAGTGATGTAATGAAAATCAGTGTATACACTACCTGCAGAGAGCAGTGAAATATTCTGTGACTAATATCTCTTTAACAACCCAAAATGTTTTTATGTTGTTTACAGTCTCAGTAAAACTCTATCAGGTTATAAAGCGTTGTCAATTAAAAAAAATTACCATCAATAGAATTAATTAAATAAAAATCCCACTGAACCTGGCATGCTTGTCAGTGTGCTGCCCCAGTAAGTATTTTACTGATTAATGTGACAAGCTAAAATAAAGACAATATAGTACCTCCTTTATTGCTACATAATTTACAGAGTAGAGGGAGTTCACATCAACATGATACAGTGTCAGTGAGTCAGTAAAGTCATATAGGTAAATGTACTAGCCTGCTGTCTATTGGGAAATGTAATTACCATGATTGTAATAGTTGGCTACCTGCAGACATTGGCGAGTTCCCAGTGAGTCTAACCGATGTATTAAAGGGCCATCATTTAAAAGGCTAAACCAGGTTAATTTTGCCTTTTGAATGGTTGTCTCTTTAAAAAGTTGGGCATACTCGCGGGGAACTTGATGCCTGAAAGTCACAGGCTGTTACATTTACCCCATAGGGGTATATGCAATTGCGGTTGAATTCCCGAAATTGTCGAAAAACTGGACTATTTCGCCAAAAAAAAAAAAATCGACAATGCAATTCAGTACTTTCCGTCAAAAAAACGTACTTTCAAAATTCGACTTTTTGAAATTCGACATTTGTCAAATTCGACATTTCTGCAATGGTACAAATGCGGCAATTCAACAAAAGTATATTCAATTGAAGTTTGGAAATTCGACAACAGTGCTTTTAGACAGTAAATTCGTCATTTTCAATCCGCCACACTTTGGTGGGGGAATCTAATAAAAAAAATTAAAACATGTTTTTTTTTGGTGTTTTTTTTATTGGTAATAGCATATCTATTTATATTAGAAGGGATTAGGTACTTGGTTTGTCTATTTTGGAGGCACAAGTATTATTTATATATTTTTAAAAATATTATTTTTTTTATTATTATTTTTTTTAAATGGAATGGTAAAATCCCGAAAAAAAATGGCGTGGGGTCCCCCCTCCAAACCATAACCAGCCTCGGGCTCTTCGAGCCGGTCCTGGTTCTAAAAATCCGGGGGGGGAAATGGCAGGGGATCCACCGTATTTTTAAAACCAGCACCGGGCTCTGCGCCTGGTGCTGGTGCAAAAAATACGGGGGACAAAAAGAGTAGGGGTCCCCCGTATTTTTTACACCAGCATCGGGCTACACTAGCTGGAGAGATAATGCCACAGCCGGGGGTCACTTTTATACAGCGCCCTGCGGCCGTGGCATTAAATATCCAACTAGTCACCCCTGGCCGGGGTACCCTGGGGGAGTTGGGACCCCTTCAATCAAGGGGTCCCCCCCCAGCCACCCAAGGGCCAGGGGTAAAGCCCGAGGCTGTCCCCCCCATCCAAGGGCTGCGGATGGGGGGCTGATAGCCTTTGGAAAAATGAAAGAATATTGTTTTTTCCAGTAGTACTACAAGTCCCAGCAAGCCTCCCCCGCAAGCTGGTACTTGGAGAACCACAAGTACCAGCATGCGGGAGAAAAACGGGCCCGCTGGTACCTATAGTTCTACTGGGAAAAAAATACCCAAATAAAAACAGGACACGCACACCTTGAAAGTACAACTTTATTTCACACCTGCCGACACACACATACTTACCTATGTTGACACGACGTTCGGTCCACTTGTCCAAGTAGAATCCGGGGTACCTGTGAATAAAATTATACTCACCTGATCCAGTGTCCAGGTTATAATCCACGTACTTGGCAAAACAACAAAACGGCAACCCGGACCAAACGGACTGAAAGGGGTCCCATGTTTACACATGGGACCCCTTTCCACGAATGCAGAGACCCCCCCCCCCCCCCCCCCCGTGACTGCTGTCACAGAAAGGTCTCTTCAGCCAATCAGCGAGCGCAACGTCCTGGCACTCTGCTGATTGGCTGTATGCGCGTCTGCTGTCAGACAGCGCATCGCAAAGCCTCTCCATTATATCCAATGGTGGGAACTTTGCGTCAGCGGTGAGGTCACCCGCGGTCAGCGGCTGACCGCGGGTAACCCCACCGCTACCCGCAAAGTTCCCACCATTGAAACTAATGGAGGGAGCTGTGCGATGCGCTGTCTGACAGCAGACGCGCATACAGCCAATCAGGTGAGTGCCACGAAGTAGCGCTTCCTGATTGGCTGAAGGGACCTTCTGTGACAGCAGTCACGTGGGGTCCCGGCATTCGTGGAAAGGGGTCCCATGTGTAAACATGGGACCCCTTTCAGTCCGTTTGGTCCGGGTTGCCGTTTTGTTGTTTTGCCAAGTACGTGGATATAACCTGGACACTGGATTGAGGTGAGTATAATTTTATTCACAGGTACCCCGGATTCTTCAGTGACGAGGGGGGCGTGGCAGTCGGCGGGTCAACATAGGTAAGTATGTGTGTGTCGGCATGTATGAAATAAAGTTATACTTTCACGGTGTGTGTCTCCTGTTTTTATTTGGGTATTTTTTTCCAGTAGAACTACAGGTACCAGCGGGCCCGTTTTTCTCCCGCATGCTGGTACTTGTGGTTCTCCAAGTACCAGCTTGCGGGGGAGGCTTGCTGGGACTTGTAGTACTACTGGAAAAAACAATATTCTTTCATTTTTCCAAAGGCTATCAGCCCCCCATCCGCAGCCCTTGGATGGGGGGGGACAGCCTCGGGCTTCACCCCTGGCCTTTGGATAGCTGGGAAGGGGGGGACCCCTTGATTGAAGGGGTCCCCACTCCCCCAGGGTACCCCGGCCAGGGGTGACTAGTTGGATATTTAATGCCACGGCCGCAGGGCGCTGTATAAAAGTGACCCCCGGCTGTGGCATTATCTGTCCAGCTAGTGGAGCCCGAAGCTGGTGTAAAAAATACGGGGGACCCCTACTCTTTTTGTCCCCCGTATTTTTTGCACCAGCACCAGGCGCAGAGCCCGGTGCTGGTTTTAAAAATACGGGGGATCCCCTGCCATTTTTCCCCCCGGATTTTTAGAACCAGGACCAGCTCGAAGAGCCCGAGGCTGGTTATGCTTTGAAGGGGGGACCCCACGCAATGTTTTTTCGGGTTTTTTCCCGTTTTTTAAAAATCGGAACAAAATCCGTCAAATCAGCCGTTTTTCGTCAGCGGGACTGTCGAATCTGTTTTTTAATGAATATGGTCAATTTCGGCACCCACTTGCCGAAATTAGACGGTCGAATTGTGTCGAATTAAAAAACGGCCGAAAAATTGCCGCGATTCGCCGCTAATTGCATATACCCCATAGACAGCAATGGCAAGTTATGGAAATTAAGTAGCCCATCCCTGTAATGTGTAAAGAAGGGAACAGATTGCAAAAACAACCATTTACCTATATCGGGAGTCGGGGCCGCTCTCACATGTGTGGTCTGCTGACCATGCCTGTATGGTGGTCATTGACTGATAATTTTTGCAAAATAGTAGCCTATAGGCTACTACAGAATAACAGCATTTGGAGATGGCAACATCCTGTCTAGTCAAGCCTGGAAATCAGTGCCGTAACTAGGCATTTTAGCGCTGTGTGCAAGAAACGACATTGGCGCCCCCCAATGTAAGATAGGGGCAGTGCGCGCCTACGGCGCGCAAAAATATATAGGGGCGTGGCTTCATGGTGAAGGGGCGTGGCCACAAAATAATAGCAATTCATACTACGGTGCACAGTAGTCTACATTATTCAAATTACGCTGCACAGTAGCGCCACTACACCAGGTAGAGCTCCTTTTATACATTACAGCAGACAGCGTCCCCCTTTTTGCACATTACAGCAGACAGTCTCCCTTTTAACACAGTGCGGCAGCCAGTCCCCCTTTTTACACATTGCGGCAGCCAGTCCCCCTTTTTACACATTGCGGCAGCCAGTCCCCCTTTTTACACATTGCGGCAGCCAGGTCCCCTTTTTACACATTGCGGCAGCCAGTCCCCCTTTTTACACATTGCGGCAGCCAGTCCCCCTTTTTACACATTGCGGCAGGCAGGCCCCCTTTTTACACATTGCGGCAGCCAGGCCCCCTTTTTACACATTGCGGCAGCCAGGCCCCCTTTTTACACATTGCGGCAGCCAGGCCCCCTTTTTACACATTGCGGCAGCCAGGTCCCCTTTTTACACATTGCGGCAGCCAGGCCCCCTTTTTACACATTATGGCAGACAGTGTCCCCCTAAGAGAGAGAGAGAGACATACTTACCATCTCCCCGCTGACAGGCTCCTCGTGCAGCTCCCTTGGTGCAGGCAGGTGAGAAGGAGGAGGAGGGAGGGGGACTGGAGCCGCAGCAGCGCTATTTCATTGGTAGTAAGCGCCGCTGCAGCATCCCCCTCTCCTTCCGTATTGGCTGCCCGGCGCTGCTGTGGATGCTGGGATGGAGGAACCGCATCCCAGCATCCACAGCAGCGCTGGGCAGCCAATACGGAAGGAGAGGGGGATGCTGCAGCGGCGCTTACTACAAATGAAATAGCGCTGCTGCGGCTCCAGTCCCTGTCCCTCCTCCTCCTTCTCCGCTGCCCAGCGCTGCTCTCCTCCTCAGTGCGGCGGCGGCGCACGGCGCAGACTTCAGAGGCGGCATGTAATGAGTCAATTTGACTCATTACATGCCGCTGGCCGTGCGCCCTCAGGGCAACTGCGCTGTGTGCCAAGCCCACTTGGCACACACGTAGTTACGGCCCTGCTGGAAATATCTGCTTGCATACATTCAAGCGATCCTTAATATTTGCAAGTATTCCTCGAAAACGAGTGTTTACAGAGAATATCCTGCAAATAATATTTGATAAGTAGGCTCCTATGTAACAAAGCCAGATTTATTAAAAATAAAAGACAGAATAAAACATATCTACGAAAGTATTCTGACTAAAAACTCTCAGTGACATCTGTGTGTCTGCAGCATGGACACAGATAGCGCTGTCTACAGAGTCTGCAGCACTGCCAGAAAGGAGGGTGCCCAAATGGATCCTGAACATGTGCCCTCTCCTCTCCTGCCCTCCTCAGATGTCACACATCAATGCCCCAATACATAATATGCTACCCATCAGTGTCCCTAATATATAATATGCCACACATCAGTACCCCAATACATAATATGCCACACATCAGTGCCCCAATATATACTGTGCCACATATCAGTGCCCCAATACATAATGTGCCACACATCAGTGCCCCAATACATAATATGCCACACATCAGTACCCCAATACATAATATGCCACACATCAGTGCCCCAATATATATTGTGCCACACATCAGTGCTCCAATACATAATATGCCACACATCAGTGCCCCAATACAATATGCCACACATTAGGGCCCCAGTACATAATGTGCCACACATTAGGGCTCCAGTACATAATATGCCACACGTCAGTGCCCCAATACATAATATGCCACACATCAGTGCCCCAATACATAATATGCCACACATCAATGCCCCAGTACATAACATGCCACACATCAGTGCCCCAATACATAATATGCCACACATCAGTGCCCCAATACATAATATGCCACACATTAGGGCCCCAATACATAATGTGCCACACATTAGGGCTGCAATACATAATGTGCCACACATCACTGCCCCAATACATAATGTGCCACACATCATTGCCCCAATACATAATGTGCCACACATCAGTGTCCCAATACATACTATGCCACACATCAGTGCCCCAATACATAATGTGCCACATATCAGGGCCCCAATACATACTATGCCACACATCAGTGCCCCAATACATAATATGCCACACATCAGTGCCCCAATATATACTGTGCCACATATCAGTGCCCCAATACATACTATGCCACACATCAGTGCCCCAATACATAATATGCCACACATCAGTGCCCCAATATATACTGTGCCACATATCAGTGCCCCAATACATAATGTGCCACACATCAGTGCCCCCAATACATAATATGCCACACATCAGTACCCCAATACATAATATGCCACACATCAGTGCCCCAATATATATTGTGCCACACATCAGTGCTCCAATACATAATATGCCACACATCAGTGCCCCAATACAATATGCCACACATTAGGGCCCCAGTACATAATGTGCCACACATCATTGCGCCAATACATAATGTGCCACACATTAGGACTCCAATACATAATGTGCCACACATTAGGGCTCCAGTACATAATATGCCACACATCAGTGGCCCAATACATAGTATGGTACACATCAGTGCCCCAATACATAATATGCCACACATTAGGGCCCCAATACATAGTATGCCACACATTAGGGCCCCAATACATAATGTGCCACACATCATTGCCCCAATACATAATGTGCCACACATTAGGGCTCCAATACATAATGTGCCACACATTAGGGCTCCAATACATAATGTGCCACACATCAGTGCCCCAATACATAATATGCCACACATTAGGGCCCCAATACATAATGTGCCACACATTAGGGCTCCAGTACATAATATGCCACACGTCAGTGCCCCAATACATAATATGCCACACATCAGTGCCCCAATACATAATATGCCACACATCAGTGCCCCAGTACATAACATGCCACACATCAGTGCCCCAGTACATAACATGCCACACATCAGTGCCCCAATACATAATATGCCACACATTAGGGCCCCAATACATAATGTGCCACATATCAGTGCCCCAATACATAATGTGCCACACATTAGGGGCGCAATACATAATGTGCCACACATCATTGCCCCAATACATAATGTGCCACACATCATTGCCCCAATACATAATGTGCCACACATCAGTGTCCCAATACATACTATGCCACACATCAGTGCCCCAATACATAATGTGCCACATATCAGGGCCCCAATACATACTGTGCCACACATCAAGGCCAACAATACATAATGTGCCACATATCAGGGCCCCAATACATAATGTGCCACACATCAGGGCCCACAATACATATGCCAAAAAAGCTGTTTCTTGCCACAGTCTTCACTGTTTGCAGTATTTTAATATTTTGATGATGTACATTGGCCATTTATCTCCATCCGTGCACTGAGGGAGTTTCATTACCAAATCTGTTTCTCATTGTTCTCCTCCTATAGACTAGGATGACCCTTTAACCCTTAATTTGCGTTTTCTTCTGCCTGTTGTCAGTTGAAATACATGAACTTTGAATATTTGCAGAGGAAATATTAAGCTTTAACACTGTAAAGCATAATATCCACTTTCTTTTACTTTACTTGATACATGACACTTTATTCTGCACTCCCAGAGTGTTCTGTAGAACAAAATAAAAGGGAAGGAGACAAGATACAGTTGTATACCTCCCAACAATGAATGCCCTGGGCACAGGGCTTCTGCCTTAGGTGCATGCACCCAAAAAGGGGGCGTGGCTTCATAGGAATGCCACGGCTGCAAGTTATGCCCCAATTTATATCACTATGGGGGCATGCCCAGCACTCCAGGAGCTGCTGACATGCCCCCAGTCCCACTCTCCAGGAGCTGCTGACATGCCCCCAGTTTCACTCTCCGTGCATGCAAGTGGCAGGGTGTCAGCCAACTCCCCCACCCTCCATCATGGGACACAGCGGCCTGCGGGTGGGACAGCAGGACAGTCCCAGAAAAATGGGACTGTCCTGCAAAAAACGGGACAGTTGGGAGGTATGCAGTTGTGAGGGACCCCTGTAGGGTTAAAGGCTAATATAGTGCTGGATATGAAGCTACTGTATATATTTCAGCTACAGATTCTACTGACAATTAAAACAGGCATTTAGTATATGAGCTAATATCACTCACAAAATGAAAGAATGTTCAGTAAAACTATAATATGATACAGTCAGAGGCGGATTGGCCATAGGGTCTGCAGGGAAGATTCCCGGTGGGACGACGCACCTGTGGGGCCTGTTTTGTTTGAGGACATGTGGTCCTATTTATAGACATAATGAATAAGATGCCAAACAATTTGCATATATGAAAATGACTTTGCCACTTAGCCTGTGATTGCAGATGATCTAGTGTATGCTCTGTCTGCCTGTTTAGCTGACATATAAGATTGAGTGAATAGTGATTGGGATACGGTTGGTGTAATAAGCAAGAAAATATATCTTACTAAAGAATGATATAGTTTCCTAAATTCTGAAGGTGTATCATATAATGTGCTCATAACATTTAATTTTATTTCCATTTAACTTCCCCTTGATGCTGGACATCCCCACTATCTGGAAAGTCTTGGGGAGAGGGTGCTGCTGCCATGGCCCATGGCTAGACCTTACACCTCTGGTGCTGCCCAAGTGGGGCCACTAGTACAAATTTTTTCCAGGGCCGCTTTTTGTTCCCAATCCGCCCCTGAATACAGTATATCAATGAAGGCAAGTGCTAAGTGAGCCAGGTAATTAGGGAACTTATTACTTTACAACACTGTACAACATTTTCACCATAAAGTTTGGCCATGTAAACAAAATTCATACAAGATCTGTAACAAAATATTTATAATACAATCTCCATAATTCATACAAGCTTACTCATACATACAGTACTTACTTGAACTACTCTGTTTCTTTACTGAGACATCATGCTACTGAGGACAGCAGTGGGGATAAGACCGACAAAAAAAATCCAAAGAGTATTCTATATATGCACATATCACAATTAAGACAGCTGAAACTGGATCCATGGTATCTATTTCTATTCAATATCCCATCCTTGTCACCAATATAAACTGTTAAAGAAATAACTTTTTGAAAAAGTTATTTTTTATGTAAAATATTTTTTATATGCTGTTACTTACAATAAAATCATTTCAATTATAATATTGGGGGTGATTTATCAAAGCTTGGCAGCTAACATCCCATGATACTGTGCAACGGCGCATATACTATTTTAAATATTTTTTTAATATAGATCATGGCCTCTCCTCCACTGGATTGGCCACGCCCCCTCAGTATTATAGCCTCTGATCGCTCTTTGCGGCCCTGCCCCCACATTAAATGAAACTGCAGTGCCACTCCTCTGATGCAGGGGGAGGGGGGGATTTGGGCCTCCATGCCACTCCTCTGATGCAGGGGGGGGACTGCCATGCCACTCCTCTGATCTGGAGGGGGGGAACTGCCGTGCCACTTGTCTGATGAACGAGCGGGGTTACTGCCATGCCGCTCCTCTGATGCAGGGGGGGGGGGGGACTGTCATGCCGCTCCTCTGATGCAGGGAGGGGGGGACTGCCATGCCGCTCCTCTGATGCAGGAGGGGGAGGACTGCCATGCCGCTCCTCTGATGCAGGGGGGCGACTGACATGCCGCTCCTCTGATGCAGGGGGGGGGACTGACATGTTGCTCCTTTGATGCAAGGGGGGGGCTGCCGTGCCACTCCTCTGAAGCAAAGGGGGGGGGGGGGACTGCCATGCCGCTCCTCTGATGCAGGGGGGGGGGACTGCCATGCTGCTTCTCTGATGCAGGGGGAGTGACTGCCATGCTGCTCCTCTGATCCAGAGGGGGGGAACTGCCGTGCCACTCATCTGTTGAACGGGGATGGGGGGGTTATTGCCATGCCGCTCCTCTGACACAGGTGGGGAACTGCCATGCCACCCCCAGCAGATGCCGCCCCTACGTGCCACACGTGCCTAGTGGAAAATCCGGCACTACTTCTATACATTTTTACTGACAATAATTTTGTTTCATTATTTCAATGTATCCAATTATCTTTAGCCAAATGCATTAAGGAATATTTAATACAGCTTATTTTAATTGTATCTACTGATTTGGGGACAACAGAGAAAAGATAATAGCAGGACTCAGCGATATTATTAATACTTATAGGCTATACAGAAAATGGCATACGTCCTCATTGTTTGCTTTGTTTGTAATAAGCATTTTTGTCCTCAGGTTTCTACGTGGAAACCAGATCACATTGGTGACAGAAAACATCTTTTCGTCCTTGCAGAGTTTAGCAGAAATGTAAGACATTACTGAAAACTAGATGCATACAGTAACATGCATGTATTGTCACATGGAGTAACCTATAGAGGATTCATCCTATTGTGGACCTGATTCAGCTTTGTGTGCATTTCCAAATATATGGTGCACTAATTGGGGTTCCCGGTCCCTTTACGAAGAAAACGACAAAAACCCCCACGAAAAAGCTCATGTCGACCTTTTTCCATGTCTACCTATTCCATATTGACCTAATGACTGCGTCGACCTAGTTTAGATGTCAACCTAGTTACTGTCGATCAATAGTGGTCGACCTAATGACTGACGACCTAGTTAGTGTTGACCCTATGATCCACACCCCACACATGTAGAAAAAGTGTCCCATGGGCCTCTAGACAGAATTGGAGACTATTCAGAGCTGTGTGTGTGCAGAGATTCAGTTGGAACTCCTGCACCAAGGCTAGGGCAACAGCAGATAATAGTAATGGAGGGCTGCTCTCGCAACCAAAGGGCTGGGGGCAGTTTGGACTCATAGATGCTTTACGTGCCACTTGGAGTAAAGCCCCTTTTGTCTACCTGCTTATGCAGACTGTGATTTACAACTATAGTTTATATGCATAAAGTACTTATGTGTATATGCTCTGTATTCAGCTCTCTAAAGTTCTAATTTTTTTTTAAATAAATATTTCCATCTTTCACCATTGTTGGTCAAATACCAATTTTTGTGGTGCACTGTAGATAATACACCATAGTCATGTGCAGTATAAGGTAACATACGTATAATGTATAATTCAAGTGCACACTCTGGAACCTGATCCCTAGATTTCTGCTTTCAATTCCGGCACCAGGATCGTACACTATGTTAGTAAATAATTTAGCTTTCCGTAAAGTTGCGTAACATTGGCAGCCCTGCTGGGACCCACATTGTTTGCTCAATGCAGCAGGTTACTGGCACAAAATAGTATGGGGACCTTTGCTAGTCAGCTTCCTTCAGTATCTACAGCATGATTACTCATCTACAGCAGGGCCAGATTAACAATGGGGCGGATGGAGCTACAGCTCCAGGCCCAAGATAAAAATAGGCCCATCAGCATAACAGCATGATGATAATTAACTGCCCAGTTGGTCACATGGTTTCCATAAATGATAAGAATTTTTATTTTCTCTAACGTCCTAGTGGATGCTGGGAACTCCGAAAGGACCATGGGGAATAGCGGCTCCGCAGGAGTCTGGGCACAACTAAAAGAAAGCTTTTAGACTACCTGGTGTGCACTGGCTCCTCCCACTATGACCCTGCTCCAAGCCTCAGTTAGATTTTTGTGCCCGGCCGAGCTGGATGCACACTAGGGGCTCTCCTGAGCTCTTAGAAGAAAGTATATTTTAGGTTTTTTATTTTACAGTGAGACCTGCTGGCAACAGGCTCACTGCAACGAGGGACTAAGGGGAGAAGAAGCGAACCTACCTGCTTGCAGCTAGCTTGGGCTTCTTAGGCTACTGGACACCATTAGCTCCAGAGGGACCGACCGCATGGAACTGGCCTTGGTGTTCAGTCCCGGAGCCGCGCCGCCGTCCCCCTTACAGAGCCAGAAGCAAGAAGAAGTCCGGAAAATCGGTGGCATGAAGACTTCTGTCTTCTCCAAGGTAGCGCACAGCACTGCAGCTGTGCGCCATTGCTTCTCTTACACACTTCACACTCCGGTCACTGAGGGTGCAGGGCGCTGGGGGGGGGCGCCCTGAGCAGCAATAAAAACACCTTGGCTGGCAAAACAATCACAATATATAGCCCCAGAGGCTATATATGTGATAATTACCCCTGCCAGAATCCTTAAAAAAGCGGGAGAATAGTCCGCGAAAAAGGGGCGGAGCTATCCCCCTCAGCACACTGGCGCCATTTTTCCCTCACAGTTCCGCTGGAAGGAAGCTCCCTGGCTCTCCCCTGCAGTCTACACTACAGAAAAAGGGTAAAAAAGAGAGGGGGGGCACTAAATTTAGGCGCAGTAAATATTATAGCAGCTATAGGGGACATAATTCAGTTAGTCCCTGCAGTATATAGCGCTCTGGTGTGTGCTGGCATACTCTCCCTCTGTCTCCCCAAAGGGCTTCTGTGGGGTCCTGTCCTCTGTTTAGAGCATTCCCGGTGTGTGTGTGGTGTGTCGGTACGGCTGTGTCGACATGTTTGAGGAGGAAAATTATGTGGAGGCGGAGCAGATGCCTGTAGAAGTGATGTCACCCCCTGCGGGGCAGACACCTGAGTGGATGGTTTTATGGAAGGAATTACGTGCAAGTGTCGACTCCTTACACAAAAAATTTGACGACATGCCAAATGCGGGACAGCCGGCTTCTCAGCTTGTGCCTGCCCAAGTGTCTCAAAGGCCATCAGGGGCTCTAAAACGCCCGCTACCTCAGATGGCAGACCCAGATGTCGACACGGATACTGATACCAGTGTCGACGACGATGAGTCTAATCTAATGTCCACTAAGGCCATTCGCTGCATGATTGAGGCAATGAAAGAGGTGTTGCACATTTCAGATTTAAACCCAGGTACCACAAAAAAGGGTATTATGTTTGGGGAGAAAAAACTACCCGTAGTTTTTCCCCCATCTGAAGAATTAAATGAAGTGTGTGAAGAAGCGTGGGCTTTCCCTGATAAAAGATTGATAATCTCAAAAAAATTACTAATGGCGTTCCCTTTCCCGCCAGAGGATAGGGCACGTTGGGAAACACCTCCTAGGGTGGATAAAGCGCTCACATGTTTGTCTAAAAAGGTGGCACTTCCGTCTCTGGATACGGCCGCCCTGAAGGAGCCTGCGGATAGAAAACAGGAGGCGATCCTGAAGTCTATATATACACACACAGGCATTATACTTAGACCAGCTATTGCGTCAGCATGGATGTGCAGTGCTGCCGCTGCGTGGTCAGATTCCCTGTCAGAAAATATTGACACCCTAGACAGGGACTCTATTCTGCTAACCATAGAGCATATAAAAGACTCAGTCTTATACATGAGAGATGCACAGAGGGAGATCTGCCGGCTGGCATCTAAAATAAGTGCATTGTCCATTTCTGCTAGGAGAGGCTTATGGACCCGGCAGTGGACAGGGGATGCAGATTCCAAAAGGCACATGGAAGTTTTGCCTTATAAGGGTGAGGAGTTATTCGGGGATGGTCTCTCGGACCTCGTTTCCACAGCGACAGCTGGGAAGTCAGCATTTTTACCCCATGTTCCCCCACAGCCTAAAAAAGCGCCGTTTTATCAGGTACAGTCCTTTCGGACCCAGAAAAACAGGCGAGGAAAAGGCGGGTCTTTTCTGTCCAGAGGCAGAGGTAGGGGAAAAAGGCTGCAACAAACAGCTAGTTCCCAGGAGCAAAAGTCCTCCCCCGCTTCTTCCAAGTCCGCCGCATGACGGTGGGGCTCCACAGGCGGAGCCAGGTACGGTGGGGGGCCGCCTCCAAAATTTCAGCGATCAGTGGGCTCGCTCACAGGTGAATCCCTGGATCTTTCAAGTAGTGTCTCAGGGGTACAAGCTGGAATTCGAGGCGTCTCCCCCCCGCCGTTTTCTCAAATCAGCCTTGCCAGCAACTCCCTCGGACAGGGAGGCTGTGCTAGAGGCAATTCACAAGCTGTATTCCCAGCGCGTGATAGTCAAGGTGCCCCTACTTCAACAAGGACGGGGTTACTATTCCACACTGTTTGTGGTACCGAAACCGGACGGTTCGGTGAGACCCATTTTAAATTTGAAATCCTTGAACACATACATAAAAAAATTCAAGTTCAAGATGGAATCGCTCAGGGCGGTTATTGCAAGTCTAGACGAGGGGGATTACATGGTATCCCTGGACATCAAGGATGCTTACCTGCATGTCCCCATTTACCATCCTCACCAGGAGTACCTCAGATTTGCGGTACAGAATTGCCATTACCAATTCCAGACGCTGCCGTTTGGTCTGTCCACGGCACCGAGGGTGTTTACCAAGGTAATGGCGGAAATTATAATACTCCTTCGAAAAAAGGGAGTTTTAATTATCCCATACTTGGACGATCTCCTAATAAAGGCGAGATCCAAGGAGCAGTTGTTGGTAGGAGTAGCACTATCTCAGGAGGTGCTACACCAGCACGGTTGGATTCTAAATATTCCAAAGTCACAGCTGGTTCCGACGACACGTCTACTGTTCCTGGGAATGATTCTGGACACAGTCCAGAAAAAAGTGTTTCTCCCAGAGGAAAAAGCCATGGAGCTGTCGTCTCTAGTCAGAAACCTCCTGAAACCAAAACAGGTGTCGGTGCATCACTGCACGCGAGTCCTGGGAAAGATGGTGGCTTCTTACGAAGCAATTCCTTTCGGCAGGTTCCATGTCAGAATCTTTCAGTGGGACCTGTTGGACCAATGGTCCGGATCGCATCTTCAGATGCATCGGCTAATAACCCTGTCTCCAAGAACCAGGGTGTCTCTACTGTGGTGGCTGCAGAGTGCTCATCTTCTAGAGGGTCGCAGATTCGGCATACAGGACTGGGTCCTGGTGACCACGGATGCCAGCCTTCGAGGCTGGGGGGCAGTCACACAGGGAAGAAACTTCCAAGGACTATGGTCGAGTCAGGAGACTTCCCTACACATAAATATTCTAGAACTGAGGGCCATTTACAATGCCTTAAGTCAGGCAAAATCCCTGCTTCAAAACCAGCCAGTACTGATCCAATCAGACAACATCACGGCAGTCGCCCATGTAAACCGACAGGGCGGCACAAGAAGCAGGACGGCGATGGCAGAAGCCTCAAGGATTCTCCGATGGGCGGAAAATCATGTGTTAGCACTGTCAGCAGTGTTCATTCCGGGAGTGGACAACTGGGAAGCAGACTTCCTCAGCAGACACGATCTCCACCCGGGAGAGTGGGGACTTCATCCAGAAGTCTTCACACTAATTGTAAATCGTTGGGAACGGCCACAGGTGGACATGATGGCGTCCCGCCTAAACAAAAAACTAGAGAGATATTGCGCCAGGTCAAGGGACCCTCAGGCGATAGCGGTGGACGCTCTAGTGACACCGTGGGTGTACCAGTCGGTTTATGTGTTCCCTCCTCTGCCTCTCATACCAAAGGTACTGAGAATAATAAGAAAACGAGGAGTAAGGACAATACTCGTGGTTCCGGATTGGCCAAGAAGAGCGTGGTACCCGGAACTTCAAGAGATGATCTCAGAGGACTCATGGCCTCTGCCGCTCAGACAGGACCTGCTGCAGCAGGGGCCCTGTCTGTTCCAAGACTTACCGCGGCTGCGTTTGACGGCATGGCGGTTGAACACCGGATCCTAAAGGAGAAAGGCATTCCGGAGGATGTCATTCCTACGCTGATTAAAGCCAGGAAAGATGTAACTGTAAAACATTATCACCGCATATGGCGGAAATATGTTGCTTGGTGTGAGGCCAATAAGGCCCCAACAGAGGAATTTCAGCTGGGTCGATTTCTGCACTTCCTACAGGCAGGAGTGTCTATGGGCCTAAAATTAGGCTCCATTAAGGTGCAGATATCGGCTCTGACGATTTTCTTCCAAAAAGAACTAGCTTCACTACCTGAAGTTCAGACATTTGTAAAAGGAGTGCTGCATATTCAGCCCCCTTTTGTGCCTCCAGTGGCACCCTTGGATCTCAACGTGGTGTTGAATTTCCTAAAATCACATTGGTTTGAACCACTGAAGACCGTGGATCTTAAATATCTCACGTGGAAAGTGGTCATGTTATTGGCCTTGGCTTCGGCCAGGCGTGTTTCAGAATTGGCGGCTTTGTCATGCAAAAGCCCTTATCTGATTTTCCATATGGATAGGGCAGAATTGAGGACTCGTCCCCAGTTTCTCCCTAAGGTGGTATCAGCTTTTCACTTGAACCAACCTATTGTAGTGCCTGCGGCTACTAGTGACGTGGAGGATTCCAAGTTGCTGGACGTAGTCAGGGCCTTGAAAATTTATGTTTCCAGGACGGCTGGAGTCAGGAAAACTGACTCGCTATTTATCCTGTATGCACCCAACAAACTGGGTGCTCCTGCTTCTAAGCAGACTATTGCTCGCTGGATTTGTAGCACAATTCAGCTGGCACATTCTGCGGTTGGACTGCCGCGTCCTAAATCAGTTAAAGCCCATTCTACTAGGAAGGTGGGCTCATCTTGGGCGGCTGCCCGAGGGGTCTCGGCTTTACAACTTTGCCGAGCTGCTACTTGGTCAGGGGCAAACACGTTTGCAAAATTCTACAAATTTGATACCCTGGCTGAGGAGGACCTTGAGTTCTCTCATTCGGTGCTGCAGAGTCATCCGCACTCTCCCGCCCGTTTGGGAGCTTTGGTATAATCCCCATGGTCCTTTCGGAGTTCCCAGCATCCACTAGGACGTTAGAGAAAATAAGATTTTACTCACCGGTAAATCTATTTCTCGTAGTCCGTAGTGGATGCTGGGCGCCCGTCCCTAGTGCGGATTGTCTGCAATAATTGTACATAGTTATTGTTTAATAACGGGTTATTGTTATGAGCCATCTGTTGAGAGGCTCAGTTTGTTTCATACTGTTAACTGGATATGGTATCACGTGTTGTACGGTGTGATTGGTGTGGCTGGTATGAGTCTTACCCGGGATTCAAAATCCTTTCCTTATTGTGTCAGCTCTTCCGGGCACAGTATCCTAACTGAGGCTTGGAGGAGGGTCATAGTGGGAGGAGCCCGTGCACACCAGGTAGTCTAAAAGCTTTCTTTTAGTTGTGCCCAGACTCCTGCGGAGCCGCTATTCCCCATGGTCCTTTCGGAGTTCCCAGCATCCACTACGGACTACGAGAAATAGATTTACCGGTGAGTAAAATCTTATAATTCTCATTTCCTCACAAAGTGATGTTGTTTTTCTACTTTTACTTATTTTGGGAGACATTGGGGCTTATAGAGTAGGTAGTGTACACGCCCAGATGTCACTGGCCACACCCACACAACATTAGTCACGCCTCCTCAACTTCTCACAATAGGCCCTTGATCATTTTCAGCACCAGACCCATGTTGATCTTAATCCGGCCCTGATCTACACAATGGGGTAAATTTACTAAAATGGGAGTTCGATTTAAGATGGGATGTTGCCCATACCAACCAATCAGATTCTATTTCTCATTTATCTAGCACCTTCAGAATCTGATTGGTAACTATGGGCAACATCCCATCTTAAACAGAACTCCCATCTTAGTAAATTTACCCCAATGAGTACAAAAATTCAACATCATTCCATTGGCTGCACTGGAGTTTACTAAGTACTGTAGCACACAATATTTTGTATTGATTACTAAAGGTTCCTTTTTATTTACTTGTCTAATTGATTGTAAATTTAGCCCTTCCCATGTACAATAATTGAGCAGTTAAACATTGTTTTCATATTAGGTTGAGAAGAAATTGTACTAAACTATATTTTTTATTTCATTAGAGATTTATCAAACAATTTAATCACAGAAGTGCCACTCTCCAGCTTTAAAGAGCTTAAACATTTGCAAAGACTGTGAGTAAATATTAAAAACAAATTGTTTTATTATTTATTTTACAATTCCATTTTAATGTTTGATAATATTTACAGTTTCATTTATTTATTTTTGTTTTGCTTTCTGAATTAACTGTTAAATATATGGTTGAGTATATTTACTTTCATGTATCAGTATTAGTAATAGTATATAAGTAATTTTATCATTTGAATCTTGATGTCTTTTGAAGCAACAACAAAAAATACTCGAATAACAGTCGAAATTAGCATATACATTCTATTGTTTAAAAAAAGCCAACGTCCATACAAAACTACATAGTAAATAGTTTTTATTTTAGTATTTATTATGTAATATGTCCATAAATGAATAAGAGACTTAAATCATCTGTATTCTGAGAAGAAAAATGAAATTAGCAAACTGAAAAATGTACATTTTCTAATTTTGATGTTTGATGTACTGTAATTGCAGTATGCTGAATTAACATCATGAAAAAATACTGTTCGTTTATGTGTATCAGAGTGATTGGTTTAGTCTTGTGCCAGACTCTCTCTAATGTGTCTCTTTGTCTTTTAATACAGTACTCTCAGTTATAATCCACTATCACTCCATACTGATCAGTTTGAAACTCTGCCACATCTCCAATCATTGTAAGTACTGTATTAGTTTGCAGATAAATAATTTGTATTGAATTTACATGGAACAGTCTTCTACATGTATAGTTCCAGTACAAGGAACATTGGGCCTTATTCAGGTTTGTTAGCAAACCAGAAAAGCACACTAATGGGCAAAACCATGCTGCACTGCAGGTGGGGCAGATATAACATGTGCAGAGAGATGTATATTTGGGTTGTGGGGTATGTTCAAATGAAATCTAAATTGCAGTGTAGAAATAAAGCAGCCAGTATTTACCCTGCACAGAAACAATATAAGCCACCCAAATCTAAAGGTGTGTACACACGGTGAGATATTTTCTTACGATTTTGACTATATAGTCAAAATCGTAAGAAAAGTTAGTGCAGATCGCAAGGTGAAAGTCACCTTGCGATCCCGATGTGATGTCGATGCGCGGTTGTCATCGCAAGCCTAGATAGACTGTGCAGGCAAGTCAATTCTTACTATCTCGTAGAAAAGATAGTCAAAATCAACACTTAGCCAAAATCGCACATAGTATCGCAAACACAGTAATTATGTGCTTGCGATACCGACCTAGCCCCTATCGCATAGTTTGCATCGGGGTTAGCCCGAATCTCACCGTGTGTACACACCTTAACTCTCTCAGCACATGTTATATCTGCCCTCCCTCCCCCTGCAGTGCATGTGGTTTTGCCCTTAGTGTGCTTTTTTGGTTTGCTAACAAGTTTAGGGTTTGATTATTTTCTTCTTATTTTACAAACGTGCCAACCCTGTTAACTAGACTGATGTTTCCTACTTATTTCAATAGGCCAACTCATTTAATTTACTAAGAATATAAGACACACCTGAAGGAAATATATGGGGATACAGCCAGCGTCTGACGATATATAGGGGTAAAGACACAGCTGCAATGATAGATTAAGAGCCAATTGCCCATCTTACTAGAATTACGATAGACACCACACTGCTGTGTCTTGCTGAGACACAAATTCCAATAGTATAGTGCATGGGTCTTCATCCTGTGGCCCTCCAGCTGCTGTGAAACGACTCATCCCAGCATGCCCTGCCACAGTTTTGCTATTAAGGTATGCTAAAACTGAGGCAGGGCATGCTGGGATGTGTAGTTCCACAGCAGCTGGAGGGTCGCAGGTTGAAGACCCATGGTATAGTGTATTTCAAATGTATTTATACATAAAGATAAAGGTAAAAATATAAAAACATCTGATATGCACATATAACATCCCAGGAGTAATAAAGAGAGCTTCATGTAGCAATATAAACTAGTGTTCACTCTAGGCTGTTTTAGCAGGGCGCCGCGCCCTGCCCGTTTTTTAACAGGCAAAACCCGCCCTGCCCCTTTTGCGGCGCCCTGCTAGAACAGCCGCCCGCTCCCTGCCCTCCCGGCGTGTATAGATGCCGTGCGCATGCGCGCGGCATCCATTCACGCATTGGGAGAGGGCTGGGGGAAGCCCAGCACCGACGGAGGTGCTGGGCACGCCCCCAACAGTGACGTCGGCGGCCACAGACGCTCTCTATAGTAGCGTCTGTGGGCCGCACCGCCCCCTAAAATGACGGAGGCGCGGCCACGCCCCCTAATTTGCGTGGACGTGCCCCCATTTGCCGCGCGCGCACATGTGCCCCCCTGAGTCCGGCGCCCTGCCCCTTTTCACTCCTAGAGTGAACACTATAAACTAATTGTAAATTGTAACAATTAGAGATTCTGGGGTCTATTTACTAAGCCTTGGATGAAGATAAAGTGCACGAGATAAAGTACCAGCCAATCAGCTCCTAACTGTCATGTCAGAGGCTGGGTTTGAAAAATGACAGGAGTTGATTGGCTGGTATTTTATCTCCATCCAAAGCTTAGTGAATAGACCCCTCTATCTCTTCCAGTGTTTGCAACAAATAACTGTTCATTTGCAAATGCTCACATGTATATATATACCAGTTGTTACTGTAAGAGCAGTCTCTCCAAAATGTTAATGTAATATTCTAATACAGTAGTGTATTGAGGGGGTTGTTTTGTACAGATTGCAGATTCTGCTAAAAAGCAGACTCTGCAATCCTTTCATTCGTATGCTGAGGGCCATCCACCACAGGACACGGGCGCCTAGAATGCAGAAGGGCCTGCCCAATGGCTGCGACCGCAATTTAATGCCGTCGCAGCAGCTGTGGAAGACCCCCTGAAGCCGCCATTTTTCTCATTGGAGCGGCTGTATGTGACATCACACAGCAACCCTGAAAACGAAACTGACCCACCCCCATTTCTCCGCTTCACCCCCGCGAGCGCCATTGCTGTCAACCAGGTAGAGGCATTCACTCGCATTGCGTGCGAGTTGGCATTAAGTGTCCGGGCATACGCAGGACGATGCCTGCACGTGCATAGTGGTGCTGTTGACGGGTTATTGCGGTGATTCCACCTGAATAACCCCATAAGCCCAGCCTTTATAAGACTCCAGTATAGCAATGCAAGTTTATAATAATATGTAGACCACTTGTGGGGCTACCATTCTCACTCCAGCCACACTAGGAGATGAAAATTCTCAGCTAGCCAGCGTCTCATTGGCTGCCGTTACATACCATCACAGCGGATTTATGTATGAATACATTTTAAATACACTATACTATTGGATTTATTGTCACAGCAAGACACTGCAGCGTGGTCTCTTTGCCTTTTGTACAAATGAAGGAAATGTACTTTTTCTCCAGACCCTGGCCAACCATGCCTAAAAGTATTCAGTATATTGTTTATGAAATAGACAGATTTTGTGAAAAACAAGGATGATACAGTAAATTGAATACATTGTATCACCACTGGCTTACTCAGGAGACAAGTAGTAAACTCAAGATTATTGCCGTACAATTTCAAATAAAATCACTTTTTTTGAAAAATCACTAAAGTTGTGGGGTATAGTTACGGTGGCTACACATCAGAACGATGAGTATCCGGCCAATATGGCGGCTGATGGGCCGACATGTCGTATCTGCAGTACACAACAAAATGATGAAATGAAGGTCGGAACGATCACTGTTCCGGTCTTCATAACACTGCACCAGGTCACATGCAATATCTTCCACTTGGCGGTGCAGCACAGCCAGCCAGAAGATATTGCATGCGGTGCGCGGGAATGTGCAATCAGGCATACACACACGCCCGATATGCATAATATGTCGTTCTGATTCAGCCAGAAACTAAATAGTGTGCCGATATCGACCAGGTGTGTACCCACCCTTGGCGTTTCATGTAGGTTATGGAAAGCCTAAGCTATCGTTACCTCTAAACCTACCATAGCCCTCCAAACCGTCATCTATTTTTTAGTCCAAAACTCTAAGTGAAATCCTAACTTTAACTCTTTAAAGCCAGCTACGCTTTATGCAATGCCTGTCTCCTGAGTATTTTCATATTCTTCATTGTCTTGTTTTTGATAGAATATGTCTATTTCATACCATTGTATACAATGCCTAGAAATCTCAGCATGTTTGGCCACCGTAAGGTAAGAATTTGATGTGCTTGATTCATATGTCAGTAATGTGAAGAAAGATACAGTATTACCTGAAAATGCTTATCCGTACGCAGCTCACAATTTGTGCATACTGTATGCAGAGTTCTATTTAGAATCCATTTTACGGACACTTCTATTACATTTGCTTGACCCAACCATACAGGAAAAGACTTCCTTCAGCTTTGTCTAATCGTTTTCTTTTTTTATGTAAAATATCAGACATGTCACCACCAAAGCTACCGGCTAATCACCCAGACATGTCCTTCTTTCTGCTTATCTCTCTGCACAGGCATCTACACCAGCAAAGCCCCTTATTGATCACATTGCCAAGCTCATACAAATAAACACAATGATGTCTAATGCTTGATGTGTGTTGTGTGTTGCAAAGGATTACCAATACTGTGTATTTTATACGTTTCTGAGTTTGTGTTATTATGATAGGTGCTAAACTAAATGTAAAATCAATCTAAATTTTAGAGGACTGGAAAAAATCGAGATTCCGAATATAAGTACAAGAATGTTTCAGCCCATGAAGAATCTTTCTCATATGTGAGTACTTACAGAAGCACTGTGTATTGTTAGATGAATTACTATACTGTAATCTATTATGCAGCAAATGTATACACTCACCACTTCTAAGCTGGTTTAGAATTTACCAATTATATCATCTATTTTACATGTATTTAAACACTTGAAGCATGACATTTCCATAAAGTTTTGTTAGAAGTTTATATTATAGCAGGTATATTATACTCCATCCCCTGTGTTTGTTCCCCCCACCACCACTACCAATTACCTATGATGTTGTTATTATTATTACATTTTAATAATATATATGCAGCGCTGTACAAGGTAAACATTACAAATTAACCAGGTACTAGATCTTAAATGTTAAATATTCTCAGATGCGCATTATAGGGACCAGAGCCGGCCCTAACCAATATGATGCCCTTGGCAAGATTTTGGCTGGTGCCCCCTAGGACCACCGCTAGTTCTGCAGGAGATGCCTGGCATGACTCAGCTAGCAGCTCTGCTAACGTCAGGCGCCTTTTGTTTATGAAAATGCGTCTTATTTGCATTACTATGTGGCTAGGATGCACAAGGAGCTTCTGCTGATTAAAATGATATGCAGCATGCTTATATTCTGTGTGCGACTGCGACTATATCTGCATATGAAATGCTACATTACAGTGATTTCCAGGACTACACTGCAACGTAGCATTTCATATGCAGATATAGCCGCAGTTACACACAGAATATAGGCATGCCGCATATAATTTTAATCAGCAGAAGCTGCTGGTGCCCCTAAGCATACCAAATGCCCTAGGCATTTGCCTAGTTTGCCTATGCCTAAGTCCGGCTCTGATGGGGACACTGTAACTATAGATATAGAACTGGGCCTTAACAAGGGGTGTGCTGCTGCCCTCGGTGCAGGACCTGGGGGCAGTACTGTCACCGCCCAATGGCACCTGTATGTGGCATGCTAGCTTATAGAGACATTAAGAGCACCCTCTTCTTGCTGATCCGCTTGGCTCTGCACAGGGCATATTATAGCCCTGCTATGGCCCCAATATATACATTCAGGCAGAGACTTGGACAAACTTATCAGCTCCAACCCACCTTTGTAAGCCGCCACTTGGTAAATATACCTCAAAGTATGAACTCCCCCACCTCTGTGTCCCCGCGCCTGTAGGAAGTCAGTTTTTTGCCTACATGTGCAAGATGCTTATTTCGGCTGTGCTTTCAGTTTGTATTAATTTAATGTTACTGTATTTACTTTATATTATTACAATTTCTGTTTCATTCAGCTGTCAGCCCCTGTGATTTTATTAGCAGCCTTGCTATTGTGCCAGGAGCAGGGGGGTGGGGGTGAGGGTTAGGGGGGGTGCTGGGGAGTGCCTCTTACTGACACTTCCCTGCTCTCCCTTGAAACTGACCTCAAGAAAAGGGACCACTTACTGCCACAAACCAAGTGGGATTGTATTTAGTGTAGGTAGTGTACTGGGTCAGAGGAGGAGTTGCATGCTAACACAGCCCCTCACTTGGCAATGCTATACGCATGGAGAGATGGTTTTAGTTTTACCAGCTGGATACCTAATACTTGAGGACTCCGGGAGTGTCAGTTTCATTACTTTGGCTGGCTTTTCCCTGTCTCTCCTACCAGTGAGGTTACAGAGTGAATATTTGTGTGTTTTCTTCAAATGTAAACAATGAAGTCTTGTCTGTGTTGTATTTTGATGGTGTACAATTGTCCTCCTTGCTCATTCTTTTCTGCCATATTCAGGGCCGGTTCTTGCCCTTGTGGCCCCCCGGGCAAAAGTTAGGGGTGTGGCTTAAAGGGGGGCGTGGTCAGTCACGCCCCCATTTGTAGCGCCGCTGAAAGGAAATAATTATTTTTTTTTTAAAGTATACTTACTGTACCCCGCTCCTGATTCCAGACCTGCAGTCCTCCCCCCGGCGCCGCTCTTCTCCTCGGATCTATGGGAGAGATGTCAGTCATGACGTCTCCCCCATAGCACAGCATAGGCACTAGAGGTCAATTATGACCCCTAGCGTCTGTGCTACAATGCTGTGCGGTGCACGATGACGTCATCGCGCACAGCAAAGGTCCTCTCCATGAAGGGAAACTAGACGCTTAGCGTCTGATTCCCTTCACAGCGGGGGGGGGACCAGCGCCACGAAGGGAAACCAGACGCGTATCGTCTGGTTCCCTTCTCACAGCGGGGGGAGGCACAGCGCGGGGGCACTGCTGGGGGGCACTCTGCACAGTGGCGGATCTTGCCATGGTGCGGCGCCCTCCGGATGGCGCCGGTGCCCTCCGGAAGGCGGCGCCCCGGGCAAAAGTCCTGCTTGCCCGTGGCAAGATCCGCCACTGGCCATATTGTAATATTGTATAAAGGGAGTGATACCGGGGCTGGATCTGTGGGGTGACATCGGTGACTTTTCTAGTAACCGATGTCACTATGTTGTAAATGGCAGGATAAGCTGTAAGCATGTAAGACTAAGGACTGCCCCCACTGCCTGGGGCCCCATATCCTCCTCTAGGGATCAGGTTCCAGACTGTGCACTTGAATTGTACATTATACATATTATCTATGATTGCAGTTATTAATCTGGTACATTATCATGCATGCACTGGCAATATTTACCATATATATTTATCATGGGGCCCATACCAAGGTTAGACAAGCCTCTGTGGCAGCTGGCCACACCCCTAAGCATGGGCCTCTACCACTGCATTTCCCCATAGGGTCCAACATGCCTCAGTCTGACACTGCTTATACCTATATAATTCTATACAAAAGGCATATTATACGGTAGGAAGTGAAATAACAAATAAATGTTTCTGTTATTCACAGTAATTGTGCAAGATTATTATTTTCTAAATTCATTTGAAACGCCATTTAAAAAAAAATCATGACTCTTTTCTTTTTCTTTTCTTTTCCTTTTAAGATATTTTAAAAACTTTAGATATTGTTCTTATGCCCCTCATGTACGGGTATGTACACCACTTACAGACGGTATATCGTCATTTGAAAACCTTCTGGCGAACACCATTCTCCGTGTATTTGTCTGGGTAATCGCTTGCATTACCTGCTTCGGAAATATCTTTGTTATTGGAATGAGATCATTTATTCCGTCGGAGAACAAAACGCATACCATGTCTATAAAGATCTTATGCTGTAAGTAGATTTTTTATTTTTAAAAGAAAATTAAATAAAATGCTCTGTACAACTCAGTCTAGGCTAATAAATGTCATACATTTGCTCTTTATTTGTTGAATGAATCCATTGGTACGGGAGGGGTCAGATCTACTTATGTTGCTACAGTTTCACATTTCCTTTGTTATCAAAATATTTTACTGATGCTTATAACTCAGTAGAAAAAAAATACATCTGAAGGCTATAAAACCATATACTTAGTGCTTGGCTTTATTCATCTCACATTTCTATAGCAGCTACAGATAATGCATCGGGGTGGTAGTCATGTGACCGCTGGTCGGCTGACCGACAGTCACATGACCTCCTCCGTGAGCCCGACGGCTCACTATCCCGATGGTCGGCATGCCGACCAACAGGGACTATTTCCACTCGTGGGTGTCCACGACACCCATAGAGTGGGAATAGAATCCGTGGCGACCGCAGGTCGCCACCGAGCCCGCAGCGCGGCGAGCGCAGTGAGCCCGCAAGGGGCTTGCTGCACTCGCCCCTCCCCGCCGGGATCCCGGCGTCGGTATGCTGCCGGGATCCCGGCATCGGTAAGGTGACCGGCGGTCAGGAGACCGCCGGTTACCCGTACTACACCCATGCATCGAGTCCACTATCCTTTCTGTAGTAGGACTCAAGCAACATTAAACAGCAAATCTTACTTTTGGTGCACGGTTCATTCTACTTAGAGCAAATTACCTGTGCTCAGATAAAAAGGCTCTGCAAGAACATGCTCTTAATAAAAAAAATACTAAAATCTTAATTTATTTATTGTGTCACCTTGACAAAGGGGTTAACAGACCCCGAAACGTTGGTCTATTTCTTGTGGAATACACTTTGAACTTTTCAGTCTCCAAGTGCCGCTATTTTTTCTATTCTACGCATCTAGTCTTAGAGGGCACTGGAGCAATACTGTTTCAAAGGAAGGAGTGCCGGTCCTTATTCTTGTTATACATATATATATATATATATATATATATATATATATAAACTCCAAAGGAGAACGGCACTGGAGACAATTTGTTGCAGTAAAAATTGTATTGGAAGGCCTTTCAATACAATTTTTACTGCAACAAATTGTCTCCAGTGCCGTTCTCCTTTGGAGTTGCATGTTTTTCTATGGATCTGGCACGGAGCATGCTGCCTGAAAGAGCCTGAGAATGCCGACTGTTTTGCAAGGATATATATATATATATATATATATATATAAAAATTACAAAATCTGAACAAGCATTATAGCTTAGTGATGTTTCTACTGACACTACACACATACACCCACACACCCCCACACATACCCCCACACACACCCACCCACTACTTTCCTATCCAATACAAAATAATTTTGTCAGGTGGCCACAACTACATAGAAACATAGAATGTGATGATAGATAAGAACCTCTTGGCCCATCTAGTCTTCCCCTTTATCATTTATCCTTTTGTCACCGTCAACCCTATTTGTTCCTTAGTTCTTTGTTAGGATATGCATATGTATATCCCAAGTGTGTTTAAATTGTTCTACTGTCTTTGTCTCAACCACCTGTGATGGGTGGCAATTCCAGTTATCCACTACACTGTTGTGAAGAAATTTTCCCTCAAATTTCTCCTGAACCTACTTCCCTATGTTAAAGTCCTTGAGTTCTAATACTTCTATTCCTTTGAAGAATGTTTCCCTCCTGTACCTTATATGGTCAAATCCCCATAGTGAGTGGACAAGAAGGAGAAACCAGTTATCACTAGGGTGCACACTACCCAACTAACATTTTAGACATATACTTTATTAAGGGTTTGTTACAAGCTCCCCTGTATTGATACTAACCAATAAAGGCTTAAATGACCACCTATAACTGAAAAAATGTAGATCAAGAAAAAATGTTTTTGTCATACTGGGACTTAGGATGTCCTTCATTATTTGACGAGCGAAGTGTTAAAATCAAAGAAATGTGAAAAAAGTAAGAAAAACACATACAGTGAATAAAGATTAAAAACAGAAGCAGATGTGTCCATTCCTTTTAGTATTATGCATACTTTTGTTGTTCACACACTCATGAACCACCTCCTGTACCTTGTTAAAGACCTTGATATATTTGAACATTTCTATCATGACCCCCCCTTTCCCTTCTCTGCTCCAAACTATATATATATTAAGATTGTTTATTCTTTCTTGGTTAGCTGTGTGATGTGGGCCATGCACTATTTTAGTTGCCCTTATTTTACAGTCTCTAATGTAGTTATATCCTTCTGGAGACATGGCTTCCAGAACTGGACACAGTATTCCGCATGAGGCCGTACCAATGACCTAAACAGTGGCATTATTACTTCTTTTTTCCTGCTACTGATTCCTACTGTTAGGAATTGTACATATGGGCATTTGAAAGTAACTATTGTTAAAAAGCGGAGAAAGAAACCGTGTACTTTAAATACCACACAAAGGGATTCTACTATGTGTTTTACCGATGTGTACTCTAGATATAGTGTGCCCTACAGACATGGTAGTGTAGAACATGACAAAGTAGGATTTAGCTGTTTGTTTGCTGTGGAGCACTGGGTGGACATTGTGCACCAAGTTACTTGGTGTGGAATGTACTTGGTTTCCGTGTGGAGGGTGGTTTAATAAATATCTACTGTATTGCTAGAATTACCCTTTGGAGAGGAGAGATAGTACAGAGAAAGGTAAAACAAGCAGAAATATAAATCTAGACGTGCAATATGAAATATGTAATATTTCTTTTTCATCCACTAGGGGTCACTGGAGTACTCTTGGGATATGGACGGCTTCCGCAGGAACAAGGCACTGAATAAATTAATTTTGGAACTACTCCTCCCCTCCATATCCCAGAGTACCTCAGTGTTTTTTCTGTGCTCGACGTAGCAACAAGGCTCGTGTGGACCTTCCATACTTATTTTGAATATATTTTTATTTTATTTTTGATTTTTCTTTTTTCACCTTATCCACATCCCTTCCCCCCTTCCAGAAAGGCGAGGGTCCGGGATAGTGGAAGCTGCTACAAGCAGCTGGCGTGTCGGTCCTCACAGCCAAGTGCCAACAACCTGAGGGAAGGCTGGACGGAGTTTGCAGAGAAGCCCCGTCATACCCCAGGAGCACAGGTATTTATGGTACTTGGAGCAGGGACGGTCAGCACACGCTGCCGCCCGCTGTAGAGGAGGACAGAAGCTTGACAGGGCAGCTTCCGCTGCCGTCCGCTATGTGGGGTTTGTATTTTTATTAAAGTTCCCTGCTGCCTCCCTAGCGCTGACTGCAAAGCCGCTTCACAGCGCCCAGTGCCGCTCCACGGCCCAGTCGCTGCCGCTCTCCAGCGCCGCTTCACGGCCCAACCGCTGCCGCTCTCCAATGCCGATCTCCGCTGCCGCCCTCCAGCGACGATCTCCGCTGCCGCCCTCCAGCGCCGATCCACGGTCCAGCCGCTGTCATCCTCCAGCGCCGCTCCCCGCCGGCCTCCCGCGGTTATTACACAGCATTCAGGCTGACCGCGGACAGCTCTCCCTGCTGCCGTGGTCTGCCAACAGGAAGGGGGAGATCACTAGATGGGAAAGGGGGGAGGATTATGCCCGCAGCAGCACAGCGGGAGGGCCCTCATAACTAAACTGCATTTTACTGCAGTAAGTACATCAGGACAAAGGCCTGTGTTTCAGGATAGAGGGGTCTCATTTACACTCAATAGTAATGTAAACCCTGGTATCAGACTGTTAAGCCTGTGTTACATCAGTTATTTATGATGGCTGTCTATGTGTATAGATGTGTGTAATATATATGTATAAGACAAAGACAAGTGATACATATCTGACTATATATATCTCAGCTAATACTGTGTTGATCTCAGCGGTTGCTTCATTATATATAGGTTTAGAGCACATGACAGGACGCCATTTTTTACTCTTCTTCCTGGTTTTTCTTCAGGAAGTTGCTGTCCTACAACATTCTGCACCGGAAGGGGCAGGGGCATTAGTAGGAATTTGAACAGATCAGGTTTCATATACTGTGGCCACGTGCTCTGCACTTCGGCCGTATGCACACTTTAGTAACATTTTAAGTAAACTTGTCTCTCTTGTATATTTGTTTCTGTGTGCAGAAGGAGTACGCCTGGATCTGAGGCTCGGGTGAGACCGCCAAATACCGAAGTGGTCTCAGGAGATATCTAGGACCTTGCAGAAGTCCAGGTCTTGTTCAGGTCACAAAGATAGTTATCATTTGTTTTATAATTTACAGTTTCTGCTATGTTGCATTCTAATGCCAGACCTCACATCGCAAAATAACATGAGGAAGGTGAATTACAGCAGCCGTCAGGTATTGAGGATGCTGACAGGCCGCCCATTGATACTTTCGTCAGGGCGGTACCTTTTCACTTTATTAAGAGTCTCTTAATACGCCGTTAGTAGAGGCATGGAAGAATCCGGATAAACGGGTTTTTGCAGCTCGCCGGTTCCTGTCTAGTTACCCATTTCCAGAGGGAGAATCCTCCAATAGTGGATTCGTCTGTGTCAAAACTTTCAAAACTGTTAACATTCCAGTAAAACTGCTACTACGCTTAGACTTGTCAGAATGTAAACTAGAAACTATGTTAAAGTCAATGTATACAGCAACAAGGGTGCTGCTTAGACCTGGTTCGGTTGGAAGTGGGGTAAATACGGCTAACACAGCTCAGGTCGGCCCTACTAGGCGACCACCTTATTCTTCTCGCTGATCACATCTGTGGAGCTGCTGAGTATCTATGTATAGCTTCTATGTATGTCGGCCAGGTTAGTTCTCACCTTTTCAGCTTCACTCGTTGCGACCCGACGAGCACTCTGGCTGCGTTCTTGGCTGGCAGTAGCAGAGTCCAAAATAGCAGCGTTGCCTTACGCTGGAGAGATGTTATTTGGTCCTCATTGGTCCATATGGATTTCTCAGGCCACTGGGGGGAAAGTCTGGGTTTCTACCATTACCTACACAGGTTCCTAAACGCAATGTTCAAGTCCACCTTTCAAAGCCTTTGGACCTCAGTCCTTTTGAGGCCGTGCTAGAGGCACAGTAGGCATGATAAAGGACGTAGTTTTCAACAAACCACTAACCGTCGTCAGAAGAACGCCGACAAGCCAGTGGCATGACGGGCATCCAGCCCTTCTCGGATTGGCGTGGTTTCAGACGGTTGTCTCACACCAAAAGCGCCTTTTTCAAGGCAGGTATGCCTGTGTCAGAAGACAAGAAGGCAGCTAGGCAGATCACGATTCAATCTCTGCTAGTTTCAGCAGTTTGGATCCCGGTCCCTGACAACAAGGTCAGGGTTATTCAGTTTTTTTTTTGTAGTACAAAAAAAATAAGATTTTACTTACCGATAAATCTATTTCTCGGAGTCCGTAGTGGATGCTGGGGTTCCTGAAAGGACCATGGGGAATAGCGGCTCCGCAGGAGACAGGGCACAAAAAGTAAAGCTTTTCCAGATCAGGTGGTGTGCACTGGCTCCTCCCCCTATGACCCTCCTCCAGACTCCAGTTAGGTACTGTGCCCGGACGAGCGTACACAATAAGGGAGGATTTTGAATCCCGGGTAAGACTCATACCAGCCACACCAATCACACCGTACAACTTGTGATCTAAACCCAGTTAACAGTATGATAACAGCGGAGCCTCTGAAAGATGGCTTCCTTCAACAATAACCCGAATTAGTTAACAAAAACTATGTACAATTATTGCAGATAATCCGCACTTGGGATGGGCGCCCAGCATCCACTACGGACTCCGAGAAATAGATTTATCGGTAAGTAAAATCTTATTTTCTCTATCGTCCTAGTGGATGCTGGGGTTCCTGAAAGGACCATGGGGATTATACCAAAGCTCCCAAACGGGCGGGAGAGTGCGGATGACTCTGCAGCACCGAATGAGAGAACTCCAGGTCCTCCTTAGCCAGAGTATCAAATTTGTAAAATTTTACAAACGTGTTCTCCCCTGACCACGTAGCTGCTCGGCAAAGTTGTAATGCCGAGACCCCTCGGGCAGCCGCCCAAGATGAGCCCACCTTCCTTGTGGAGTGGGCCTTTACAGATTTAGGCTGTGGCAGGCCTGCCACAGAATGTGCAAGTTGGATTGTGCTACAGATCCAACGAGCAATCGTCTGCTTAGACGCAGGAGCACCCATCTTGTTGGGTGCATACAATATAAACAACGAGTCAGATTTTCTGACTCCAGCTGTCCTTGCAATATATATTTTTAATGCTCTGACAACGTCCAGTAACTTGGAGTCCTCCAAGTCACTTGTAGCCGCAGGCACTACAATAGGCTGGTTCAGATGAAATGCTGACACCACCTTAGGGAGAAAATGCGGACGAGTCCGCAGTTCTGCCCTGTCCGAATGGAAAATCAGATATGGGCTTTTGTAAGATAAAGCTGCCAGTTCTGACACTCTCCTGGCCGAAGCCAGGGCTAGAAGCATGGTCACTTTCCATGTGAGATATTTCAAATCCACCTTCTTTAGTGGTTCAAACCAATGAGATTTTAGAAAGTCCAAAACCACATTGAGATCCCACGGTGCCACTGGAGGCACCACAGGAGGCTGTATATGTAGCACTCCCTTAACAAAGGTCTGGACTTCAGGGACTGAAGCCAATTCTTTTTGAAAGAAAATCGACAGGGCCGAAATTTGAACCTTAATAGATCCCAATTTGAGACCCATAGACAATCCTGATTGCAGGAAATGTAGGAATCGACCCAGTTGAAATTCCTCCATCGGAGCACTCCGATCTTCGCACCACGCAACATATTTTCGCCAAATTCGGTGATAATGTTGCACGGTTACTTCCTTCCTTGCTTTAATCAAAGTAGGAATGACTTCTTCCGGCATGCCTTTTTCCTTTAGGATCCGGCGTTCAACCGCCATGCCGTCAAACGCAGCCGCGGTAAGTCTTGAAACAGACAGGGACCCTGCTGAAGCAAGTCCCTCCTTAGAGGTAGAGGCCACGGATCTTCCGTGATCATCTCTTGAAGTTCCGGGTACCAAGTCCTTCTTGGCCAATCCGGAACCACTAGTATCGTCCTTACGCCTCTTTGCCGTATAATTCTCAATACTTTTGGTATGAGAGGCAGAGGAGGAAACACATACACCGACTGGTACACCCAAGGCGTTACCAGCGCGTCCACAGCTATTGCCTGCGGATCTCTTGACCTGGCGCAATACCTGTCCAGTTTTTTGTTGAGGCGAGACGCCATCATGTCCACCATTGGTCTTTCCCAACGGGTTACCAGCAAGTGGAAGACTTCTGGATGAAGTCCCCACTCTCCCGGGTGAAGATCGTGTCTGCTGAGGAAGTCTGCTTCCCAGTTGTCCACTCCCGGGATGAACACTGCTGACAGTGCTATCACATGATTCTCTGCCCAGCGAAGAATCCTTGCAGCTTCTGCCATTGCACTCCTGCTTCTTGTGCCGCCCTGTCTGTTCACATGGGCGACTGCCGTGATGTTGTCCGACTGGATCAACACCGGTTTTCCCTGAAGCAGAGGTTCTGCCTGGCTTAGAGCATTGTATATTGCTCTTAGTTCCAGAATGTTTATGTGAAGAGACGTTTCCAGGCTCGTCCATACTCCCTGGAAGTTTCTTCCTTGTGTGACTGCTCCCCAGCCTCTCAGGCTGGCGTCCGTGGTCACCAGGATCCAATCCTGTATGCCGAATCTGCGGCCCTCCAATAGATGAGCACTCTGCAACCACCACAGAAGAGACACCCTTGTCCTTGGAGACAGGGTTATCCGCAGGTGCATCTGAAGATGCGACCCTGACCATTTGTCCAACAGATCCCTTTGGAAAATTCTTGCGTGGAATCTGCCGAATGGAATTGCTTCGTAAGAAGCCACCATTTTTCCCAGGACTCTTGTGCATTGATGTACAGACACCTTTCCTGGTTTTAGGAGGTTCCTGACAAGCTCGGATAACTCCTTGGCTTTTTCCTCCGGGAGAAAAACCTTTTTCTGAACCGTGTCCAGAATCATCCCTAGGAACAGCAGACGAGTTGTCGGCATTAACTGGGATTTTGGAATATTCAGAATCCACCCGTGCTGTTTTAGCACTTCTTGAGACAGTGCTAATCCCATCTCTAGCTGTTCTCTGGACCTTGCCCTTATTAGGAGATCGTCCAAGTATGGGATAATTAATATGCCTTTTCTTCGAAGAAGAATCATCATCTCGGCCATTACCTTTGTAAAGACCCGAGGT
The DNA here is from genome assembly GCF_028390025.1 of Pseudophryne corroboree. NCBI lineage: Eukaryota > Metazoa > Chordata > Amphibia > Anura > Myobatrachidae > Pseudophryne > Pseudophryne corroboree. The sequence continues at coordinate 143,055,612 of NC_086445.1, forward strand.
GCCGTGGACAATCCGAACGGCAGCGTCTGAAACTGATAGTGACAGTTTTGTACAACGAACCTGAGGTACCCCTGGTGTGAGGGGTAAATTGGAACGTGGAGATACGCATCCTTGATGTCCAAGGATACCATAAAGTCCCCCTCTTCCAGGTTCGCTATCACTGCTCTGAGTGACTCCATCTTGAACTTGAACTTCTTTATGTACAGGTTCAAGGACTTCAGATTTAGAATAGGCCTTACCGAGCCATCCGGCTTCGGTACCACAAAAAGAGTGGAATAATACCCCTTCCCTTGTTGTAGAAGAGGTACCTTGACTATCACCTGCTGAGAGTACAGCTTGTGAATGGCTTCCAAAACCGTCTCCCTTTCGGAGGGGGACGTTGGTAAAGCAGACTTCAGGAAACGGCGAGGTGGATCTGTCTCTAATTCCAACCTGTACCCCTGAGATATTATCTGCAGGATCCAGGGATCTACCTGCGAGTGAGCCCATTGCGCGCTGTAATTTTTGAGACGACCACCCACCGTCCCCGAGTCCGCTTGAGAAGCCCCAGCGTCATGCTGAGGCTTTTGTAGAAGCCGGGGAAGGCTTCTGTTCCTGGGAAGGAGCTGCCTGTTGCTGTCTCTTCCCTCGACCTCTGCCTCGTGGCAGATATGAATAGCCCTTTGCTCTCTTATTTTTAAAGGAACGAAAGGGCTGCGGTTGAAAAGTCGGTGCCTTTTTCTGTTGGGGAGTGACTTGAGGTAGAAAGGTGGATTTCCCGGCTGTAGCCGTGGCCACCAAATCTGATAGACCGACTCCAAATAACTCCTCCCCTTTATACGGCAAAACTTCCATATGTCGTTTTGAATCCGCATCGCCTGTCCACTGTCGCGTCCATAAAGCTCTTCTGGCCGAAATGGACATAGCACTTACCCGTGATGCCAGTGTGCAGATATCCCTCTGTGCATCACGCATATAAAGAAATGCATCCTTTATTTGTTCTAACGACAGTAAAATATTGTCCCTGTCCAGGGTATCAATATTTTCAATCAGGGACTCTGACCAAACTACCCCAGCACTGCACATCCAGGCAGTCGCTATAGCTGGTCGTAGTATAACACCTGCATGTGTGTATATACTTTTTTGGATATTTTCCATCCTCCTATCTGATGGATCTTTAAGTGCGGCCGTCTCAGGAGAGGGTAACGCCACTTGTTTAGATAAGCGTGTTAGCGCCTTGTCCACCCTAGGAGGTGTTTCCCAGCGCTCCCTAACCTCTGGCGGGAAAGGGTATAATGCCAATAATTTCTTTGAAATTATCAGCTTTTTATCAGGGGCAACCCACGCTTCATTACACACGTCATTTAATTCTTCTGATTCAGGAAAAACTATAGGTAGTTTTTTCACACCCCACATAATACCCTGTTTAGTGGTACCTGTAGTATCAGCTAAATGTAACGCCTCCTTCATTGCCAAAATCATATAACGTGTGGCCCTACTGGAAAATACGGTTGATTCGTCACCGTCACCACTGGAGTCAGTGCCTGTGTCTGGGTCTGTGTCGACCGACTGAGGCAAAGGGCGTTTCACAGCCCCTGACGGTGTTCGAGTCGCCTGGACAGGCACTAATTGATTGTCCGGCCGTCTCATGTCGTCAAACGACTGCTTTAGCGTGTTGACACTATCCCGTAGTTCCATAAATAAAGGCATCCATTCTGGTGTCGACTCCCTAGGGGGTGACATCCTCATATTTGGCAATTGCTCCGCCTCCACACCAATATCGTCCTCATACATGTCGACACACACGTACCGACACACAGCAGACACACAGGGAATGCTCCTAACGAAGACAGGACCCACTAGCCCTTTGGGGAGACAGAGGGAGAGTTTGCCAGCACACACCAAAAGCGCTATATATATAACAGGGATAGCCTTATAATAAGTGCTCCCTTATAGCTGCTTTATATATATCAAAATATCGCCATAAATTTGCCCCCCCTCTCTGTTTTACCCTGTTTCTGTAGTGCAGTGCAGGGGAGAGACCTGGGAGCCGTCCTGACCAGCGGAGCTGTGAGAGGAAATGGCGCCGTGTGCTGAGGAGATAGGCCCCGCCCCCTTTCCGGCGGGCTCGTCTCCCGCTATTTAGTGAATCCAGGCAGGGGTTAAATATCTCCATATAGCCTCTGGGGGCTATATGTGAGGTATTTTTAGCCTTTATATAGGTTACATTTGCCTCCCAGGGCGCCCCCCCCCAGCGCCCTGCACCCTCAGTGACTGCGTGTGAAGTGTGCTGAGAGGAAAATGGCGCACAGCTGCAGTGCTGTGCGCTACCTTTAGAAGACTGCAGGAGTCTTCAGCCGCCGATTCTGGACCTCTTCTGACTTCAGCATCTGCAAGGGGGCCGGCGGCGCGGCTCCGGTGACCATCCAGGCTGTACCTGTGATCGTCCCTCTGGAGCTGATGTCCAGTAGCCAAGAAGCCAATCCATCCTGCACGCAGGTGAGTTCACTTCTTCTCCCCTCAGTCCCTCGTTGCAGTGATCCTGTTGCCAGCAGGACTCACTGTAAAATAAAAAACCTAAGCTAAACTTTTTCTAAGCAGCTCTTTAGGAGAGCCACCTAGATTGCACCCTTCTCGGCCGGGCACAAAAATCTAACTGGAGTCTGGAGGAGGGTCATAGGGGGAGGAGCCAGTGCACACCACCTGATCTGGAAAAGCTTTACTTTTTGTGCCCTGTCTCCTGCGGAGCCGCTATTCCCCATGGTCCTTTCAGGAACCCCAGCATCCACTAGGACGATAGAGAAAGACGGATGGCTCTGTCAGACTAATATTGATCCTAAAAGGGCTCATTCAGTACACTTACTACAGATTCAAGATGGAATCCCTGCGGTCAGTACCTGCACATTTATAGCCACAGGAATTCATGCTTGCGCTGGATCTTAAGGATACGTACTTACACCACCTCATCAGAGGTTCTTGCGTGTTACGATATGGCAGAACCATTACCAGTTAGGCTCTACCGTTTTGCCTCTCGTCAGCACCTCGGGTATTCACCAAAGTGATGTCTGTGATGATAGCTCATCTCAGTTCCCTGGGAGTGATAATAGTTCCGTACTTGGACGATCTGCTCATCAAAGCTCCGTCTCAACAGATGCTCCTCTAACATGCGTTGCTAACGTACAATGTACTAGTTCAGTGCGGTTGGATTGTCATCTCCAAGAAATCACATCTAATTTCATCTCAACAACTTCAATTCCTAGGTATGATTCTCGATACGGTAAATCAAAGAATTTACCTACCAGAACAGAAAGTACAGGTCATTCGTCATCTGGTACAATTAGTGCTCAAGCCACGCACAGTCTCGTTACATTTGTGCATTCGTCTCTTAGGCACAATGGTGGCGGCTTTCGAAGCGCTTCAGTTCGGAAGATTTCACTCACGTCCTTTTCAACTGGATGTGCTCGCACAGTGGTCGGGCTCACATCTGCAGATTCACCACAGGGTGAGGTTGTCGCCACGGGCCAGAGTGTCTCTACTCTGGTGGCTCAAAGTACACAATCTAACCGCAGGGGAACGGTTCGGCGCCTCGAATTGGATAATTCTAACGACGGACGCGAGTCTCAGAGGTTGGGGAGCTGTAGTACAAAATTGTCAGCTCCAGAGTCACTGGGCGGATCACGAAAGATTGCTGTCTATAAATGTCCTGGAACTCCGGGCAATTTACAATGCGCTACGTCAAGCAGTGCACATGCTTCGGTCTCAGACGGTTTAGGTGCAGTCAGACAATGCGACGGCAGTCGCATACATCAACAAACAAGGAGGAACGAGAAGCCGCATGGCAATGCGGGAGGTAGCTCGAATTCTCAGTTGGCCGAGTATCACCAAATGATATTGTCGGCAGTGTTCATTCCGGGAGTGGACAACTGGGAGGCGGATTATCTCAGCCGTCGGGATTTTCATCCAGGAGAATGGGCATTAAATCCAGAAGTGTTTCACAGGTTGGTCCAGAGGTGGGGTTACCCTCAAGTGGACCTGATGGCATCTCGCCACAATCATCACACGCCCAGTATGTGTCCAGAACGAGAGATCCAAAGGCAGTGGCGGTGGATGCTCTCACAATCGCATGGCCGTACAGCCTCGTGTATCTGTTTCCACCATTTCCGCTGCTCCCTCTGTTGCTAAAACGGATCAAAAGAGAGTCCATCACAGTCATACTAGTGGCGCCTCATTGGCCTCGGAGAGCTTGGTTCTCGGAACTCCGCGGACTACTCGCAGACGATCCTTGGCCGCTCCCATTACGTCCGGACTTGTTACAACAGGGTCCGTTCCTTTACCCCGATTTAGCGCGGCTGCGTTTGACGGGGTGGCTGTTGAGACCGCCCTCTTAAGAAGAGAGGGCATTCCAGAATTGGTTATACCAACCATGTTACGAGCTAGGAAGCCGGTTACGGCAGCTCATTATTACAGAATTTGGCGTGCCTATATAGGTTGGTGTAAAGCTCGGAAGTTTCCAACATCATCTTTCAAGTTATCCCGTCTTTTGTTATTTCTACAGACAGGGTTAGATGGAGGACTGCGTTTATCCACGCTAAAAGTGCAGATATCTGCGTTGTCAATTTACTTTCAAAGACGATTGGCTCTATTGCCTTCGGTACACACTTTTCTGCAAGGTGTCCTCAGAGTACAGCCACCATTCATTCCACCTACAGCGCCATGGGACTTGAATCTAGTTTTAGATTTCTTAGTCTTTATATTTTGAACCCTTACAACAAGTGGATATTAAGTTTCTCACTTGGAAAACAATTTTCTCCTAGCCTTAACTTCGGCAAGGCGTGTTTCAGATTTGGGTGCCTTGTCATGCAAGCCACCGTATTTGGTGTTTCATGATGACAGAGCGGAACTTCGGACGAATCCCGCTTTCTTACCAAAAGTAGTGTCATTTTTTCACATCAATCAACCAATAGTAGTTCCTGTGTTAACAGAGATTCTGGAACTTTGGATGTGGTACGCACACTACGCGTTTATGTATCCCGAACGTCTACAGTTCGTAAGACGGATACGTTGTTTGTTCTTTATGATGCTGCCAAGATGGGTGGCAAGCTTCTAAGCAGACCTTATCCAGATGGATAAAACTGACCATACGTCAGGCTTACCTTCATGCTAGGTTACAGCTGCCTACATCAGTAACAGCTCATTCCACGCGTTCTGTGGGAACGTCATGGGCAGCGGATCATGGAGCTTCTACGACCCAGCTTTGCCGTTTGGCTACATGGTCTTCAGTGCACACGTTTGTGTGCTTTTACAAGTTTGATACGTTTGCGGCATCAGCATCTAGCTTTGGCCGCGTAGTGTTACAGGTGCCAAACAGCTCTCCCGCCCACGGGGGAAGCTTTGGTACGTCCCGAGAGTACTCCAGTGACCCCTAGTGGATGAAAAAGAAAATAGGAGTTTGGTACTTACCAGGTAAATCCTTTTCTTTGAATCCATAGGGGGCACTGGACGCCCACCCAGAGCAGTTTTACCTGGCTTGTGGTAAGTTCAGGGGATCTTATGGTAACACACTCTCACCGACTGTTTCAAATTATCAAGTTCTAATCGGTTATGGTATCAACTGTTTAGTTGTCAGTAACGTTATGTGTCAACTTTATTGTTGTCCGTTATGTTGTATATAATTCTCCATTGTCAACCTCTCTACAGCTCCTGTTCAGCTCAGTAAAAAACACTGAGGTACTCTGGGATATGGAGGGGAGGAGTAGTTCCAAAATTAATTTATTCAGTGCCTTGTTCCTGCGGAAGCCGTCCATATCCCAAGAGTACTCCAGTGCCCCCTATGGATTCAAAGAAAAGGATTTACCTGGTAAGTACCAAAATCCTATTATAACAGGATGGTAGTGAAACATGAAGGAGAAATATTTAAGAGAAATAATGTGAACATATTATCCATTATTATCCTATTAATAATAACATACATATTTTTTTAAAGTAATTAATGGGAACAATAGTGAAATACAAATGATAATGATATGGAAAATAGTGTCAAATATATAACAAATAGATCAATAAAATAAAATATAAATATAAATGAATAATAAATAATAATAAAAAAATAAGAATGAGATTAAAAAAACAAACAAAATAATTCTGAAAATAAACAATGGTGACTGTTAAAGGGTGTAAAAAAAAGTACAAATGTAAAGAATATAAATAAAATTTGAATATTGGCAAAATACGATAATATAAAGAGAATGGAAAATTAGGGAATGATAGAAATCAAGACAAAAATAATGAATATTCTAATAGTATACATGTAGTTATAAAGACTAAAATGGTGACGTGTAATGTGTTGTAGAAACTGTACGTTTCTACAGATATTACAGTGGGTACATGACATGAGAATGAAAAACGTTATACGTTGAATGTGAACAATTATAGCACATAAAAGAGTTTGATGTAAGATTAAAATGAATAATAATTATTTTAAATAATGTGCATCTAAGACGTTAAGTAAATACATTTATAGATACAAGTAAATAAATAAATACAATGACAAATAAATCTGTGTTAACCAAACGTTGGGGATGCATGCTAAATCTAGAGTCAGCGATAGCGACGCGTGGGGACGCACATCACTATCGCTATGGGGCATACACACAGAGAGATATGTGCTTAATTTCTAAGCAATCTAATCAGATTGCTTAGACTTTAAGCACGAATCTCTCCGTGTGCACCCCCCTTATAAGGCCTGATGAAAATGGCAACCATTGAGACTCTGCTGTCTAGCATAACACTGCACATTGGCTTTTAACTAACAAGTTCAAATTTTAACACAATTGGCATGGTTTGGGTATGGGATCCCAACAGTCAGGATGCCAGCGGTAGAAGACCAACAGTGGCATCCCGACAGTCAGAATCCCGACACATTTTAGTATATCTGCTAACCCTTCTCCTTACCCTCTTCCTAACCCTAACCATCCCTACCCGCAGTTTAACACTAACCCTCCCCTCCCACAGCCTAGCTCTAACTCTCCACCTAATGCCTATCCCTACCCTCGCCCACCCACCGCTACATGACCTTAACCCTTCCTGGCATACTCACTTTTGGGATGCTGACTATTGGGATTCTGAACAGTATCTTGCCCGTCAGGATGCCAACTACATTCCATTTCCATAGCACCCAGCTTAAAGCGTCAAGTGATTCACAGTATAACTTTTTGAGCTGCTTTTCTGTATTACAGTACATTACTTTCTTTAATCTCTCTACAAATGTCTAAATACATTCTTCAACATTGTTCATTACATTAGAATAGCACCAATATTCCAGTTTTGTCATTTAAAACATGTACTTTTTCCAACAGGTGCTGATTGTCTGATGGGGATATATCTCTTTTTCATTGGAGTATTTGATGTTAAATATCGAGGACAATACAAAAAATATGCACTTCTTTGGATGGAAAGTCTGCAGTGCCGAAGCCTTGGATTTTTAGCCATGCTGTCCACAGAAGTATCTGTTCTGCTTTTGACCTATTTGACTCTGGAAAAATACTTAGCCATTGTGTTTCCATTCAGCAACATTCGGCCAGGCAAGCGCCAGACTCTAGTGACCCTGTTAGCAATATGGGTGATTGGATTTATAATTGCTGTGATTCCATTTTGGAATGAGGACTTTTTTGGAAACTACTACGGAAAAAATGGGGTTTGTTTTCCATTGTATCCTGATCAAACGGAAGAAATTGGTGGTAAAGGATACTCTTTGGGGATATTTTTAGGTAAGCTATGGTTACATTGTTACAGTTCCATACCTCATTTCTGTGTCCCCATCTTTTGAGTCCCATCTGTTCCTCCTTTTCGATACATATGCTGTACAGTTTCTTAATTTATGTTTAATGCCTGCATGAATATAATCTTAGGAACTATGGAGGTCATTCCGAGTCGTTCGCTCGGAAAATTTCTTCGCATCGCAGCGTTTTTCCGCTTAGTGCGCATGCGCAATGTCCGCACTGCGACTGCGCCAAGTAAATTTGCTATGAAGTTTGGATTTTTACTCACGGCTTTTTCTTCGCTCAGGCGATCGTAGTGTGATTGACAGGAAATGGGTGTTACTGGGCGGAAACAGGCCGTTTTATGGGCGTGTGGGAAAAAACGCTACCGTTTCCGGAAAAAACGCGGGAGTGGCCGGAGAAACGGAGGAGTGTCTGGGCGAACGCTGGGTGTGTTTGTGACGTCAAACCAGGAACGATAAGCACTGAACTGATCGCAGATGCCGAGTAAGTCTGAAGCTACTCTGAAACTGCTACGAGATGTGTAATCGCAATATTGCGAATCTTTCGTTCGCAATTTTAAGAAGCTAAGATTCACTCCCAGTAGGCGGCGGCTTAGCGTGTGCAATACTGCTAAAATCGCCTTGCGAGCGAACAACTCGGAATGACCTCCAATGTGTATTAATTTAAGACCTACCATTTTTATAATAAATAATTGCAGAAAAAATTGACAATTGATTGGCATTTACAGTCCTAAGGGTGCTGGGCAAATTAATAAGCATTATATTTAGCCCCACACTATAGTTTATTAGACTATTAATGGGAATACAAATATTGATCTGGCATTGTGGCTGTTTTGGAGCCACACACTGCATGTTGGAGTATGTGTGACACAATTAAGTATCCTTCTGCTTGTAATACATAATGCATATACTGCACAGATTGTACTTGTCACCAAGTATCCTTAAGAATCTCAGTTGCCTGAGCTCTCAATCCAGTAACCACTCTCACAGTGGACTTTACTGTGTATACTGATCAGTATACAACAGCCACTCCCTGCTTTTCAGAACTAGCTACAGTAGATTAAGAGCCATTTGACAATACCAATTACGGATTGTTGCTGAGGCTGCAGAAATGCAGACCCACGTCTTAAATGACATTTTCTGATGCAATTATTCTATATTTACACAAATGTACCCATTTATATAGATTAATGCATACAGTAGCTAAACATGTCCAGATGACTGCAACTGCAGAGGGTGGAAAGGTTTGAATTTTGGGACTTTCTTGGCAGATTGCGGGAGGGAAAGTTCCTTGCTGATCGTGTGAGGGAAGATGGAAAAATAGGTGCCCCATGCCCATACAGACTATGATATATTGAAGGTGCATCCTCAATTTAATGCATAATCAGCCATACAAATGTCATCACACCTTCTCAGCTGCCCTATAAAATGCCCATAATTACCCCATTCGTTTTACACGGCATTAAATCTGATTGACATTATAGTTATGCTATCTGGTGTTGAATGGGTTTGATGGTATGAGTTACCTGACTGCACTCTCTTATCCACATGTTCACACATTGCAGAAGGATCTTGGTGGCAACTGGCTAGAAGTTTTATGTTATTATTATCTGCCCCAGGTTATCCAGTTATGGTTTGATGGAGAGTGATGTGCGTGCTAAAAGTGTCATGCTCTTGCTAGAGGTGCACCTGAGTCTCCTGCTGGGTTGCTGACAGTGTGGGGGTGGGTTGAAGCTGTGCTTACAGCCAGTACACAGAGGACTGCTTGCCGTTGCCCCAGCTACTGAATCTCACCCAGCTCAAACATAGCAAAGGTGGGCCTGCTCTTGAGGACTGCAATTATGCTATGAATATTGTATAGCTGCCAAGCGTGCTATTAAATTGTGCATACCCAAGACCTGTACCAGGAAAGTTACATGCAGCAGGAAGTGGGTGAGCCAGAGGTGGCACTGTTGGTGAGATGGTCATGGGCTGTATGGAGATGAGATAGGGAATGGGTAGTCCCAGCAGTACCAGGGGTCTGTGTCCGCTGTAACACTGCATAGACACCTATTTGAAGACTTTTCATCAAGGGGAACAGTTACTCCCCATGCAGCCCCCCTCCCCTCTCTCTTCCTGGTTGTGTAGTTATTTGAGGGGAGTGTGGTGCTGTTCTGTGATAAGTACATTTGTCCCTATTGGAATTAGGGGGAAATGTGGTAGTAACCTTTCTTTTTGCAAAGTCTTTGGCACATCCCCATCCTGGTTCTGGACGACTCCCAAATGTTACGAGCTATGGATTGTGTATCAGGTGCTAGTGCAGGGGGTGTAGTACGGCTGACCGCCGGTCAGCTTATCGACGCGGGGATCCCGGCAGCATACCGATGCCGGGATCCCGGCGAAGAGGGGCGAATGCAGCAAGTCCCATGCGGGCTCGCTTCACTCGCCACGCTGCGGGCTCGGTGGCGACCTGCGGTCGCCACGGGTTCTATTCCCACTCTGTGGGTGTCGTGGACACCCACGAGTGGAAATAGTCCCTGTTGGTCTGCATGCCGACCATCGGGACAGTGACCCGTCGGGCTGGTGGAGGAGGTCATGTGACTGTCGGTCAGCTGACCGGCGGTCACATGAATACCACCCGGTGCAGGGGATGCCTGCAAAATACAATCTTTAAATAAGTGTTATTCCTCTAAAAGGAAAGAAAACAGTATGTTAGACCAATAGGATCCATATTCTTGCAGCTTCATAGATGACCCTCCTTGTCTTCCATTTTTACTTCTTCATAATTCTTGTGTCCAAATAATGTTGTCCAAATGTGATTCTATATTTTATTTATTACCAATTATTTATATAGCGCAACACATATTCCGCAGCGCTTTACAGAGAATATTTTGGCCATTCACATCAGTCCCTTCCCCAGTGGAGTTTACAATCTATATTCCCTACCACACGCACTCACATTCACACTAGGGCTAATATTGTTGGGAGCCAAATAACTTTCCAGTATATGTTTGGATTGTGGGAGGAAACCGGAACACCCGGAGGAAACCCACGCAAGTACGGGGAAAATATACAAACTCCACATAGTTAAGGCCATGGTGGGAATTGAACCCACGACCTCAGTGCTGTGAGGCTGTAATGCTAACCATTACACCGTCTGTGCTGGCGATTCTAGATTGCAACTGAGGACTGCATAGCAGCATGTTGTAGTTATTGTCTCCTGTATTCATGTCAGTGGTATTGTGTTTATTCTTCCTTTGTTGCAATCATTTTTTGTTTACTTTTCTCATATTTTTGTTTCTTATGTATCCATTGACAGGTGTAAATCTTGTGGCCTTCATCATTATAGTGTTTTCTTATGTCAGTATGTTCTGCTCGATACAGAAGACCACTCTAAAGACCTCAGAAGTCAGGAATCATATCCACATGGATGTCGCTGTTGCCAACAGATTTTTTTTCATAGTTTTTTCAGATGCCGTTTGCTGGATTCCTGTTTTTCTTCTGAAAATCCTCTCTCTGTTTCGTGTAGAAATCCCAGGTAAGCTTAATGTATTCTACTGCCGTGTCTTACTGGATGTATGCAGTGCAGTGTGACCCTCAGTAAGACGAGATGATGTGCTACATGGTGCTATGCGTGACATACCGTCCATTTATGTACTGAATGTATTGTAATGTGTATTGTAATGTACAAAATGGAAAGCTGCTCAATCAGATTGTAATGTCACTCAGGTGCTAAAAGGGAGGGGTAATTCTGTGTAGGAAAAAACAATGTGTTCCCTAATGCACACCGAGTGAAAAATATTACTACATAATAGTCAGATAATACGGAGATCTTAGTTGCGTATATCTGCAGATATAGGGTTAAGCCCCCAGGCCGATCGACAAGGCTTCTCCGTCACTGGGGGTTCCTAATACTAGGTATGCGTCCGGGGTGCAGGACCCCATGATGTCGGCACAGGTCGGCCACCCCAGGTCAGCACACAGGTGAGAATTAATAAGGGTTAATAAGAAGCACAGAAGTGCTATGTAAGTGGTGTGATTAAAATAATACATATTGTATTGTAATGTGTTGTACACCTGAGTGACCTCAGTACTCCACATCCCTCAGTGTGTCACAGATAAACGGGCACCGTCTGTCAGCATACAGTATATAATGGGGAGAAGCCAGGGATTGCAATATCTAAAATTCACTATTGCAAATAAATATTTCATTAAAGGCTCAGGGGTTCAATCAGACCTGATCGCTCTCTAGCGTTCTTTGCAGTGCTGCGATCAGGTCAGAACTGCGCATGCGTATGCACCGCAATGCGCAGGCGCGTCGTATGGGTACAAAGCGGATCGCCGCTCAGCGATGGCTTTGGATAAAGAATCCATTCGCACAGCCGATCGCAAGGAGATTGACAGAAGAAGGCGTTTGTGGGTGTCAACTGACCGTTTTCAGGGAGTGGTTAGAAAAACGCAGGCGTGTCCAAGCGTTTGCAGGGCGTGTGTCTGACGCCAATTCCGGGGACCGGACAGGCTGAAGTGATTTCAGCGGCTGAGTAAGTTCTGGCCAATTCAGAAACTGCACAAAGGTTTTTTTGTACCGCTCCGCTGCACATGCGATCGCACACTCGCACAGCTAAAATACACTCCCCAGTGGGCGGCGACTATGCGAGCGCAGGACTGCAAAAGCCAGCTAGCGAGCGATCAGGTCTGAATGACCCCCTCAGTACCTACTGTACATGTGTAAACTACTGACATTACATTCTTGTTGTTAGCACACTACTATATCTTCCAACCTTTCCTGGTCCATCCAAACTAAGTCCAGGTCCACCCAGCTTTGACCATTTTCCTGGAAAGCCATGACAACTTGCTAATAGGCAACATCTCATTTAGGAGTTGATGTATCAAGCAGTTAAAAGAGTGGAGAAGTGGACAAGTGGAGAAGCTCTCCATAGCAACCATTCACTTGTCTACTCTTTTTCACTGCCTGATACAGCAATCCCTTAGTGTCCAAAAGGTCCAGAAAGTCCTGGCGACATTGAGACTGTTGGCTGTAATAGGGTTACAATTCCAATTTAAAGTGCGTAGTCTAGTACTCCTCTTACATTTGGAATCATTTGTTGTAACAAATGAAGGGGTCTATGCCTTGGAGAAAGATAAAGTGTACGGAGATAAATAACCAACCAATCAGCTCCTAACTGTCTTATACCTCCCTGCATTGCGTTAACAGAAAACAGGAATCCATCCCAAAAAGGGGCGGAGTCTTGCCAGGAATGGGGCAGAGCTTTGCAGCAAACCCCATTTTACATCACTGTGGGGCGTCATTGTGCTACAAAAAAATTACCGAAGCTGACTGGTTGCTACTTTATCTCTCTCCCTCCTTTTTATCTTTTTCCAAGCATATATACATCTGCCCATAGGGCTGAAAAATGATCAAGGGCCAGAGAAGCAGAGGATCTGTGACCAGCTCTATGTGGGTGTGGCCAGTGCCATGTGGTGTGTACACTTCATACATTATTTGCGCCTCTGTCTCCCTAAATATATAAAAGTAGGAAAGTTTCCTCATTTTAGTGCAGATGTATTAAGCCTTGAAGAGTGATAAAGTGTAAACACGGGTTGTAACATGGCAGTTAGGAGCTGATTGGTTGGTACTTTATCTCTGTCACATTATCTCTCTCCAAGGCTTAGTACATAGACCCCTTTGTGTGGCATTATGATAACTGCAATTTCATTTCCATACTCATTTATAATAAAGTTTTTCAATCAGTTACTGCCAGCTTCTGCATAGACTAGGACTATTTTAGAGATGTGCGGCGGGCACTTTTCGTGTTTTGTGCTTTGGTTCTGGTTCCATGCTCGTGTTTTGGATCTGGATTGGTTTTGCCAAAATCACCCTTTTGTGTTTCGGTTTTGGTTTTGGATCTGGACGATTTTTTAAAAAAACATAAAAACAGCTAAAATCACATAATGTGGGGGTAATTTTGATCCTACGGTATTATTAACCTCAATAACATTAATTTCCAGTCTATTCTGAACACCTCACAATATTGTTTTTAGGCCAAAAGGTTGCACCGAGGTGGCTGGATGACTAAGCTAAGCGACACAAGTGTGCGGCACAAACACCTGGCCCAACTAGGAGTGGCACTGCAATCAGGGCCGGTTCCGGGGCTTCTGGCGCCCCGGGCAGCATTAGGGGGCATGGCTTCGAACAGGAGGCGTGGTCATTTACGCCCCCTGTACAGACAGAAATGATGTGCGGTGCGCGATGTGCGTAGCGTCTAGTTCCCTTCGTGGAGAGGACCTTTGCTGTGCAGTGCGCGATGACATCATCACACACCACACAGTAAAGGACCTCTCCACGAAGGGAAACTAGACGCGTACGCGTCTAGTTTCCCTTCCCAGCGGCAACGGGGGGGCAGCGGCCGGTGGCAGCAGGGGGGCAGCGGGGGGCACACAGCAGCAGCGGATCTTGCCCTGGTGCGGCGCCCTCCGGATGGCGCCCTGAAAAAGTCCTGCTTGCCCGTGGCAAGATCCGCTACTGACTGCAATGGCAGACAGGATGGCACTTAAAAAAACTAGGCCCCAAACAGCACATCATGCAAAGAAGAAAAAGAGGTGCAATGAGGTAGCTGTATGACTAAGCTAAGCGACACGGGTTCACTACGGCTGGCCGGCGGTCGGGCTCCCGGCGACCAGCATCCCGGCGCCGGGAGCCCGACCGCCGGCTTACCGACAGCTTGGCGAGCGCAAATGAGCCCCTTGCGGGCTCGCTGCGCTCGCCACGCTACGGGCACGGTGGCGCGCTACGCGCGCCACACTATTTTATTCTCCCTCTATGGGGGTCGTGGACCCCCACGAGGGAAAATAATTGTCAGTATTCCGGCTGTCGGGCTCCCGGCGCCGGTATACTGAGCGCCGGGAGCCCGACCGCCGGCAAACAGAAGACCACCCAAGCGACACAAGTGTGCGGCACACACAACATGGGACTGGAATTTGCCCAGATGTAATACACGCACAATATTGGTGCCACAGGAGAGCGTACCCCTGAACCACACACACACGGCAAAGCCTGTAAAATTAATTTGGATAATAATAACCCTTTTATTTGGAGCTATTATAATAATATGCAGCACAGGCAAGCGTACCCCTATATCACACAGGGCAAACCCTGTAAAAATTATTTGGATAAAAATATTAGTAATGTACAGTATATAACCCTTTTATTTGGAGTAAATAATATACAGCACAGGACACCACCACTGGACTTATGGCAGCACAAGACACCACCACTGGACTGGACTTATACGGCAGTACCCCATGACTTATACGGCAGTACCCCATGACTTATACGGCAGTACCCCTGGACTTATACGGCAGTGTCAGACAGGACGGCACTTTAAAAAACTAGTCTCCAAGCAGCACATGATGCAAAGAAGAAAAATAGGTGCAAGATGGAATTGTCCTTGGGCCCTCCCACCCACCCTTATGTTGTATACACAGAAAATGCACACTTTAACAGACCAATAATAATAAGGGTCTGCCACACGACTGTTGCTGAAATGACTGGTTGGTTTGGGCCCCCACCAAAAAAGAAGCAATCAATCTCTCCTTGCACAAACTGGCTCTACAGAGGTAAGATGTCTACCTCATCCTCCGACTCCTCACCCCTTTCAGTGTGTACATCCTCATACTCACAGAGTATTAATTCGCTTCCACTGGAATCCACCATCACAGGTCCCTGTGTACTTTCTGGAGGCAATTGCTGGTAAAGGTCTTCCCGTAGGAATTTATCATTCATTTTGATGAACATCATCTTCTCCACATTTTGTGGAAGTAACCTTCTACGCCGATTGCTGACAAGGTGACCAGCTGCACTAAACACTCTTTTGGAGTAGACACTGGAGGGGGGTCAACTTAGGTAAAATAAAGCCAGTTTGTGCAAGGGCATCCAAATTGCCTTTTTTTCCTGTCAGTATACATAAGGACTGTCTGACATGCCTACTTGGATGCTGTCACTCATATAATCCTCCACTATTCTTTCAATGGTGAGAGAATCATATGCAGTGACAGTAGACATGTCAGTAATCGTTGGCAAGTCCTTCAGTCCAGCCCAGATGCTAGCACTTGCTCCTGACTGCCTTGCATCACCGCCAGTGGGTGGGCTAGGAAATCTTATCCTTTTCCTCGCAGCCCTAGTTGCAGGATAAAATGAAGGAGGAGCTGTTGACGGGTCACGTTCCACTTGAGTTAACAATTTACTCACCAGCAGGTATTTGTACCTCTGCACACTGGTGTCTGCCGGAAAGAGAGATACAACAGAGGCTTAAAACCTAGGATCGAGCATGGTGGCCAAAATGTAGTGCTCTGATTTCAACAGATTGACCACCCTTGAATCCTGGAAAAGCGAATGAAGGGCTCCATCCACAAGTCCCACATACTTAGCGGAATTGCTCCATCTTAGCTCCTCCTTCAATTTCTCCAGCTGCTTTTTCAAAAGCCTGATGAGGGGAATGACTCAAGCTGGCAGTGTCTGAACTGACTTCACGTGTGGCAAGTTCGAAGGGTTGGAGAACCTTGTACAAGACGGAAATCATTCTCCACTGCACTTGAGTCAGGTGCATCCCACCTCCTTTGCTTATATCGTAGGTGGATGTATAGGCTTGAATGGCCTTTTGCTGCTCCTCCATCCTCTGAAGCATATAGAGTGTTGAATTCCACCTCGTTACTACCTCTTGCTTCAGGTGATGGCAGGGCAGGTTGAGGAGTGTTTGCTGGCACTCCAGTCTTCGGCACCCAGTGGCTGAATGTCGAAAGTGGCCTGCAATTTTTTGGGCCACCGACAGCATCTCCTGCACGCCCCTGTCATTTTTCAAAAAAATCTGCACCACCAAATTAATTGTATGTGCAAAACATGGGATGTGCTGGAATTTGCCCAGATGTAATGCACGCACAATATTGGTGGCGTTGTCCGATATCACAAATCCCCAGGAGAGTCGAATTGTGATAAGCCATTGTGTGATGATGTCCCTCAGTTTCCGTAAGAGGTTGTCAGCGGTGTGCCTCTTACGGAAAGCGGTGATACATAGCGTAGCCTGCTTAGGAACGAGTTGACATTTGCAAGATGCTGCTACTGGTTCCACTGCTGTTGTTGCTGCGGAAGGCAATACATCTACACAGTGGACTGTCACAGTCATATAGCCCTTAGTCTGCCCTGTTCCACTTGTCCACATATCCGTGGTTAAGTGGACAGTGGGTACAACTAAATTTTTTAGGACACTGAGGACACTTTTTCTGACGTGGAACCTAGATGGGATTTGGTACCGGGGACACACTACCTCCATCAATTCTCTAAGTTCCACTGAACTAATGGCGGATACCGGACACATGTCTAACACCAACATCGCTGTCAAGGCCTCAGTTATCCACTTTGAAACAGGATGACTGCTGTCATATTTCATCTTCCTCACAAAGTACTGTTGGACAGTCAATTGCTTAGTTGAAGTAGTACAAGTGGTCTTCCAACTTCCCCTCTGGGATGACGATCGACTCCCAGAAGCAACAACAGCAGCGGCAGCAACAGCAGCAGTAGGCGTACCACTCAAGGATCCTCCGGAGGAATCCCGGTTAGGACAGGACTCCTCAGTCTTGCCAGTGACATGGCCTGCAGGACTACTGACGTTCCTGACTGAGGAGGAAGTTGACATTGAGGGAGTTTGTGGTGTGTCTTTCAGGAGCTTGGGTACAAGAGGAAGAAGGGATTTAGGTGTCAGTGGACTGCTTACGCTCTTACCCAAAGTTTCACAATTTGACACGGACTTCTGATGAATGCACAGCAGGGGACGTATAAGGAAGGATGTTCCTAGGCGGTTATCGTCCTTACCCCTACTTATTACAGATTGACAGAGGCAACACACGGCTTGATACCTGTTGTCCGGATTTGTGGAGAAATAATTCCACACTGAAGAGGTGTCTCTTCTGGTATTTTGCCCAGGCATCACAATGGGCTTATACATCCCACGGACAACAGGTGACTCCCCCGGTTTCTGATTTAAACAAACCACATTACCATCAGAATCCTCATCGTCAACTTCCTCCTCAGCACCAGCAACTCCCATATCCTCATCCTGGTGTACTTCAACAGTGACATCTTCAATTTGAATATCAGAAACTGGACTGTGGGTGCTACTTCCAGCACTTGCAGAGGGCGAGCAAATGGTGGAAGGAGCCACCTCTTCCCGTCCAGTGTTGGGAAGGTCAGGCATCGCAACCGCAGACACACTTGGACTCTCCTTGGGGATTTGTGATACCATCTTAGAACACACAGTTCTTCGCTGTGCTTTTGCCAGCTTAACTTATAATTTTTCTAACGGGAGGATGAGGGCTTCCATTGTCATATAAAGCTGAACCATTAGTCATGAACATAGGCCAGGGCCTTAGTCGTTCCTTGCCACTCCGTGTCGTAACTGGCACATTGGCAAGTTTATGTTTCTCCTCAGACCATTTAATTTCTTTTTTAGGTCTTTTACTGAACTTTTGCTTTTTCGATTTTACATGCCCTCTACTATCACAGTGGGCATCGGCCTTGGCAGACGACGTTGATGGCATTTCATCATCTATGTCATGACTAGTGGCAGCAGCTTCAGCACTAGGAGGAAGTGGTTCTTGATCTTTCCCTATTTTATCCTCCAAATTTTTGTTCTCCATTATTTTTCTGGAGTTATATAACAATGGGGGTAATTCCAAGTTGATCGCAGCTGGAATTTTGTTAGCAGTTGGGCAAAACCATGTGCACTGCAGGGGAGGCAGATATAACATGTGCAGAAAGAGTTAGATTTGGGTGGGTTATTTTATTTCTCTGCAGGGTAAATACTGGCTGCTTTATTTTTACACTGCAAATTAGATTGCAGATTGAACACACCCCACCCAAATCTAACTCTCTCTGCACATGTTAAATCTGCCTCCCCTGCAGTGCACATGGTTTTGCCCAATTGCTTACAAAATTCCTGCTGCGATCAACTTGGAATTACCCACAATATGCGGTACAGGAGAGCGTACCTTTACACCACACAGGGCAAACCCTGTGAAAATTATTTGGATTAAATATTAATAACCCCTTTATTTGGAGTAAATAATATACAGCACAGGACAGCACCACTGAACTTATATGGCAGCACCACTGGACTTATACGGCAGTACCACTGGAATTATACGGCAGCACCACTGGAATTATACGGCAGCATCACTGGACTTATACGGCAGTACCACTGGACTGGATTTATACAGCAGTATCACTGGAATTATACGCAAGCACCACTGGAATTATACGGCAGTAACACTGGAATTATACAGCAGTACCACTGGACTTATATGGCAGTACCAGTGGACTGGATTTATACGGCAGTATCACTGGATTTATACGGCAGTACCACTGGAATTATACAGCAGTACCACTGGAATTATACGGCAGTATCACTGGAATTATACGGCAGTACCACTGGACTGGATTTATACAGCAGTATCACTGGAATTATACGCAAGCACCACTGGAATTATACGGCAGTAACACTGGAATTATACAGCAGTACCACTGGACTTATATGGCAGTACCAGTGGACTGGATTTATACGGCAGTATCACTGGATTTATACGGCAGTACCACTGGAATTATACAGCAGTACCACTGGAATTATACGGCAGTATCACTGGAATTATACGGCAGTACCACTGGACTCGATTTATATGACAGTAACACTGGATTTATATGCCAGTATCACTGGAATTATACTGCAGTATAACTGGAATTATACGGCAATACCACTGGACTGGATTTATACGCCAGTACAACTGGACATATACGGCAGTACCACTGGACATATACGGCAGTATCACTGGACATATACAGCAGTATCACTGGAATTATATGGCAGTACCACTGGACATATACAGCAGTATCACTGGAATTATATGGCAGTACCACTAGACATATACGGCAGTACCACTGGCCATGTACGGCAGTACCACTGGCCATATACGGCAGTACCACTGGCCATATACGGCAGTACCACTGGCCATATACGGCAGTACCACTGGCCATATACGGCAGTACCACTGGCCATATACGGCAGTACCACTGGCCATATACGGCAGTACCACTGGCCATATACGGCAGTACCACTGGCCATATACGGCAGTACCACTGACCATATACGGCAGTACCACTGGCCATATACGGCAGTACCACTGGCCATATACGGCAGTATCACTGGCCATATACGGCAGTATCACTGGTCATATACGGCAGTATCACTGGTTATATACAGCAGCACAGGGAGACCACCACTGGACTGATGCAGGACAACACAGCACCACTGCAATGGACTGGACTTATACAGCAGCACTGGACATATGGCAGCAGAGGACACCACCACTGTGACTGGATTGATGCAGCACAAGACACTACCACTGTACTGATGCAGGACAACACAGCACCACCGCAATGGACTGGACTTATACAGCAGCACTGGACATATGGCAGCAGAGGACACCACCACTGTGACTGGACTGATGCAGCACAATACACCACCACTGAACTGATGCAGCACAACACAGCACCACTGGACTGGACTTATACAGTAGCACTGGACATATGGCAGCAGAGGACAACACCACTGTGACTGAACTGATGCAGCAAAAGACACTACCACTGTACTGATGCAGGACACTGAGGACAGAGAGACACGTCCTCTTGCTACACTCTCCAATGCCGGAATGAAAATGGCGGCGACTCACGGCTCCTTATATGGGATCCAGTCCCCGCGAGAATCCGACAGTGGGATGATGACGTTTTGCCTCGTTCTGGTTTCCGAGTCAGGCGGGGAAACCTGAGCCTGACTCGGATCCGGGATCGGGTAGTGAAGTCCAGTAGGGTTCGGTTCTCAGGGAACCGAACCTGCTCATCTCTAACTATTATTATTTTTTATTTACTGTTATGTTCTGCATACTTGGAACCCAGGAGATTGGGTGGCACCAGGAGAGTTCCAAGTACAGACGCGTGAAGCTGCAACTGGACTGAGATAAGCAATACCTTACAAAAATCCCTGACTCCATTGTCCTTCCCAGTTGTCGATTAACGCCTGCAAGACTATGGTTTCTTGTGCCCACGGCAGCCGCATTTGAATGGGCGAATTAGGTCCGCCCAGACTTCGATGCCCCCCGGTTTTAATAGGTGACAAGGCGTTACCCGAGACAGAGAAGAACAAGGGGAAAACTAACTAAGACTGACGCAACTAAAACAGAGAAGGATACAAAAAATAACAAAGTAGTTAATGTGCAGCGCAGCCGCCTGGAACAACAGCAAATCAAGTAATGCAACCTAACTGCCAAATAACCCGTCATAATAAGGCGAAGACAGCAATGCGGAAACCTTCGCAAAAATGACACAACCAAAAATATATAAAGACAATACGTCTTCAGCCATAAAGTGCGGCAGATCCGACACCACAACAGCTGTGTGCAGGAAATGATCAGAACCCAGAGGCTTGAGATTACAGACCACTCTACTGGAAGGCAACTCGGAGGACAGCAGGAAACGATCTCTCGGACAGGACTCAGGGAACTGGACATAGGACACTGGAGTACACAAGCTGGATGCAGGTACACACCAGAGGCAGGGAGAGAGGCTCCACAGGAAGCTGCTGACAGGGACCAGGAACAAGCTTGCAGGAAGCTAACCAAGAACTAGAACATACAGGTACAATAACAAACTTCTATCACCGGCACTGGACTGCAGGGCTAGCTGGGTAATAAGGAAAGCACGCCCCAATCAGGATGGCTGGAAGCCAGGCACAAGGTAGTGGCCAAAATACTGGCAGGTGAAGCTACACAGACAAGAGCCAGACTGCAGTACACAGACTCACCACATAATGACCAAATATCTGACAGGTGAGGCTTAACACATAGAAAACAGGCTGCAGTTACACAGACTCACCACAGACGGCCAACAAGAGTCTTCTAAACCAGTACAAGAGAAACCCTGGCATGCAAACAGAAATATAACATAAAATTCATGAACAGAAAACAAACCACTGCTTGTGGTTCATAACATTTACTGTATATGGTGACACAAGTGTTCCGTCACACCATACAACGGTGAAGGAACAAATCTACACGGGTGAGCAAACAGGATTGTTAAAGAGATGTTCAGAACTTTGCAAATATTCAGAACATGGGGAGAGATGTATCATCTTAAACCCTGTATCTCCTGTTACATGGCAGGACCTGCTTTGTCTGTTAAGCGCAGCAAAGTAGGTCCTGGTTTTGCCAAAGTGCACTCTCCCTCTTTCGCCATCTGACAACCACTTGAATACTTTCTGCACATACACCGGTCAGAGATCCCCCAGCGGCATCTGCTGCTCTATTGGAAAAAATAAAAACTTTATTGTTTTTTGCCAGCACAATCTCCAGCTGACAGCCAGGGACAGTGCTGCACATGCGGCAACAACAGCTGCGAAATGGATAGCTGCAGTTTTGAGAGCAGTCAGTGCCACTGACTATTCAATCATTGGCTGGCAAATCAGCGCGCTATTTTGCAGACAGGAGCACGGATAATGATAGGGGCAGATAGCAATACCACCAATTGCCACACAACCGCACAATAATGCATGGGGGAGAATCAGTAACTGCAGCACATAACATGCACAGTGACCAGTAAACCCCCTAACGCACACATCCACCCCAGATTTAAAGCTGTAGACTACACAATTATTTAGAGGGGATAAATTGAAATCCGGGCACCGGAATCCTGTCACGCGGTCAAAATTCCAGCGTCAGAACTCTGACATGAGTCAAAATGCTGATGCCGGAATCGTGACTGCCGGCATTCCATCCCGATGGTAAGTATGCAGGGGACTCTTAGGTTTAGGCTGCGCTTAAGTCTAGGTGTTGCCAGTAGGGGAGGATTAGGCTGCAGGGAAGGGAGCAGGGGCGGAACTCTGGGAGGCAGTGGAGTCGGCTGCCGCCGGGCTCCTGACCTCAAGGGGGCAGATCTCCAACATTGTCTCCAGCTGTCTGACCCTGAAGTTCGTTCGCTGCGAGGATCTTTCACGTCAGTGACACTGAAGCTGCCTCCTAGTATATACAGAGAGCTGGCTGTGGCTACAGCTAGGAGGAGCTCCAGAACGCAGCTCCTGTTTGTGTGTGTGTGTTTTTAAGTGAAAGAGGCGTGTGTGCGTGTAAGGGAGACGTGTGTGTGTGTGTGTGTGTGTGTGTGTGTGTGTGTGTGTGTGTGTGTGTGTGTGTGTATGTGTGAGAGAGGCATATGTGTGTTTCAGTGAAAGAAGCGTGTGTGTGTGTGTGTGTGTGTGTGTGTGTGTGTGTGTGTGTGTGTGTGTGTGTGTGTGTAAGTGAAAGAGGCATGTTTGTGTGTTTAAGTGAAGGAAGCGTGTGTGTGTGTGTGTGTGTGTGTGTGTGAGTTTGAAGGAGGCGTGTGTGTGTGTGTGTGAGTTTAAGGGAAGGAAGCATGTGTAAGTGAGAGGCGTTTGTGTAAGTGAGAGGCATGTGTGTAAGTGAGAGGCTTGTGTGTAAGTGAGAAGCGTTTGTGTAAGTGAGAGGCATGTGTGTAAGTGAGAGGTGTGTGTGTAAGTGAGAGGCGTATGTGTGTTTAAGCGAAGGAGGTGTGTGTGTTTAAGCTAAGGAGGCGTGTGTAAGTGAGAGGCGTGAGTGTAAGTGAGAGGCGTGTGTGTGTTTAAGTGAAAGTGGCGTCTGTGTATGTGTGTGTTTAAGTGAAAGTGGCGTTTGTGTGTGTGTGTTTAAGTAAAATGGGCGTTTGTGTGTTTTTTATATATATAGTGTATCGGCACACCACTGTGCCAAAGTATCTACACTGTGACACGCTGGTGGGTGAGGGAGCACTGTAGGTGTGCTATAAAGGTATGCTGGTGTCTATTTTGTTGTGATGACTGACTTGGAGTGCCGTCCACTTTGTATGTGTATCTATATTACTATTGGGAAAGGCACCTGAGCACGCTGCTACTGTTCAACATGAGTGCCGGATAGCTACATATGAAGGGTGTGTGTGTGTGTGTATACAGTATATAGGGGGGGCACCAACATTTTTCATGCCACCGGGTGTCTTGGGCGAACCTACGCCACTGGAAGGGAGGGTTCGGGTTAGGCACCTCCCGTGGGAGAGCTAGAGTTAGGCTGCAGGGGAGGGTTAGGTTTAGCCTGCAGGAATGGGGGGTTAAGTTTAGGAACCACCGGGGATAGTTAGGGTTAGGCTGCAGGGGGATGGGGGGGGTGTATTAGGATAAGGCTGCAGCGAGGAAGTTTAGGGTTAGGCGGGGTTGGTTGGGAAGGTAAATATACTTACCGGACCCCTGTCAATATCTTCTCCATCAGGATGCCATTATTGGTCATATGACCACTGGCATCCCGAACACCGGTAAATAGTATCACACCCATTTAGAGAACACAGAAGGAAAAAGGACCCTGTTCATAAGAACTAACATTCTATAGGAGCTGTACTATTGGTACACCTCCGTGTTATTTAGTTTTTAATGGAATTTAAGCAGTTTAAAGCCAGTGAAAAGCCTAAATTGGCTCAAAAGTAAGCAGGAAATTGCTAGAGGTTAAACAAAAAGTTTGCATTAGCAAAAACTGGAAAACCTGGGTTATAATTGTTGCTTTTTCATTCCCGTACTTACAACCCACACAGGCTATTTGCTTCCCCATCTTGTCTGACAAAGCACATCTTGTTCACAACCTCCGTCAGCCCGATCTATGAAAATTGAACAGAGATCGTTCCCCTGATGTGTAAATGCTTACGTAATGTAAATAGTATAATATTAATACACATATTTCTGTATGTTCTCTGCTTTTTGCTTTGTAAATGGAGCGTGGCGCCACCTTAGTAACTTGGCTGCTCTAGAGCTGGACCAGGCTGTGACACATTCCCGTAAGCACGGGTTTGTTTAATCTTTCCGTTGCAAATTACTCTCATTGATTAAATGGCCCAAGAATAGTTGTACACCTCTGTTGTGGAGACACAGTAGATTAATTAAAACCTTTTCTTTATCTTTATTTTATCTTAATAGGACATAAGGCACTATAAGGTACTTTACTTTAAATGTTACTTAGAGCTATTTACCATCAGTACAATACAAAGCAGGAGACAGATGGACAATTCCAGAATAAAACAATGTAATTAGGGAATGACAAGCAAAACACAGTTTTCCAAAATGAAATTAGCATGCTAACCAATCGCAGTCTGAATGTGTTATGGGGACATATGTTGCTATTTTATTGTCATTCTGTCTTATAGCAAACAAATCATTATGTTCACTTACTGCCATTTAACAAACATGATTTCATCCTCCTGTTTTTGCGTTCTTCTGTTTATACTGTAGGCACTATTACCTCCTGGATTGTGATATTTATTCTACCGATAAACAGTGCCTTAAACCCCATCCTATACACTTTAACTACGAGCTTCTTCAAAGAAAAACTTAAACAACTCCTACAAAGACAACGCAGACGGTCAATATTCAAGGGCGAACGGAAAAGTTTGTCCACCTCACTGGTATGGACAGAGGACCCCATTGCCCAGCATTCGTCACTTAAACTTGGGTTCCTACATAAAAAGTTTTCTGGGGATCCAGTGATTAAGTCTACGTGATGGAGAAAGAAGCTTCACAGGAACCAAGCATCAACAAGATGCGCCATCAGGATCACTTTGGGAGATGAATTTAAAAGAATGAACATTTGCACAACACACATGGGCGACCATATGTAGCTCTCCTTGAGATGAAGGCCGAAGACAAAGCTGTTAAGATTGCCAAGACTTGTCGTGATACAAAGTATTAAGCATTGTCTTTAATGGAAACATTTTCATACTACCATTCCTAAGAAAGCCAACAAGTCCGCTGTGGATTGTTACTTATCTGGACTTTGCATTTTTATTGCCATCGGTAATAGACACTTTACTTTAAACAATGGAGGATTACAATGTGTAGTCTCTGAGACTCAGCCATGTACAATACAATGACTCTATACTCTCCTTATAGGAGAACATATATGTTTTATTAGGACATGCGCGTCAATTGTTTTTCTACTACACGGAGCTATTTCTATTCCATTCTTACATTTTTTATTTGGACGAATTGCAGTTTTACATTGTCTCAACAAATGTTTGCAGATATCAGATAACCACATACAGTATAAGTTACACAGAATGCGATAATAGGAAGGAGAACGTAATTATGCATAGATGTTGATAATAACAATGTGCTAATGGCTCTCAGGGTATGAGTTGTGGTGTTACAACATGCAGAGCCGGCCCTAACCAATAGGATGCCCTAGGCAAGATTTTGGCTGGTGGCCCCTAGCACCGCCGCTAGTTCTGCAGGAGATGCCTGCCATGAGTCAGCTGGTAGCTCTGCTAATGTCGGGAGCCTTTTGTTTATAAAAATGCATCTTATTTGCATTACTATGTGGCTAGGATGCACATGCAGCTTCTGCTGATTAAAATGATATGCAGCATGCCTATATTCTGTGTGTGACTGCGGCTGAATCTGCATATGAAATGCTACATTATAGTGGTTTCCAGGACTACACTGCAACGTAGCATTTTGTATGCAGATACAGCCGCAGTCACACACAGAATATAGGCATGCCGCATATCATTTTAATCAGCAGAAGCTGCTGGTGCCCCTAAGCATACCAAATGCCCTAGGCAACTGCCTAGTTTGCCTATGCCTAAGGCCGGCTCTGACAACATGCATATGACCAGCAGACATTCTGTCCAACATACAGGTACATTTTAATCCCTGTAGGATTTGGAACTTTGTGTAGCTATGTAAAATAGTTTAACAATAGGCTTACAAGTGCATCTGCTCTCCTTTTATAAAACAATGACATCTTAAACTATTAATTAAAGATGGATTTGTGTATTTTTTTTATTGTACTTTACAAACAGAGAGGACGTTTCTGTCTATTCATTACTCTACCCAGTTTTACAGTGATAGGAACCATTTGTTCTAAGTTCTATGAGGGCTAATGACTCTGTCCCCTTCTCATATGCAGTCATTGCTTGACAAAGAGAGGGAGAGGAATAGAAGAAGAGAAAAGGTTGAGCTACAGCTATTCCTGGAAACTTTGGCTTGCATGGTACAGGGTTGTTTTTTAATGTATATATTAATGTTACTTCTGACCCACTTAAACTAAGTGGGCCACAAAAAGTGTATGGTTCGCATACATTGTCTGTGTCTTCAGTATGTTCATCCAATTCTAATGTGTCTGTAAATGTTATTGATTTAAGTTTATCTGCATGTTGTGTTATGTCGTTCTCCATTTTGTCTCACCTGCTCTAGCCTTATCCTTAGTTATATGAGAGATAACGGGTTATTTATGAAGCAGAGAAGATGGAGAGATCCACCTTTTCACAGGTGCTCAACTACACAACAAAGCCTAATATCAGTTTTAGGCCACCCCTTTAATTACACATTTTCTTGTTCTTCTCCTAACATATTACTCATTTATGTCTTGAAGAGGCCTGGAGAATCAGGTGACAGAGGACTGTACATTTTAATGTTTTATTTATTTCATTTTTTATTTTTTTTTTGCAACCATAGAAACAAACTTTCAAATTGAAAATAATGACAGGTACCCAGGGCCATCTTAACGTATAGGCACACTGGGCATCTTCTCAGGGCCCCACAGTTCTGGGGGCCTTCGAGCAGGGGCGGGTGGTGGTCATGCAATCAGAGTGGCCAGGCAGCATTCTATGTCTGCCTACCAGCATGCAGCCAGTCAGTGAATGGCTATCAGCATGCTGATTGGTGGATGGCTGGATCTATCCATCAATCAGAGTGCGGACAGCCATTCACTTTATGGAAACATGTGTAGCTATGGCGCAGGACCGCAGGAGGGGCATGTTATGATTTTTTTATAATTAGTTCCTGTGAATGGGTGAGTAGGGGCATTGCCCATGGCCTACAATGCTTTTAAGAAGGCCCTGCAGGCAGTGTCGGACTGGGGCATGTAGGGCCCACCGGGGTAATGCAGTGTTAGGGGCCCATGTTAGGGGAGTGGCCAGTCTTCAGAGGGGGTGTGGCCTGCCACCTCATTGGTTTGACTAACCATTAGAGAGTGCAACGTCTGGGCCTCTTCAAAAATATATACAGTAAATTCAGCTGCTGCATGCATGATAATAATAACAGATTAATAACAGGAATGCACTGTAGAAAATACACTATTGTCGAGGATAAGGTAACATATCTACTGTATAATGTATATTTCAAGTGCACAGTCTCATACCCTCCAACACTGTAAGCATAAAAATAATTACAAATTTGAAAAGGGGGCGCGGTCACAGGTAGGGCCACGCCCCTTTTCCTACACTTTCAATGGAAGTTTGGCGAGCCAAAAATCAGTACAGACCATAATAAAAAGGGACTGTTCTTGCCAAAAAGGTACAGTTGTAGGGTATGCAGTCTGGAACCTGATCCTTAGAGCGGGAGGTGGGCCCCAAGGCAGTGGTTTCCCCTGTACCCCTGTGGGCCAGTCCAAGCCTGCCTGCAGGTCATACTTGCCTACCTGACCCTCTCCATGAGGGAGAAAATTCTCTATTCCTGGACTTTCCTGGTAATGTATGAATGCCATCACCTGTGGTGAAACACCTTTCTTATCAATTAACTAGCTCACCACAGGTGTTGGCAATCATACATTACCAGGAAAGTCCAGGAACAGAGCATTTTCTCCCTCATGGAGAGGGTCAGGTAGGCAAGTGTATTGCAGGTATCCGAGAGCATGTGTAAAACACGTGATGAATTTCTGCTAAACGCCTTCCTGAGTCCTTACTTTTCACCCCCTGAAATTCATGTGCTGGTCCTATTAAATTAAATCATGTTTCAGAGCATTACTGCAGCTGGCAATCATTACTACAGCTGGAAATTGTTACTACAGCTGGAAAGCATTGCTGAGGTTGGTATTCGTTACCGAAACTGGTAAGTGTTACTATAGCTCGTAAGCATTACTACAACTGGTAAGTGTTACTATAGCTCGTAAGCATTACTACAACTGGTAAGTGTTACTAAAGCTGGTACGTATTAATGAAGCTACTGTAGTAAGTGTTGTTGCAGCTGTTAAGCATTCAGCAAGAATCACAGAGGTACAAGGGGGAGGCATTCATTTTTCCGGCTGTCAAGATCCCCGTTGTCTGGAATCCTGACCCCCGTTGAAATACCGGCGGTTGGAATACCGACCTCTGGATGGAATCCCCACTCGGGTTGTGGTCCAAGCGACCACCCGAGGTGGAATATAGCATACCTCCCAACATGACCCTCTCCAGGAGGGACAGAATGCTCTGCTCCTGGACTTTTCTCTTAATATATACTTGACATCACCTGTGCTGAAACACCTTTCTTATCCATTAACTAGTTCAATACAGGTGCCGGCAATCATAAATTAAGAGAAAAGTCCAGAAGTAGAGCATTGTGTCCCTCCTGGAGAGGGTCATGTTGGGAGGTATGAATATAGGTCGCCACAGGGTAATATTCCCCTTCGATCTCCTGACCGCGGGGATCCCGGCGTAGGTCTCCTGACCGCCAGGATCCCGACAGCCGGCATATCAGACTGAATCCGTACAAGTTGCACCTATCAGAACAAAGTACATTTTGCTCTCAGGCACTATAACTTGGCTTACCATATCATCCCTTTAAACCGGGACATTCATAAATTACACAGGTTCTCTAGCTTAATAAAATCAGGTGAAATGCAGCCATGTAGTTAGCCAGCCACAGAACCTGTGTAATTCATGAGTGTCCCGCTTTAAAGGGCTAGTATTATACACCTAATTATATAACCCATGAAGTTAACTTTAAAAATGCTGGAATCAGTTACAAATAGGTGCATCATATGAGAAGAATAGAAGAAAAATAGCATTTATTCTGTACTTTTCTGTTTGTTGATTACTTGTGTTAGTTTTTGCATTATAAGCAGAAACCATACAGTTGAAATGTGAAACTCCAAAGGACAAGTGTTTTCTATTAATGTATTTGTATGGCTGTCTCAGTTCTCATCACTAGTGACAGTTTTATTTTGTAACTTCTATGTTAGTTTGAATCATTCTGCATAAAATACATATGTATTTACCTGTTGCCTTTATGTATCTTATTATTGCTGAAAGAAGCGCTCATTGCTATGCAGATCAGTTACAATGTACTGTATCTCTAAAATAACAACCAGTGGTGTAACAACCATCAGAGCAGCCCTTTCTGCTGCTGCTGGCACCTTCAGTAAGGGGGTACAAACAATCTGCTATGGAGACTGAGGCCAGTGGCGCATGCAGGGGGGGTTTCCGAGTACCTGGAAACCACCCCGATGAGCCGAATTTTCTTTTTTTGAGACGGAGACCCCTAATGGGGCCCCCATGTGTTCTACATGCATGGGTCCAGCATATGAGCGGTGAATCCCAGGACTGTTCCAGCACTGAAAGACCAACCAGAGATTCACTACACAGGCACCGGTGCCAGCACAAAGTCAGATTACGGTATTCTGTGCTTTAGCTAAACTGCAATAAATGCTAAGACCCAAATACTGATGATGATAATAATGATGATGATGAAATTTCCTTTGTGAGAATAGATTCATATTCTATTGAATCAGACTTTACAAAAAAAAAAAGACACAGTACTGACATTAATAACTTTGAGGGATAATGAATGGTATAACTAGTATGTGATTGACACAGAGCATGAAAAATGTATGTGATCATTTTGAGGAAGGAGCTACAGTACTGCATTATAGGCAGATGTCGAAGGGGGGGTGGGGGGGAATCAGTTGCTTGGAATCCTCCCTCCTTTCCTGCAAGCATTTCAAATAGTGTCCGCAATTGCAGTAGTGCATAATATGGTTATACTAGGACACAACATGCAGTATAAGAGACAGAACAGAGCTGCTGCGCATGCACATTGGCAGCAGCGTCCACTGCCAAGTGTGCTGTATGTGTGGTCTGAGCATTCAAACTGTGCACCAGACCGGAGAGCAGCTGTCAGCAAGAAAAGACAGGCACCTAAACATACGGTGGCAGAATGTGTGCTTAGAAAGCTCAGTTCTTTCTCCTGCTGATTATACTATGTATATATTTATTATAGATGTTTTCAGGGGCGCCACAACGTTTTTAGGTGGGGGGGCAAAATATAACTTCCTTTTGGTGCCCCTAAATTGCTGAATATTGCCCCCCTAAGGGGCAGCTGGACTTACCTTCCACAACACCTAAATGGCAGAAATAGATATAAATATCTGTATATAGATATCTCTATCTACTTGGGTAAGGGGGGGGGGGTGCTGTTCGGGGGGAGAAAAGATGAAGGGGAAGCTGACGTGAAGAGCTGAGGAACATATAAAGTGGGAGGTGAGAATGGCGCAGGGCTGGTCTCAGAGGAGGGGCCAGCCCAGAGTAAATAGCCACATACTATAGGAGCTGGGTGCAGGGTAAAGAAGGGCCCTGGATCCAGGACGAAGAAGGGCTGTGGGTAGGATGGCGGCAGAGCAGCTGGAAAGGGGATAATCTCCATCCTGACACTACCCATGGTAACCCCAGATGGCGACCGCACTGTCCTCCACAACCCCGTACACTGGTGCCTCTCAAATATTTAGGGGCTGTGAGCACTTATGGATGTGTTCCTGACGGGATCCGGTTGGGATCCCGGCAGTCGAAACAACAACGCTGGAATCCCGACAGGGTCACCTGCCCAGCGCTGTAATCCCGAATGAGCGATGACTGGGACCTTCAAGAGGTAAGCCTCGAGGGAGGGGGAGGTTAAGTTTAGGCTGCGGGGGGAGGGTTAGGGTTAGGCTGCGACCCAGGGGGGTTAGGGTTAGGCTGTGGAGAGGAGGGGAAGGGTTAGGCACCCCACCCCGAGGGTTAGGGTTAGGCTGCGGGGGGGAGGGTTAGGTTTAGGCTGCGGGAATGGTGGTTAGGTTCAGGCGCCACCGGGGGGAGTTTAGGGTTGGGCTGCAGGGTGGGGGTGGTTAGGTTCAGGCTGCAGGGAGGGAGGGTTAGTTTTAGGGGGACATTTGGGGAAGGTAAGTATACTTACCTTCCCCTGTCGGGATTATGAGCAGCGGGATGCCGCGGTCTGTATTCTGACCTCCAGCATCCCCAGCGCCGGCATGCTCTACCCAACGCGTTCCTGACCACTTATGTTATTTATATAAGATAAATATGTTTGATACAGAAAGTTCATTTTTTTTAGACTTTCTCTGCTCCCCATAACTCCTAAACCTGAGCAGAGCAGGAGACTTGGATTGAGAAATGGTACTCATATCCGGTTCACAAAAAAATTACAAATGTGCTGGCCTTGCTTACCTGTAAATATCTGAAGTATTACATACACTCCACTTTGCATGAGGCAGGGCAGGCGATAGCTTGTTTAAGTGTTTATTATGCCCTCTTTGTAGATGGATCACACTCACTCTAAAATCAAGCATTTAGACACCTCCCTTCCCCCTCTAGAAAATCTTTGTTAGCAGCTGGGAATAACCAAGTGTGACCATAGGTAAAATAAGACTGGCCACAAAAGGTCAGCTAGTACTATACTGTACTAAACTGTTTGTCCTCTAGGTTCTTACTCATGATCCAAACAGTGAAATCACACACTTACCCTAGACAGCAAATCTCTTTTCTTAGGAGAACAAAGGTGCCGAGCCAGAGATGGCGCCGGAGAGGGTTAAGGGGGAGGGGCGGCCCGCGGGCCAACGGCACATAGGAGGGGGGGGCGGGCAGGTATGCCCGTCCCCTCTTTCACACCTGCAAGTACCTGGCAGCCAGTCAGGAGATGGGGGGGCCGGCCGGACACCGGGGGGTTTAAATAGGACAAGCAGGGGGGGGAGGCGGGCATTGAGTGCAGAGAGAGCAGAGCTCCTAGCGTGAGCCGCTCCAACACTCACCACCAGCGACTGCTGATCACCCGTGGCCACTGACGTCACATGCAGCTCTGGGACTTTTAGCGGCTCCACGTTCTTCACTCTCCGCACCGGATCCATCTTAGCAGGCTTCGTCAGCCGCGGCACCGGGGCCCGATCCTCCTCACTCGCAGGCTTGGTAAGTGACTTCCGGTCATCCCGCGGCTCCGACCGGTCCGGCTGGCTTTCTCCCGCGGTTACGGGCGTCCTCGACGGCAGTAGGGGCTTCACGTATTTCACCCGCTGTACCGGGCCTCCCACGATCACCTCCGACAGCTGCACTTGTCCCCGCTGGTCATCTGCCGCTGAGGCTACAGCCGTCGCCAGCCACGTCTTCACAGCACATACAGGAGCCGGCTGCTCCTTCACTGCCTCCCGCTGCACCTTCACCGTTGCTGACTCCCCAGGTACACAATCAGTTTTTTCTGTAGCATATTCAGGAGCCGGCTGCTCCTTTACGGTATTTAACTGTTACATCCTCTGTGGCCACTGTATGCACTGAGTGCGGGGAGAGCAGAGCGGCTGGCGTGACACAGCTTCAACGCAGCAGAAAAAGGGGCAAAGAAAGCCAGATTCAGAGCAGCATGGAGGAGCCAGCAGAGAGGGGGGTCAGAAGGAGAAGCATACCTCACAGGTTCCGGGAGGAGGCCGAGGACATCGCAGGGTTACATTTTAGCTCTGCAAGGAGGGACGGAGCACGGCAGCAGCAGCAGCACAGGGATAATGAGACTGGAGCTCCCTCTGGCGGCCGGAAAGTAGTAGGACGGCTGCAGGAGCAGAGGAGAAGGAAAAGCAGCTCCAATCCCACAGCTAGGGCTGCGAAGAGGAAGAAGCAGCCGGCAGCAGCGACCACCAGCGAGCAGCAACACGGGGTGAGTGACCTGCCACCCATTTATGAGGATATCCCCACTGCAGCAGAGTCAGATGGCCCCGATTCTGGGGGGGGGAGGGGCGGAAGGCGCTGGAGAAAGGTCAGAACCCCGGCAACCCCATCTCACCCACCACCCAACCCCAAACCCCAGCCCGTAGACGGGAGAAAGGAGAGGCAGGATACGAGGGCGGGCCATCATCAGGCGGCCGGGATGCTAGGGTGCATTAGGCTTCCACCCAGCTGTTCAGGGAAATGTCACAGCTTCCGGCATTTGGGCAGCTGATCAGGGGTTGCAGGACTCCGTACATCGCCACAGCAGTGAGAGACATTACAGGGGGCATGCAAGTAGGGAGTCATCTTATGGTCGGAGATCCCCGCGTTACCACTCGCCACCCCCCAGCTCCCGACATCAGCACAGCCATCATTCCAGAGCACGCCGGTCATCACCCGCTAGGAGTTACAGCCGGCACGCATCACCGCCGGTGGCATACATCCCCTCACGGCACGGTTGCCGAGGGTGCAGCTGCAGCAGGCAAGAGGAGAGGCAAGAGCAGCATTATCAGCTTACGGGAGGAGGGCATCGATCAGCGCACCATAGCAGCCAGCACGGCACCCCGGCAAGGCAAGGCGCCAGGGCGGCAGTACACAGGAACTTGCGGCAAGACGCGGCAGTCTTCACCACGCCAGCCAGACCTCCGCATGGGAGCACTATGGCGGTCCACGAAGCACGTACCATCACGCCGCGGGAGCATCAGCGCGCATACACGCAGCGGCCAGGAAGCACGGAGCCTCAGCGAGGAGAGAGCGTCACGGGCTACGCTACGGCCAGCGATGCCCCAGCAGTCCGCACGGTCCAAGTGGCTACCACACCGAAGGTAGCGTCCTGCGCGATGACCAGCGCGGAGGGTCCAGCGGCAGCAGCACCGACAACCAGTCCCAGCGTAGCTGGAGGGGAATCCTCACACGGGAAGGGTGAGACCAATGTTGATATTAACAGTTTGTGCAATGTTAACGTTTCCCCAGATATCTCGCAGAGTGTTAGTAATGTTATGGTTAAGTTCACGGGGGTGGTTGGTAATGGCGGAGCAGGTCAGGGGAGGGAGCAGGAGGACAGCTCAGCGGATTCGGACGAAGACGAATCATGTAGAGTGTTGAGGGAGCAGCTAAAGTTAGCCAGAGCGACTTGTAAGAGAAAGAAAGGTCTTACCCCTGGGACAGACGCGGTTAGGGAGCATATGGGGCAGGTGCAGCAGGACACAGCAAAGAAATTTTTGCAGACAGGGACCGCAGTGGGTTGTGAGTTCAATTCAGTGGCAGGCCACCTGCCAAAGCAGACCAGAAAGGAGATTGAAAAAGGGGCTTTCGTAGATACAGTATATGCTCATTGACAGAGAAAGGGCTGAGCGACAAGGAAAAGGCAAAGCCAAGGCAGTAGTATCAAACCGCGCACTGCAGTTATTTACAGACGCAGCAGGAGCTACGGGGTTTGGGGCATACTTGCAGGGCGAATGGTGCGCCCAGCAATGGCCACCGGAATGGGAGGCCGCTGGGCTCACCAAGAATTTAGCGGCATTGGAGTTGTTCCCGATAGTCGCGGCGGTTGATATATGGGGTAAAAAGCTGGCCAATAGGCAGATCCAATTCTGGTGCGACAACATGGGGGTGGTGCAAGCCATGAACAACCAGCGAGCATCATCGCCACCAGTTGTCAGGTTGCTTAGGAGGTTGGTGGCGGCATGCCTGCACCACAACATAACATTCAAAGCTAGACACGTGCCAGGGGAGAAGAATGTGATAGCGGACGCATTGTCCAGGCAGAAGTGGGACGTCTTTAGGGCCGCAGTGCCAGGAGCAAGCGCGGTAGGTTTAACATGCCCCTTCTATCTCTGGCAGATAGTCGATCAGAATTAGACAGTTTGGTGGAACGGTCCCTGGCACCAAAGACCTGGAAGGCTTACAAGGCCGCATGGGAAAAATGGCGGCAGTTCCAAGTGGCAGGAGATACTGAATCCAAGCCTCCGCAGCATCAATTGTTGGCGTTCTTGGACAAGCTCAGAAGGGAGCAGACTTCCAGGGCCAGAGTGAATGCGATACTGGCAGGTGTATCCTTTTTTCAAAAACTGGCAGGCAAAAGGGACGAGACAAGGAGTTTTGTAGTACGCACTATAATGAGGGGCTGGGCGAGGGCGGAGGTTAGGAAACCAGATGCTAGAGAGCCAGTCACCATCGAAAGGCTGAGGAAGCTGATAGAAGCGGTTCCAAGCGTCTGTCGCGTCCAGAACGAGGCGAGGTTGTTTACAACAGCGTTTATCATGGCTTTTAGTGGGGCATTCAGGGTTAGCGAGTTGGTAGCGCAGTCCAAAACGGCAAAGGAAACTGGCCTGCAGCACAGTAGTGTTAACGTAACGAAAGACGCGGTATTGTGCAAAATACGTCGATCTAAGACAGACCAGGGCGGAA
This sequence comes from Pseudophryne corroboree, assembly GCF_028390025.1. NCBI lineage: Eukaryota > Metazoa > Chordata > Amphibia > Anura > Myobatrachidae > Pseudophryne > Pseudophryne corroboree. The sequence goes on from NC_086445.1 coordinate 143,091,629, forward strand.
AGGGAAAATGGGTGCAGCTACGTAGGCACGCCGACGCTACGGTCTGCCCGGTAAGGGCGGTCGAAGCTTTTGTGGTCACAAGACCGGCAGGCGGGGAGAATTTTCTCGTGCACAAGGACGAGACTGCGCTCACCAGGTACCAATTCTCAGCAATATTGAAGAGATGCGTAAGAGCACTTGGCTGGCAGGCGGAGAAGTTCGGGACACACTCGTTTAGAATAGGGGCGGCCACGTCAGCCGCTAACGAAGGGTGCGCGATCGAGGAGATCAAAGCATTAGGCAGGTGGGGGTCCAACAGCTATAGGCGCTACATTAGACCCCTCACCGACGAGACAGAAAATATCCAACTATTATATCCCCCCCCCCCTCTCCCACCCATCCACATCCGCAGGAAAAAAGGAGGCAAGGCAGATATGGATCGTCGGCCATTCATACATTCACTGGGAGGCAGCAAGGGCCGCCGGGAGGTCTTATGGAAGGCAGTTGGGGCTAGCGGAGAAGGATGGGAGAGTACGCTGGTTCGGGCAAAGAGGGATGAGGTGGCATGGCCTGAGGGGCACCTTGTTATTCGGGGAAGGAGCGGCTGGCAGCCCGGACACCATAGTGTTACACCTGGGGGGTAACGACTTGGGCGACATGAAATCCCTCGACCTGATCAGGATAATACGGGCTGACCTAGGGTGGGTAAACGAGCGATGGCCGGAGGTAGAGTTAATATGGTCTAACATCATCCCCAGGCTATCATGGCGCGGAGCATGCAGAGGGCAAGTGTGTTGCAGCGATAGGCGGACGGGTCATACGGCATAAGGACATCAGCCAAAGGATTGAGGGCATGTATAGGGGCGACGGGGTCCATTTGTCGGACATCGGTATTGACCTGTTCAATAATGCGCTGCAGGAGGCGCTGGAGGCCGGGGGTCAGTAGCTGGTTGCAGGGTGGGGGCTTCGGGTCTTGGGGGGCATCCGAGATCCTCGTGTGGCGGGAAGAAGCGGTGCGCAAGGCATGGCGAACGGGGGGAGCCAAGTGAGGTTGGCAGATTCACCCTCGGTGAACGGGCGCACGCTCGGCTCCAGCCTTGGACGGTTGGGCCAGTGGGCTGCGTGCCAGGCGAGCGTGATATGCGACAGGAGGGCTGGTTCCCCAGGGGCGTTGCCGCGGTGCCTACCGGGTAGGCAGGGCACGCCCCCAGGTAATCAGGAGGGGTCAGTGACCCATTTGCGCCTTGCCCACCCTTTCTGTCCGTGCCCTGCAACCTTGTAAGGTAACATGGAATAAGGTAATGGAAATAAACTGTGGCCAGTAATTCGATCCAAAAGACATGTGTCAGACTCTTATTTGAAGGGGAGTTTATTTGAGCGGTATCAAGGGGGACGCCGTGGGTCGACTTCTCCCCCTTAGGAGAACAAAGGTGCCGAGCCAGAGATGGCGCCGGAGAGGGTTAAGGGGGAGGGGCGGCAGGCGGCCCGCGGGCCAACGGCACAAAGGAGGGGGGGGGCGGGCAGGTATGCCCGTCCCCTCTTTCACACCTGCAAGTACCTGGCAGCCAGTCAGGAGATGATGGGGGCGGCCGGACACCGGGGGGTTTAAATAGGACAAGCAGGGGGGGAGGCGGGCATTGAGTGCAGAGTGAGCAGAGCTCCTAGCGTGACCCACCCACCCACCCACCCACCCATTAAAGCGAGCCGCCAGCGGCCCGCACACTCCCCTCTTTTTTGCATTTTGTACCCCTTCTCTTGTGTCGCGGTAGGCGAAGATGTGGGACAAGTAGACATCGGATTTGTTTAAAAAAAAAAATATATATATATATATACACATATATATATATATATATATATATATATATATATATACAGTTGCAATCTGGCGTTGTCAAAGGTTTTCGTGTGAAGGGTGATGGTAATCAAAGTTTTTATTGTATAAATTGTCAGGTGCAAGTTACAGTTATAGTTGTATGTTAATGTGTTATAGCAAATGAAGGCATGTTATATGTATGTCACAGTCAGCGGGCGGCGGGAAGAAGCGGTGCGCAAGGCATGGCGAACGGGGGGAGCCAGCTGAGGTTGGCAGATTCACCCTCGGTGAACGGGCGCACGCTCGGCTCCAGCCTTGGATGGTTGGGCCAGTGGGCTGCGTGCCAGGCGAGCGTGATATGCGCCAGGAGGGCTGGTTCCCCAGGGGCGTTGCCGCGGTGCCTACCGGGTAGGCAGGGCACGCCCCCAGGTAATCAGGAGGGGTCAGTGACCCATTTGCGCCTTGCCCACCATTTCGGTCCGTGCCCTGCAACCTTGTAAGGTAACATGGAATAAGGTAATGGAAATAAACTGTGGCCAGTAATTCGATCCAAAAGACATGTGTCAGACTCTTATTTGAAGGGGAGTTTATTTGAGCGGTATCAAGGGGGACGCCGTGGGTCGACCTCTCCCCCTTAAGCATGTCAGTCCTTGGGCCAACTTAAACCCTCTGCTAACAAACAAAAACAGGTCAATACAACAGATCTTATTCTTGAACCATCACCCCATACCAATTGTTACTATTATTCATTATTTATTATTAGCAGTTTCTTATATAGCGCAGCATATTCCATTGCGCTTTACAATTAGAACAACAGTTAGAGAACAAAACTGGGCAAAGACAGACATAGAGGTAGGAAGGCCCTGCTCGCAAGCTTACAATCTATAGGGAAATAGGCATTGATACACAAGGATAGATGCTACCTGTTACATAATGGTTCCCCAGATTGCTAGGTTCTTAATGGGTTGTATGATATGATCACCCAGCAATGTTGGAAGACAAAATGTGAGGTTATGTGGACTATACAGAGGGGATGTAACTGGATAGGGGAGCATTGAAGGTTATGTGTGTTGGTCTGGAATTTGGTAGGCTTGTCTGAAGAGATGAGTTTTCAGGGAACGTTTAAAGGTTTGGAGACTAGAGGAGAGTCTTATTGTGCATGAGAGGGCATTCCACAGAGTGGGTGAAGCCCGGGTAAAGTCCTATAATTTTGAGTGGGAACAGGTAATATATGTGGATGAGGAAGCAGATCTTGTGCAGAGCGGAGATATTTTGAGATAAGTGAGGAGATGTATGATGGTGCAGTTTGGTTAATAGCCTTGTATGTAAGTAAAAGTATTTTATATTTGACACGGTAGAATACTAACATGATTTAGAGACAGATTGAATGTGTGGAACAAAGGACAGTTCAGAGTCAAGGGTGATGCCTAGGCAGCGATCTTGAGGGGTAGGGTGGATAGTTGCATTGTCAACAGTTATGGAGATATCAGGTTGGTAACTACTCTTAAGCTAGCCATACACCAGGACGATATATTTCCAACCAGCCAACTAGTTGGCTGGTTGGAAAGATAATCTGGCAGTGTGTGGGAGCAAACGATTATCAGCCGTTTGCTCCCACACGCTAAAAAACGGTCAGAAACGGTCTGACCAAAAAGTTGGGAAAATCAAACCTGTTTGATTTTCCCAACCAATCGTTCAGGTGTAGGGGAAAACTTCCCCCCAACTGAACGATAAGTAGGCGGACACTGGCTGCTAGTGTCCGCCTACTTTTGTCTCGTGCTGCAGGTGACCCTCTGTGCTCCATACCCCTCCGGCCACCTCACCGCCCCAGCCGCAGTGACCCGCCACTGCCCAGCCGCCAGTCCCACCGCAAATTAACCCCCCTCCGCCCGCCAGTCCCTTTCCTCCGCCGGCCGCCCCATCCATCCCGCCAGCCTCCCTCAGCCCTGCTCAACCCGCCCAGCAGTAATTCCCCCCCCCCCCCCCGGCCGCCAGCCTCCCTTCGCACCGGCTCCCGCATTGCAAATTTACACCCCGCCCGCCAGCCTCCCTCCGCCTGCACCGGCTGCCACACCGGTAATTCACCGGCCGTCAGCCCGCCCGGCCGCCAGCCAGCCTCCCTCCCCCGCATCGGTAATTCACCGCCAGCCAGCCACCCTCCCACCCCCGCACCGCTAATCAGCCGCACCCGCACCGCTAATTCGCCGCACCCCCCCGCACCGCTAATTCGCCGCACCCCACCCGCACCGCTAATTCGCCGCACCCGCACCGCTAATTCGCCGCACACCCCCCCCCCGCCCCCGCACCGCTAATTCGCCGCCCCCCCCCCCGCACCCGCACCGCTAATCAGCCGCACCCCCCCCCCCGCACCGCTAATTCGCCGCACCCCCCCCCCCCGCACCCGCACCGCTAATCAGCCGCACCCCCCCCCGCACCGCTAATTCGCCGCACCCGCACCGCTAATTCGCCGCACCCGCACCGCTAGTCAGCCCCCCCCCCGCACCCGCACCGCTAATCAGCCGCACCCCCCCCCCCGCACCCGCACCGCTAATCAGCCGCACCCCCCTCCGCTCCGCTAATTCGCCGCACCCCCCCCCGCACCGCTAATCAGCCGCACCCCCCCCGCACCGCTAATTCGCCGCACCCCCCCGCACCGCTACGGTAGCACATCACTGCTGCCGGGCTGCCGCTGTCACAGGACACCCAGCAGTGGCACCCCTCCCGCGATACCCCACGATCGCGGCACCCCCCGCACCCCACCCATGATTGCTGCACCCATGCACGCCACCCCCGATCACTGGCACCCCACCTGCGGTTGCGGCACCCCTGCACCCCACCCGCGATCGCGGCACCCCCCGCAGCTTACCCGCAATCGCGGCACCCCCCGCAGCTTACCCGCAATCATGGCACCCCCTGCAGTTTACCCACAGTCGCGGCACCCCCCCCGCAACTTACCCGCAATCGCGGCACACCCCCCCCCACGATCGCGGCACCCCCCGCATATCACCCACGATCGCGGCACCCCCGCATATCACCCGCGATCTCGGCACCCCCCGCATATCATCCACGATCGCGGCACCCCCCGCATATCACCAGCGATCGCGGGACCTCTGCTCCCCTCCTGCAGTCACTGCCCCCCAAGATCGCGGCACCCCTTCCCCCTCACCACCACCAGGGCCAGCTCCAGCCCGCACCGGCTCCCGCACCGCTAATTCACCCCCCCCCCCCCCCCCCGCGCGGCCCCCCTCCGCCAGCCTTCTGTCACTTCAGACGCGCACGGAGACAATCAGGTGAGTGCCACGGAGTGGCGCTTCCTGATTGGCTGAAGAGACACTTCTGTGACAGCTGTGACCGGGGTGTCTCTGCATTCGTGGAAAGGGTTCCCATGTGTAAACATGGGACCCCTTTCAGTCCGTTTGGTCCGGGTGTTCGGTTTGTTGTTTTGCCAAGTACGTGGATTATAATCTGGACCCTGGATCAGGTGAGTATAATTATCTTTTATTTTCAGGTACCCGTGGATTCTACTTGGAGAAGAGGACCGACTGCTTCGTGTCAACATAGGTAAGTATGTGTGTGTCGACATGTGTGAAATAAAGTTTTACTATCACGGTGTGTGTCTCCTGTTTTTATTTGGGTATTTTTTTCCATTAGAACTACAGGTACCAGCGGGCCCGTTTTTCTCCCGCATGCTGGTACTTGTGGTTCTCCAAGTACCAGCTTGCGGGGGAGGCTTGCTGGGACTTGTAGTACTACTGGAAAAAACAATATTCTTTAAATTTTCTCAAGGCTATCAGCCCCCCATCCGCAGCCTTTGGATGGGGGGGACAGCCTCGGGCTTCACCCCTGGCCCTTGGGTGGCTGAGGAGGGGGACCCCTTGATTGAAGGGGTCCCCACTCCCCCAGGGTACCCCGGCCAGGGGTGACTAGTTGGATATTTAATGCCACGGCCGCAGGGCACTGTATAAAAGTGACCCCCGGCTGTGGCATTATCTGTCCAGCTAGTGGAGCCCGATGCTGGTGTAAAAAATACGGGGGACCCCTACTCTTTTTGTCCCCCGTATTTTTTGCACCAGCACCAGGCGCAGAGCCCGGTGCTGGTTTTAAAAATACGGGGGATCCCCTGTCCGTTTTTCCCCCGCATTTTTAGAACCAGGACCGGCTCGAAGAGCCCGAGGCTGGTTATGCTTTGGAGGGGGGACCCCACGCAATTTTTTTTCAGGTTTTTCCCATTCCATTTAAAAAAAAAAAAAAAGAATAATAATAATCTTTTTAAAAATATATAAATAATACTTGTGCCTCCAAAAAAGACAAACCAAGTACCTAATCCCTTCTAATATAAATAGATATGCTATTACCCACCCAAAAAAACACCAAAAAAAACATGTTTTTAAAAATTTTTATTAGATTCCGCCAGCAAAGTGTGGCGGATTGAAAATGACCAAAACCGAAACGTTAAGCTGTCAGAACAGGGTCACGTATGTTCTTGATTTTTGAAAAGTCCTAGAGTGCCGCTTATCGTTTGTGATATGTTTGCTTTTTGAAGCTCAGGAGGGCACCAGGCAAGCTGTACATTTTACTACATTGGGAGTGCCGAATATCTACATCTGGTATATATATATATATATATATATATATATATATATTTTGCCTTGGCAGCCCAACCATGCTGGTATCCATAGTTCAGTATAAAAACAAGTAAATCTAATAAATGTATGGCGGTGAAAGAAAAGCCCAGTTTCACTGAAAAAAAGACAATTCTGCATGTTTTGAAATGAAAAAAACAAAACTGAAGAACTGTAGGAAGGCACTGTCCGCCTACTTCGGTGACATCACAAGTTGGACAGAAGTTGGTAGGTTGGTTGGTCTGATGAAAAGTTGGTTAGATGTGTGGAGCACTGGTAAAAAGTTGGTTAGATGTGTGGGGCACTGTTTTAGTTGAACAGACAAGTTGGATGGTAGGAAGTTTGGAGTGTTGGAGAAAAGTTGGTCTGAAGTTGGTCTGATGTATGGCTAGCATTAGCTGGTGGCAAAATAATTCTGTTTTGGAAATGTTGAGTTTGAGGTGGCGAGATGACATCCAAGATGAAATGGCAGACCAGTGACACGAGCCAATACAGATGGTGATAAATCTGGGGAGGATAGGTAGATTTGAGTATCATCAGCGTACAAATGATACTGAAATCCGAAGGAGCTGATTAGTTTACCAAGAGAGGAGGTATAGATTGAGAAAAGCAGAGGACCTAAGACTGAGCCTTGCGGTACTCCAACTGATAGAGGTAGAGAAGAGGAGGTAGAATCAGAGAAGTGAAAACTGAAAGAGCGATTAGATAGGTAGGATGAGAACCAAGTAAGGGCTGTGTCCTGAAGACCTAGGGATTGTAGTGTTTGTATGAGAAGAGAGTGGTCAACAGTGTCAAAAGCAGCAGAGAGATCTAGAAGAATAAGTACTGTGTAATGGCCTTTTGATCTAGTAGTGACTAGATCATTCACTACTTTGGTCAGTGCCATCTCTGTGGAGTGTTGGGCACGAAAGCCTGACTGAAGTGGGTCCAATAAGTTGTGGGAGTTAAGAAAGTGTGTAAGGCGAGTGTAGGCAAGTCTCTCAAGTAGCTTGGAGGGACTGGGTAGCTGAGAAATGGGAGAGAGTGTGTTTGGGTCAGAGTTGTGTTTTTTTAGAATGGAAGTAATCACTGCATGTTTAAACTGAGAGGGAAAGATACCAGTAGACAGAGAGAGATTACAGATTTTAGTTAAGGTTGGGATAAGCACAGGAGACAAAGTTTTACGGACCTGTGAGGGTATAGGATCAAGAGGAGAGGTAGTGGAGTAGGAGGATGAAAAGAGTGTTGATACTTCATCTTCACTTGTGGGATCAAATGAAGAGAAAGTGCCAGAGGGATCAGGTAGGGAAATGAGCAGGTCACTGGCTGAGTTAGAGCATACCATTTCATCTCAGATTTTATCAATCTTATCCTTGAAGTAGGAAGCAAGTTCTTGTGCACTGATAGTAGCTAATGGGGGAGGTGAGGGAGGGTAAAGAAGTGATTTAAATGTATTAAAAAGTCGCTCGGGGTTGGTGGCATGATAAGAGATGAGAGATTGGAAATATGTTTATTTGGCAGTGTCCAGGGCCTGACGATAGGAGTGGTAGGTGGTGCTATATGTGAGAAAGTCACTTGGATTTCCGCAACTGACGTTCTACTTTACGTGACAGTTTTTGTAGGTGTCTTGTTGATTTAGAGTGCCATGGTTGGCATCTAAGCCTATGTGGAGTGTGATGGGTAGCTGGAGCCACTTCATCAAGGGCACTCACTAGGGTCTGGTACAGGTGGGATATAGCAGTGTCAGGTGTGGTGAATGTAGAGATTGGAGAGAGAAGTTGTTGCAGAGAAGTGGAAAGTTGTTGAAAATGTATATTGTTAATATTTCTGTGGGTTAGAGGAGGCTTGCTTGGCTTTAGTGTCCTACCACCTTTACTATTATTAGGCCTAGATGTGTGTGTGAAGTGGAAACCACTGTGTGACAGTGCTGCAGGGGAGGCCGTGTCTGATTGTGTGAACCATGTTTCTGTTATAGCCAGCAGATTAAAGTTGTGAGATATGAAGAGGTCATGGGGGGTCATTCCGAGTTGTTCGCTCGTTGCCGATTTTCGCAACGGAGCGATTAAGGCAAAAATGCGCATGCGGTAAGTATTTTAACACAAAACTTAGTAGCTTTAATCACGCCCGAACGAAGATTTTTCATCGTTGAAGTGATCGTAGTGTGATTGACAGGAAGTGGGTGTTTCTGGGCGGAAACTGGCCGTTTTCAGGGAGTGTGCGGAAAAACGCAGGCGTGCCAGGGAAAAACGCGGGAGTGTCTGGAGAAACGGGGAAGTGGCTGGCCGAACGCTGGGCGTGTGTGTGACGTCAAATTAGGAACGAAACTGACTGAACTGATCGCTATTTGTGAGTAAGTCTCGAGCTACTCAGAAACTGCTAAGAATTTTCTATTCGCAATTCTGCTAATCTTTCGTTCGCAATTCTGCTAAGCTAAGATACACTCCCAGAGGGCGGCGGTTTAGTGTGTGCAATGCTGCTAAAAGCAGCTAGCGAGCGAACAACTCGGAATCACCCCCATGGATGGATGTTAATTTGTTACAAACAGAGCGTGCATTCAATAAGGCACATATATGTTTAACATCCAATATACTGTACTATAGTGGATAGCTCTGCACAGTAAACTTGAGTATATTAAAACTCCTTGTAAATAAAGAAACCCCTTGTGTTCTGAAGGCTAGTAACCCCAATCTCAGCTCTGTAATGAAGATAGTCTTTATTACTTCTGGAATCAGGTTACACTATAGTTCATAACTTATTCAATTTGTACAATAGGCCATTATAAATATGCAGTAAATTGCATATACCTTGCTGTTTGAACATAAATCAATTGCTCTTTGCATAATTTACAGTATAAGAAGAAAAAGACTAGTCTGATGTGATAAACAGGTCTCTGGGATGATACCCTTCTTTCTGGCCACTGATTATAATTACATTAACTACTACTGATGCTTACCATTAGGTGGTGCCATGCAGGTGCTGGCCAGGATGCATATTCTCCCATGGGAATTAGTACTATGTGCCACCCAGGGCCAGATTAAAGATCGTGGGGGCCCCTGGGTGACAAACTTGTGGGGGCCCCTATCAATTAAAGTATTTTTTCAAGCTACCAGTGGGTGGTGGATCTCTCTCTCTCTCTCTCTATATATATATATATATATATATATATACACACACACACGCACACAAACACACACAGTGGGCAGTACGGATGACATAATGGTTAGCATTATTGCCTCAAAACACTACGGTCATGGGTTCGATTACGACCATGGCCCTAACTGTGTGGAGTTTGTATATTCTCCCCATACATGCGTGGTTTACCTTCGGGTGCTCTGGTTTCCTCCCGCAATCCAAAAATATACAGGTAGATTAACTGGCTCCCAACAAATTTAACCCTAGCATGAATGTGTCTGTGTGTACATGTAATAGGGAATATAGAGTGTAAGCTCCACTGGGGCAGGGACTGATGGGAATGGCTGGTAATAAATAAATATAATATATAGTTTAAAAAAGAAAAAGAGGGACCGCTCTATAGTGCATTAAAAGTTATTAATCCAACATAAAATCATGCAAATTCTTCATTGGTAGTAGTGTATTTGCACTAAGCATAAAACGCTGTGGGTTGGATACCACAAGGATCATATAGGATCACACCAATGACCGCCGTAGAAGCCGCAGTGTGCTGGACGCTGAATTAGAATGCATTTTATTACCACAATTCATCAGAGGGCTGGCCTAGTGAACACTTGATATACACTGTAACCCTGTCCGCGGCCAGTCAATAACAGAACATCACCAACGAAACATAAACCGCCACTCAGAACTGGTGGTGAGTGGGACATCACATAACATCATCCACTGCCCATCAGTAATGGCATTGAGCAGAACATGCCATAGACATCATCAGAAACTAATCAGTAACAGCAGGTAGGACATTACAATGTAAGCAAGCAACGTCTCCTTTCACTCATAAGATATACAGTATATACACACACACATAGACACCATGCAGAGCTGCCGGACGCACTAATACCACTTTTACACCAATATCCCGGGTCTGACCCGGGACTCCCCCCATTTATACCACAGTGCTGATCTGGGATATTTCTGGATCGGCACCGTTTACACTGCACCCGGGTGCAGTGTCTTGTGGGCCGGCGCTTGGAGATGATGTCATCTCCAAGCGCCGGGAAACACTGCAGACCGGTGCTCCGGAGGGTCTCGCCAAGGGCAAGCCCAGCAATCTGAAAGCTGCTGTGCTGCCCCCAGCCTCCGGCGCTTCCAGGCACCAGACATGGCGCTGCGGTCTGCATAGACAGCATGTGTCATGTCCCCAGCCGCTGCATGACAACCAGCACGGTGCCGCTGTCTGCATAGACAGCGTGCGCCGTGACCCCCAGCCTCCCGACCAACTGCTGGACACTGCGGTACGGGAGGTTTGCCATGCTGTAAATGGGTGCCGGGTCAGCTGACCCGGCTTACCCACTTACACCGCCTCCTGCCCAGGTCTTACCCGTGTCCAACCCTGCATACAAGCCGGGTTGGATTCCCGGGAAAGTGGACCCGGGGTTTAGGAGAAGGACCCTTTTACACCGCCTGCAGTCCCGGGATTTTGCGCGCTCCCATGCAAAATCCCGGAATATTTCAGGTGGTGTAAAAGGGGTATTATGGACTTGTACAGTATACAAACTATAATACATATACAATAATTATGTGGTGGTATTATTATTATTATTATTATTATTATTATTATTATTATTATACACAGTATAGTCAGCTCGGTGGGAAATGCTACCATTCTGTTCTGTATGAGAACTGTCCTCGGGGATAACACATATAAATAACAATATCATCTCATATATCTCCCCCAAGTGCTCGGACCTGGACAGATGCATACATTGCTGTTGTGCGGGGGTTACTGTTGTCCCCAGTGTAGTGGTGCGGGAGTACCCAGTGCTATGGTGCAGGTGTATCCTGTGTCTGGCTCTCCGGAGCTGGGTGTCCCCAGTGCGGGGATGCAGCTGTTCCTGGTGTCCCGGTTCCCGGCACAGGGTGACTCTGGTGCTGGGATGCAGATGTTCCCAGTGCTGGGTTAGGAAACGCTCTCTCCCGGCTCCTCCTTGTTTGCTCTGTCCTGTGGCAGCAAATGTTGCACCCGGGCCGGGGCCTGTCACCCTTACACACCGCCCAGCCAGCTACTGTCGTTGCTATTGGCAGCCACAGCTGTTCTGACAGGGGAAGGGGGGGTAGGGTTGATCGGAATTGACCACGAAGTGTGGGGGTCCCTAACGTGTGGGGGCCCAGGGATGACCGTCCCTGTCGCTCTCCTTTAATCAGGCCCTGGTGGTTCCCTTGTTGGTGCAGATTCTGTAGCCAGAAGGAAATAAGATAGGATATGATTTTTAACAAAGGCAACTTATTCTTTATCTGTGGTTTACATACGGGCCCCCTGGGATTCACCACTCCATAGGGAGCTACCATTTTGCCTTGTGGGTAATCAGACCCTGTATCTATGTACATTTCATTTTATTCTTTTGTCTTTTTTTTTATATTGCTTATAGAACCTTTATTGCTTTTATCTATAATGGCTTCTAAACATTTCAAGTAATAGCAAAAAAAATAAAAAATAGTTGTACTGTAGATGTTTTGCTTTGCAGATGCTTGCAGTACAAATGACCCAAGGAAGGTGAGAGGAGTATAATACACACAGTTACCCCAGTCGCCCCAAATGATAGTGGCTTAACATGTCCGGTGTGCCCAACTGTGTGGAATAATGGGATGTAGTTATGTGACCGGCGGACAGGAGACACCTCCATCCCATCCCCTGAAAATCCTGACAATCTCCACAATCATTATGGGCGATTTCAATATAGCTCTTGACAGTCCACAATCTGTTCATGCATCCAAACTCCTCTCTCTAACCTCCTCTCTTGGCCTAACCCAATGGTCCGACTCCTCTACTCACCAGGAGGGCCACTGCCTTGATCTTGTGTTCACCAGGCTCTGCTCAGTTTCCCAACTCATTAACACTCCTTTCCCTCTCTCTGATCACAACCTGATCACCTTCACAATCTCTTCTATTACTTTAAATTCTAGGACACTAAAACCAAGCAAGCCTCCTCTAACACGCAGAAATACTAACAATATAAATTTTCAACAACTTTCCATTTCTCTGCAACAACGTCTCTCACCAATCTCTACATTCACCACACCTGACACTGCTGTATCCCACCTGCACCAGACCCTAGAGAGTGCCCTTGATGAAGTTGCCCCAGCTACCCATCACACTCCACGTAGGCTTAGATGCCAACCATGGCACTCTAAATCAACAAGACACCTACAAAAACTGTCACGTAAGGTAGAACGTCAGTGGCGGAAATCTCAGAATCCAAGTGACTTTCTCACATATAAGACTACCTACCACTCCTATCGTCAGGCCCTGGACACTGCCAAACAAACATATTTCCAATCTCTCATCTCTTATCATGCCACCAACCCCAAACGACTTTTTAATACATTTAAATCACTTCTTTACCCTCCCTCACCTCCCCCACTAGCTACTATCAGTGCACAAGAACTTGCTTCCTACTTCAAGGATAAGATTGATAAAATCCGAGATGAAATGGTATGCTCTAACTCAGCCAGTGACCTGCTCAATTCCCTACCTGAACCCTCTGGCACTTTCTCTTCATTTGATCCCACAAGTGAAGATGAAGTATCAACACTCTTTTCATCCTCCTACTCCACTACCTCTCCTCTTGATCCTATACCCTCACAGGTCAGCAAAAGTTTGTCTCCTGTGCTTATCCCAACCTTAACTAAAATCTGTAATCTCTCTCTCTCTACTGGCATCTTTCCATCTCTGTTTAAACATGCAGTCATTACTCCCATTCTGAAAAAACACAACTCTGACCCAAACACACTCTCTAACTACCGTCCCATTTCTCAGCTACCCAGTGTTCGCTTCTCTGATTCTACCTCCTCTTCTCTACCTCTGTCAGTTGGAGTACCGCAAGGCTCAGTCTTAGGTCCTCTGCTTTTCTCAATCTATACCTCCTCTCTTGGTAAACTAATCAGCTCCTTCGGATTTCAGTATCATTTGTACGCTGATGATACTCAAATCTACCTATCCTCCCCAGATGTATCACCATCTGTATTGGCTCGTGTCACTGGATGCCTGTCTGCCATTTCATCTTGGATGTCATCTCGCCATCTCAAACTCAACATTTCCAAAACAGAATTAATTATTTTCCCACCAGCTAAGGGTAGTTACCAACCTGATATTGCCATAACTGTTGACAATGCAACTATCCACCCTACCCCACAAGCTCGCTGCCTAGGTGTCATCCTTGACTCTGAACTGTCGTTTGATCCACACATTCAATCTGTCTCTAAATCATGTTACATGCACCTTAAAAACATATCCAAAATACGCCCTTATCTTACACAAGACACTGCAAAAACTCTGATCCATGCACTCATCATCTCCCGCATTTATTATTGTAATAGTCTCCTTACTGGTCTTCCCAAACATAGGCTCTCACCACTTCAATCCATTTTAAATGCAGCTGCGAGGCTAATCTTCTTCGCCAGACGTTCTTCGTCTACTGATCCGCTCTGTCAGTCCCTCCATTGGTTACCGGTATTCTACCGTGTCAAATATAAAATACTTTTACTTACATACAAGGCTATTACCCAAACTGCACCATCATACATCTCCTCACTCATCTCAAAATATCTCCCTACCAGACCCCTCCGCTCTGCACAAGATCTGCGTCTCTCATCCAGATGTATTACCTGTTCCCACTCAAAATTACAGGACTTTACCCGGGCTTCACCCACTCTGTGGAATGCCCTCCCACGCACAATAAGACTCTCCACTAGTCTCCAAACCTTTAAACGTTCCCTGAAAACTCATCTATTCCTGACCCACACACATAACCTTCAATGCTTCCCTATCCAGTTACATTCCCTCTGCACAGTCCCCATAACCTCACATTTTGTCTTCCAACATTGCTGGGTGATCATATCATACAACCCACTAAGAAGCTAGCAATCTGGGGAAACATTATGTAACAGGTTGCATCTATCCTTGTGTATCAATACCTATTTCCCTCTAGATTGTAAGCTTGCGAGCAGGGCCTTCCTACCGCTATGTCTGTCTTTGCTCTGTTTTGTTCTATAACTGTTGTTCTAATTGTAAAGCGCAACGGAATATGCTGCACTATATAAGAAACTGCTAATAAATAATAATAATAAATAATACCAACTAATAGGGACTATTCCCACTCGTGGCTGTTCATGACACTTACAGAGTGGGAATAGAACCTGTGGCGAGTGTAGCTGGGATGCTGAACTCCGGGATCCCAGCCGCCGGTAAATCCGCCCAAACCCGGGATAACCCCATAGCTGGAGAAAAGACTGGAGAAAAAGCAATGTTTGGAGGGTCCACCTTGAGATAATCTCCCACTGCATTATATCAGTATAGGGAGGATTTAGGGAAGGAATAATCTCCTGTAGAAGGAATCTTCCCTGGCAGCTTTTAATATAGTTTTCCACCAAAATCAGCTCACAGTAAGGATGGTAATTGGTGGCGTAACCTGGTGGTTAACCAAGGGGGAAATGATTGAGAACCATTGTGGTAGATTGCAAGTGTCCACTCAACATCCACTAAATCAGAGACTAATGTAAATTATTAAATATATTCTCTTATTACCTGAATAACAGGCATCCAGTTAATGGAAAATATTACTAATAATTGAAGCTAACTTTAAAAAGAAAAGACACAAGAATTAAATGAATTGTACATAGATACTGGGCTAGATTACCCAGAAGGTGATATGGCGGCCTCCAAGGGCCAGGTGGATCCCAGGGAGCCCACATGTAAACTGCAGATAGAGAATAAGATGGAGAAAGAGAAATAATGATGCACACTCCTAGCACTAGGAACACTGATAATAAAAATAATTTAGATAAACCCTCACAATTAACATGGAGTATTAGTGAAGTTCTTAGCACACATTTGCGCAAATATGTGGGCCCATGTACCGCGACCAGGTGACTTCATAACATGGGTCCCTAACATCTCTAATACTATCACATTATGTAAATTCATTGAGGTCTTACCTTCCAATGGTGCCCTTATCAATGTGTGATCTAAATTATGTTTATTATCAGTGCTCTTAGTGCATCATTATTTTTCTTCCTCCAGCATAGTAGTAGAAGCCTCAGCATCATAGCACCTCTTAATATCTCTAGTAGTAGGGTGAGCAGTTCAGGCCCCCATCCTTTTTCCGATAGAGAATAAAATGTGGGGGGGGGGGGTTTCAACAAAAAGTCCTTTACTAACTCCATCCAGCCACGGCATCCACACAAATGGGAGATAGCACACAACACTCATTCCCATAGAGGGAATATGTGTCCAGCGAGGCAGGAACAGAAATGGGTAAGTGCCCTTATCGCCGGGGCTGTCAATGCATTAACTCATAGCTCAGGGTACTTGTCCTAGAACCTATGGGTTAACGCACATTGGCTGCAATTTACCGGACAAGGAAAAGTTTATGTAATTGAATAGAATTGGGTGTAAAAGCCAGGGGCTTCCATCCTTTCCCCACACAGTAAAATAACAAGGCTAATTGAATTTGGCCTTAATACAGTTATGGGATTGATGATCAGCATGATACTAGCCCAGTGTGATCATTACATACATAGCACTGTCTTAATACAATAAGTATGTAGATAAGTAAAATGTACTGATTACAGCACTATTATGTACTTACACCCTCTCCTGGAATGTCTGAGAGAGTCACAATCTGAAGTCTATTAACTCATGTCATCATCACCCTGCCCCGCCGTACAATGCTGCAAATAATGGCTCTGAACATCAGACACACAATTACAGCACATGCTCTCCCACCCCATGAACATAGGTGCCTTCTCCGGTACTCTCCCGGCAGGAGTTTTACAAGTACAGTATGCATTTCTGTATTGAACAATTACTGTTTGGATGACTACAGAGAGCATAAACATGGGTTACAGCAGAAAATAGACCCCTGATCTCTGGTGGCTTTATAACGTATACCACGTTCCTACACTAATACCTGTGGTGAACAAATGCATCATAATGCAAGTGCCACTCCCTAATCTTCTTTCTCGCCCTCATCTATGCAGTATGCAGATGGCCCCAAAAGTGACAATCATTCCACATTAGGGTGTGTGGAAGTGGTCATATGCCCACCTCACTCCTGGTCTAGTCTCTCCCTTATTGCAAGGCATGCAATGTTTTTTCACACCTACAAACCCACATTACCCATGTTTTATGTACTGTAGTATGTATATACTGGAGCTGTCATCATCATCAACACTTTGTCTTATAAACTTTTAAATACATGCTCCAACCCCTCTGATAAACTAGAAGCATCCATCTTGGTCTGCACACCCATTCACAGGGGTGTCTTCAGAGAGGCGGAGGCCCATGTGCAGTCTCCTTCTGGGCCCCCTCTTCTCTAACCGGCAGCGCTCTTGACTCTGGGCACTAGGGTCACTAGAGGATCCTAGTGCTGTCCCAGAGTCTAGTGCGCATAAACAGGTCTCAGTGAAAATGGTGTGGCAGCCATTTTCCCCAGTACATTTTCCTACTGTGCATACGCGAAACACCAGGAAAATGGTAGCCGCGCCTTTTTCCCAGTGATTTCTGTAGTGCTGCTGCTGCGACGCAGGACTCCAGAGGGTAAGTAATTTTAATAAAATGGGTGCCGGGTGTGCAGTGAGGGCCCCCCTGGACCCTGGAAGCCTATGTGCACCGCGCACACTGCACCCATTATAAATACGCAAGTGTCCATTCATTTCTTCTAAGCCTAAGTCTACTTATTCAAATGGAGGTACATCATGTCACAAAAAAAGGCATCTCTGTTGTGGTTTCAAAAGTTCAAGGTTCAGAAATGGGTGTAATTAATGCTGTACACCATAACTAACAGGAATATTGGGGTTTAGTATGAAATACCTACAATTAAAATCCCGACGGTCAAAAAGTCGACACGCGTTTGTCATTAGTTTTTTTTGTGTGTGTCGACATAGGTCGACATGGGCAACGTATAAGTAGAACGCATCCCCTCGCGGTGCCTCGCTGTGCTCGGCACTCTATTATGTTCCTCCTCCAGGTCCTCTGGGATGGTAAAGTATGAACACGTCGGTTTCATATGAAAAAATCATGTCAACTTTTTGACCTGTTGACATTTTAAATATCGGTATTTTTACCTTGTTGGTATTTTAAATGTCAGGATTTTGACCATGTCAGGATTTTGACCTTGTCGGGATTTTGACGATCGGTCAATGGTTGTCGGGATATTGACCGTCGGGATTTTGATTGTAGATAAATTGACAGCATCCCAAATATTGCATGTGGTACTATGCCAATTAGTATTTACTTAGGGCAGGTATAGATGCAGCAAGTGCATTGCACCGGGCATTGGCGTTTCTATAATGGGTGCACACGGGCCCCTGGGTCCAGGGGGGCCCACACAGCACACACTGCACCCATACATTATACTTACCCCTCCGGAGTACCGCGACGGTGTCACTGCTGTGCGGGCACAAATCACTTGGAAAATGACCGCCGCGGCCATTTCTGAGTGATTTGCGCATGCGCACTGAAGGTGTCCCCGGGACAAGGCGCGGCCGCCATGTTCCCGGAGACCTGCGCATGCGCAGTAGACTCTGGCATTATGCCAGAGTCTACTGCTGCCGGAGAAGAGAGGGGGCCCGCAACGGAGGCTGCACACGGGTCCCCTCTTCTCTTTTTTTTTAACATCAATAGTTTTTATTGAATTTTATATTGAATGCAAAAAGGTAATAAAAAAGGGAGGGGGGTACAGAAAAAAAACCAGGGTGGGGAGGGATGTACACGTCAATAAAATGCAACTGACATATAGAACAGATAGCATAACACTAAGTAGGTTTACAGGTATCCTAGACATGTTAACAGTTTGAAATGCGCATAGGTAGTTCAATATGGATTCTCTACTCCATCTCTAGAAACCGGTGGGAATCGGTTGATAACATCATAAATGTAATGTCTAGTAAAAAGGACCAGAAGGGAAAGTATGGGAGATAGAGCACTCAGGAAGTAGAAGGTTCCTCATTCAGACTGAATTGTATAGGGGGCGACAGCCCCGGGTGTGATATGAAGGTGGAGCCCTCCCCCTCCGTGACGTATTCATGCCAATGGAACCATTTCACCATGGGAGAGGAAGCAGAGGAGGAATAAGGCATACATTCGGTTTCCATAGTATAATGAAAATTAACTTTATGAAACACCTTTAGAACAGGTGGGGCCGCCACCTGCTTCCAGGCTTGGGCCAGGGTTGCCCTTGCTGCTATACAGATGTGTCCCAACAAGTACCTCTGGGAGGATGATACCTCCAGGGGATACATATGTAGAAGAGCCAGATCTGGGGATGGGCTTAAAGATAGGCCTAGAACTTTATTTATTAGTGTAAATACTTCTGCCCAGAAAGTTTGGAGAAGGGGACATGACCAGAAAATATGGTATACATGCCCTATCTCTCCGCAATTTCTCCAGCATAGTGGTGAGCAGGAGGGCCAGAAGGTGTGCAGTCTGTCTGGGGTCAGATATAATCTATTCAGTAGTTTAACATGCATTTCTGAATGATTTAAACAGCGAGACATGCGAAATGTTAAACGGTATAATTTCTCCCATTGTGCCTCTGCTATGGGAATACCCAAGTCTCCCTCCCAGCGCCTCTGAGCATTAGACTTTTGGTATGGGACTAATGAGATGAGTGTGTTGTACCAATAAGTTATATCTTTAGTTGATGAAGATAATACTATGCGGGATCGGATAGACTGTGCCAGAGAGCTGGGGGGAGTTTGTACTGTAGGTAGGCTTTGGAACCAGTGTCTGATCTGGAAGTAGTGAAACATTTCAGCACTTGGGAGGGAGAATTTATCTTGCAATTGGGCGAATGTAAGGAAGATAGTTCCGTCCAATAAGTCTCCAAGGGTATGAATATTACAAGCAGTCCACGTAGAGATATGTAAGTTGGGAATTAACTTACTCACTGCTTTAAGTGAAAGGGTCGTGTGGGGGGTAGTAATGCTAGGAAGTTTACTCATCAAATTATCCCATATTCGTAAGGAAGAAGCCGTAGAGGGAAGAACATTCAAACCATTTGGACGGAGGACCTTAGGAGTCCATAGCAAATCTGCTAAGGGGTATCCTATGCACCCGACCTCCTCAATGTGAGCCCAGAGGGGAGCGGGATTGGATATGTTCCAGGATTTCAATTGGGCAAGCACACATGCTTCCTGGTACATACTTAGGTCAGGCAATGCAAGGCCTCCTCTATGTCGGGGAAGAATCATTCTAGCGTGTGCCAGTTTTGGGGGGTGCGATTTCCATAGGTATTTCGTCAGAACTACTTTGCATTTATCGAGGTACGGTTTGGGAAAAGAATAAGGTATAGTGCGAAATAAATACATGAGTTTGGGTAGTAAGGACATTTTAAAGGCAGATAAACGTCCCAGCCAGGATATCTCATACAGCAACCATGAGGATGTCAGGGTCTGGAGAGTGAGTATCAGGGGGGGGAGATTTAAATCGAACACAGCCGAGGAGGTAGGGGGGATATGTATCCCGAGGTATGTAAGTGAGTTGAGTGTCCAATTGTATGGATATTGAGAACGTAAAGCGGCCGTGAGTGTATCGGGTAATTGGACCGGCAAGGCTTCGGTTTTCGTTGTATTCAGTTTGTAGTATGATGCCTCACTGAAGTCGTGTAGTATGGAATGTAGTTTCGGGAGAGAGGAGGAGGGTTGAGATACGAAGAGGAGAACGTCGTCGGCAAAAAGACACAATTTATGGGAGATTCCGCCATGGGTCAGGCCTGGGAATGCAGCATCTGCTCTAATTTTAGCTGCCAGGGGTTCAATACCAAGAGCATATATCAACGGTGAGAGAGGGCAGCCCTGGCGGGTACCATTAGTGATTGGGAAGGCGTCCGACAGAAATCCATTACTAAAAACTCTAGCTGACGGTAGGGTATATAATGCTAAGATTGACGCCAGAATCTGGGCCGAGAAACCAAATTTAACCAAAACAGTACGCATATATAGCCAATTCAGTCGAATGCCTTCTCAGCATCCAATGAGAGTAATAAGAATCCCTCTGTGCCAGGGGCCCTATCTATCAGGTTAAAAACTCTGCGGGTATTGTCAGAGGCCTGTCTGCCAGGCATAAACCCAGCTTGATCGGGGTGAATCAATAGCGGTAGATAAACACTAAGTCGGGATGCTATCAATTTAGCATATATCTTGACGTCACTATTAAGTAATGCGATTGGTCTGTAGTTTTGACAGTGGGCAGGGTCTTTCCCAGGCTTGGGGATAGCTACTACCTGAGCCTCCAGCATTTCTTTAGGGAAGGTAGCAGTATTAGTTATCTCATTAAACAGAGCGGTCAAAGTGGGGGAGAGGCGGTCTGCAAAGGAAGCGTAGAAGTCGTTAATAAACCCATCGGGGCCTGGGGCTTTATTCTTAGGGAAAGCTTTAATAGTGGATTCGACCTCCGTTATGGTCCAAGGAGCATTTAAGGCGTCTAGTTGGTCGTGGGTTAGGGTAGGGAGATTGATAGAAGAAAGGAACGTTTGAATAGTGTCGGGGGTAGGTTGGGATGTAAGGGGGTCAGAATGTAAGTTATACAGTTTAGTATAATAGTCTGCGAATTGGTTAGCAATATCTAATGGGTTAGCAAGCTTAGAGCCTGTAGGGGAAAGGATAAATTTAATTCTGTTACGAGCTTGTTGGGCACGAAGTCTGCGGGCTAGCATTTTACCGGGTCTGTTACCTACTAAATAGAATTTCTGCCGTAGTCTATTGAGAGCTATTTGGGTTCTAAAAACCAAGAGTTTTTGTAATTGGCTGCGGATGTCAGCAAGTTCCTTACGTAAAAGTCGAGAGGGGCGTAACTTATTCTTGTCTTCAGCTATTTTAAGTCTTTGTTCCAAGTCTAGTTGGAGTCTTTTGGCTTGCTTTTTAAGCGTTGCTCCAGCCTGAATAGCAGAGCCACGGACAACCGCTTTTAACGCACACCAGTAATTTGGTAATGATGTGTCCGAAGGGGAATTAGTATCTGTATATAGGGATAGGCTGTCTGAGATAATCTTTTTGGCCAACGCGTCATGTAACAAATGGGGAGATAGTCGCCATGGTCTGGGGGGAGCGGGGGCAGGTCCAATGTGCCACTTCCAAAATAACGGAGCATGGTCGGACCAGGTGATAGGTAGGATATCCACCCCACCAGATTCCTGCAAGGTCCATTTATCGCATAACACGAGGTCAATTCGTGAGTATGAATTGTGAACTGGTGAAAAGAACGTGTAGTCTCTGCCTGAGGGGTTGCTGATTCGCCAAATGTCATATAAGTCAAATTCCGCTACCACATTGCGCAGGGCTAGTGAGGGGCCAGAGCGAGTTTTAGGTGTAGTTGAAGAGGGCTGGGACGATTTATCCAGTTTGGGGTCTGGTACTAAGTTAAAGTCTCCTAGGAGGATTAGGGAGCCGACCCGGACCTTCTGGATAAGTAAACATAGCTTCCGAATAAAGGCCACTTGATTCGAGTTCGGTGCGTACAGAGATACTATTGTGACGGATTTACCCTCCAAAATACCTGTGAGAATTAAGTACCGGCCTGCTTTGTCTGCAATTTGTGAGTGGAGAATAAAGGGGACACCCTCTCTAAACAGCAGAGCTACTCCATTTGTTTTAAAGGGTCCGTTAGCGAAGAAGCCAGTAGTGAACCTATGATCCTTCAATACAGGGGGGTTATGTGAGGAAAAGTGAGTTTCTTGTAGGGCGACTATATCGGCTTTATACTTATGGAAGGAGGATAGAGCTAATCTACGTTTATTAGGGGAGTTTAAGCCCTTAACGTTCAATGAGAGAATACCAACCATACTTATTCAGTTAGAATATCATGCAAGTGATGGCATCCCATCCGGATGGGGGGGGGGGGGGGGGATACAAAAATCAAGGAAACAGGGCGATATGCATAGATATAGGAAAGCAAAAGGGAAAGAAAAGTAAATCGACCCAGTACATCGGGTCTGCATAGCTACTGCAGGGGAAAAATGAATGCAGTAGAGAAACGAGGGGTAGGCGGACTCTTCAATCCGCCCAGAGTCAGTAAGAGAACAAACAGCTAATATATAAGGGGAATAACTGCACATCTCCATCTAAACATATGTGGTACGTGGGGTATAAATACATATCAGAATAACACAAATATATCGCAAGTGTACTGGCGTATCTTGCCAGCGGGAAGACCGCCGTCTGCTGCATTTAGCGAATACTAGAAAGATAGGCCAGTAAACAGGTAAACAGGTAAACTGGGGCGAGAGTTGAGCGACCACATTTAAGTAGAAGAGTATGCGCTATATGAATTAGTGGGAACACGGTGTATCTCACCTAGAGGGGTTCGAGAGCCGTAAGGGCTACAATAGACAGAATATAATATAGACGGTAAGTCTAACGAAATACAAGGCGTGTTAGAACAATACATTAATTATGTAATATGATCACTCAGTGGACCATTCCGAGCGAGGAGGAGGACGTCTCTCCTGGGAGGATGGTAGTTTCACCGAGATGTCCCAGTCTTCAAGCAGCTTCACTCCGGCTTCCAGTTCTGATATAATAAACGTAGAGCTGTCATAGAATACAATCAGCTTCACTGGGAAGCCCCACCGATAACGGATATCTTGGGCTCGGAGGGCAGTGGTAATCGGGGCTAGACTGCGTCTTTTAGAAAGGGTGATTGCGGAAAAATCCGGAAACAGTTGCAAGCCTCCTAGGGTGTCAGAGTTCTCTGCATCTCGAGTAGCTTGGAGAATACGCTCTTTAACGGTGAAGAAGTGCACCCGGAGTAGTGTATCTCTAGGTAAGGAGCTGGAGAGAAACCGAGGTTTAGGAAGGCGATGGATTCTGTCAATAAGCAGCTCCGCATCAGATGTTTCAGGTAGTAGTTTACGGAACAGGGCCATCGCGTATTTCGTCAGATCGGAGTTATCAACCGAATCGGGTATTCCACGTATTTTAATATTGTTCCGTCTGGAACGATCTTCCATATCTGCCATTTTGTTTTTAACCATGTCCAACTCGTTTTGTTGTTGGTCGTGAGCCGTTATGAGCTCATTATGTGACGTCACCAATTCTTCCAGTTTACGTTCTAGAGTGTCGGTTCTATCACCAATGGCTGTCAGCTCCTCCTTAACTTCCCGTATGGCAGCTGTGAGGTCGCGAGTTAAGTCCGATTTGAAGGCCGACAGGACTTGGCAAAGGGTCTTCACGGTAAGGGGAGCGTCAGAGCTCGGGTCTACGCCCGACATTGAGAGCGAACTGGGCAGATCGGATGCGTTCGTGCTTTTCGTGGAGGGGGCCGACACTCTTCGAGGCGGCGGGGACGCCTGATTCTGTTTCCGAATCGGGAGAGATACCTGAGGAGGTAGCGTGCCCTTTGCTTTTTTAG
Source organism: Pseudophryne corroboree (assembly GCF_028390025.1). Classification (NCBI taxonomy): domain Eukaryota; kingdom Metazoa; phylum Chordata; class Amphibia; order Anura; family Myobatrachidae; genus Pseudophryne; species Pseudophryne corroboree. The sequence goes on from NC_086445.1 coordinate 143,115,561, forward strand.
GTGCCATAGTGAGATAAAGGGAAAAGAAAAAAAAGAATTGAGAAAAATAAATGTTCTGAGGATAATGCAGCAGCTGGGTCCCTCTAGGCTGATGTGTTATAAAGTAGACAGGATGCTTTTTTTCAGACGTATTCCCATGTTAAACGGTGAGACTCTGGGCGGAGATAGCGCATATTAGGGGTCACATCTTGCCGGGCTGTATGAGTATAGAGACGAGGGTTGCTTCAAGCTCGGTAATGATGGTAGGAAGTCTCCAGGCAGGGCTGAGAGTAGTGACAGATTAGTGTGGTAAGGCACAATTAAATTGCAGAGCGTATTGCAGAGGCTGCAGTCAGCAGCTTATTATATGTCTTCAATAGGTAGAGGTGAATACAGCTATACAGCATGCAGGATAAGTGGGCTCAGAGGATGTCACAGAGCAGCTATGTAGTAACTCTGGATTATGCTGCTTGTGATCTCAGGAGCTGTTAGGAGAAATCCAAGATGGCCGCCGCCAGAATCTTCAGGCCAGAGACTCCACTACCACTGGCTTTAACATGCACAGGGAGGGAGCCAACGTTATTTGGAAGGTACCTGAGGGTCTGGGGAGGGTCTCCGCTGATCAGGCTGGGTGTTCTGAGCCCTCAGGAGGTCCGCCGGGTCCCGCCGCGGCAGCGAGCGGGTCCCGGAGCTCGGCGCCGGGCTGTCTCCAAAATCGAGGCCCCGGCTTCTGGAGGATGTGTAGGCCCCGATCTCGGAACTGCAGAAAACAGCTCCCAGCGTTACCGGAGGTCACTCCGGGCAGCCCCCAGCAGGCAGCAGCTCACTGGGGGGGATCAGGAGCCAGCAGGAGTTGATAAAGGGATATTTTGGCTGTTATAGATGACTTATAGTTAGGAGCTCCAGCCCAGCGTGACTAGTCCGGTCCCCTCTTCTCTTAAAGCGCCCCTGGCACCGGGGTCCCTGAAGACTAAGGGGCCCACCGCTGAACAGACAGGCAATAAGTTAACCCCTCCCCCCCACAGACCATTTTTGAGATTTGTCGGATGAATAGCCCAGTGCAGAGAGCAGGGTGGGCCCTACTGTCTGAGGGACCAGCTATTTACCTTAGGCAGGCAGGGCTGACCTTGTGTGTGCCGGACATTTTTTCTGATTCACTGCTGTCTATGACTTGAATGCAGCTCACAACTGGTGTAACTTGCACTGTCAGAGTCTTCCTGACTGAGGAAACTTGACCGCGAGTAACCTCAACCGCTGACCGCAAAGTTCCCACCATTGGATACAATGGAGCGCCTATGCGCTACATTGTATCTCTGCCGCGCACAGCCTGACTGACAGCTCAGGAGCGCACAGCCAATCAGGAGAGTGCCACGACGTGGCGCTCCCTGATTGGCTGAAGGGACCCTCTTTGACAGGAGTCACGGGGGGTCCCGGCAGTCGGGGACACGGGTCCCATGTGTAAACATGGGACCCCTTTCAGTGCGTGGTTTGGGTTTTTCAGTTTGTTTTTTGCCAAGTACATGGATTACAAGTAGAAGAGGACCGAAGCTACCCTGGATTGTGTGAGTATAATTTTATTCACAGGTACCCCGTGGATTCTACATGGAGAAGTGGACCGAGCCTCGTGTGAACATAGGTAAGTATGTGTGTATGTAGGTGTGCATGTATGTAATAAAGTTTTACTGTCACGGTGTGTGTGTTCTGTTTTTTGTTGGGTATTTTTTTTTGTAGTAGTACTACAGGTACCAGCGGGCCCGTTTTTCCACTGCATGCTGGTACTTGTGGTTCTCCAAGTACCAGCTTGCGGGGGAGGCTTGCTGGGACTTGTAGTACTGCTACAAAAAACAATATTCTTTTTTTTACACTTGGCTATCAGCCCCCCATCCGCCGCCCTTGGATGGGGGGACAGCCTCGGGCTTCACCCCTGGCCCTTGGGTGGCTGGAGGGGGGGGGACCCCTTGATTTAAGGGGTCCCCACTCCTCCAGGGTACCCCGGCCAGTGGTGACTAGTTAGTGATTTAATGCCAGGGCCACAGGGACCTATATAAAAGTGTCCCCCGGCTGTGGCATTATCTCTCTGACTAGTGGAGCCCAATGCTGGTGTTAAAAATACAGGGGACCCCTACGCTTTTTGTCCCCCGTATTTTTGGGACCAGGACCAGGTGTAGAGCCCGGTGCTGGTTGTTTAAATATGGGGGAACCCCTGTCAATTTTTTCCCCATATTTTTTCAACCAGGACCGGCTCAAAGAGCCCGAGGCTGGTTTTGCTTAGGAGGGGGGACCCCACGCAATTTTTTTCTTGATTTTTAACACTTTATTTTATTTTTTAAAGGTGCACAATGAAGCCCTGCACGGATCTCACAGATCCGGCCGAGATTCATTGTGTTAATGTCAGCAGTGTTTTACTATTCACTCCCGTAAAACACTGGCTGAAATTACGAATGACATCGACATCGGAAAAAACGAAAATGCAGAATACGACAGCATAGTAAATGTGGCGTAAAAAATTCAAAAAGTTGCAAATTCACACATTCGATGTCATTCGTGTTTAATCTCCCTCCAAATCGACACAAATACGAATTTTAGTAAATATACCCCCATGCCATCACTGCCCGCTGATTCCCGTCGTTGCGGACCGACGCGCCTGCACATTGAGGTGCATACGCATGCGCACTTCAGACCTGATCGCAGGCTGTACGAAAACGCAGCCTAGCGATCAGGTCTGAATTAGGCCCATAGTACGTCTCCATCTGTACTGTAAAAATACAAACAAAACATATACTGTATACAGGTTGAGTATCCCTTATCCAAAATGCTTGGGACCAGAAGTATTTTGGAGATCGGATTTTTCCGTATTTTGGAATAATTGCATACTATAATGAGATATCATGGTGATGGGACCCAAGTCTAAGCACAGAAGGCATTTATGCTTCATATACACCTTATACACACAGCCTGAAGGTAATTTTAGCCAATATTTTTAATAACTTTGTGCATTAAACAAAGTGTGTGTACATTCACACAATTCATTTATGTTTCATATACACCTTATACACACAGCCTGAAGGTCATTTAATACAATATTTTTTAATAACTCTGTGCATTAAACAAAGTTTGTGTACATTGAGCCATCAGAAAACAAAGGTTTCACTATTTCACTCTCACTCAAAAAAATCCAAATTTCGGAATATTCCGTATTTTGGAATATTTGGATATGGGATACTCAAGCTGTACTGTATAGCAGGAATGCAGCAATAGTTATCTGAGGGCCCTTATGACCAGACCTTATTTTACATTTTTGTGATATTTTAGTTTCTTTAATTACAATGCAAGCAAATTATACTGTAGATAGTTTTCTGTGGTACATTAGGATAACTTATCATGATGGAGCAAAGATTTTTATTTTTTTTTGTAGTATACTGTATGGCTAATCCAGTACGGAAAGAATGTTTTTACTTTGTGCTGTACTCAAATGGACAAAACTTTGCAAATTCAGAGCAATCAGTCTTGTCTTACGTAACGTTACTTTCTGTGTTTTAGTTAATCATCTCTGCATTTTTGTAATCTCTTTTTTTAGTATAATAGCCTGTGCTCTAACATTGGGGCCCTGTGAGAAGTGTCTTCATTTAGGAAGATCAGGACTATCAAACAGACATTATCCTGCATCATCATAAACTGTTGTGATCTGTTACTGCTGTAGCCTCTGTTTTTACCATAGTAAAATAACCAGTCTTCTGTGAGGATGGTCTTCACTTTGCCGGTGGCCGGGCTCCTATACGACCAGCATACCGGTGCTGGAATCCCGACCGCTGGCGCATACCGACAGTTCTTCTCCCTCTGTGTCCGCAGCGTGGCGAGTGCAGCGTGGCAGGCGCAGTGAGCCCGCAAGGGGCTTATTTGCGCTCGCCCAGCTGTCGGTATGCTGGCGGTCGGGATTCTGGCGTCGGTATGCTGGTCGCTGGGAGCCCGACCGCCGGCATAACATACTACACCCTTCTGTGGTGCTGTTGGAGATATGATGCAAATTGCTTCATAGAGCCACATAAGTAAACATAAGTGACAGGAAGGCAATGCCACAATTGCATTACGTCCTTTCCACCCTACATAATGTCACATAGGAATGTTTGCAGTACAATACATGTGGCACTACGCACATATACCCTTTATTTACACAGCATTTTTACTGTTACTGTATGGGGTATGGGTCATTAGGCCAACCACACTTAGGTCGACAGTCATTAGGTCGACCACTATTGGTCGACATGCATTAGGACGACATGGTCATTAGGTCGACATGGAAAAAGGTCGACATGAGTCTTTTTACTTTTTTGGGTGTTGTTTTCTTCGTTAAGTGACGGATAACCTCGCATGCTTCGGGCAAGGTTACCATTCCCAGTTGTAGTCCACGTGGATCGTAAAGTATGAAAAAGTAAAAAAAAAAAAAAAACATTTGAAAAACGCATGTCAACCTTTTTCCATGTCGATCTAGTACATGTCGACCTAGTGACCATGTTGACATAATGCATGTCGACCAACAGTGGTCAACCTAATGACTGTCGACCTAATGACCGTATCCCACTGTATGTGCAGCATGTTGTACCTGTAATTATAAAAGTGTATTTTAGTTTTTGTCCACTAGGTGACACTAGTGTATAAACAAAGTGTTATAGTTTCAAAACAGAATATTTGGCATTTCAGGATTCTGCCAAAATTATTATTATTTTTATTATTATTTCATGATGGCAATATGTGAATGTCTATCAGTGATGCAGGTGTGCAAAATACCTGATACATTTTACATTTGGGCATACTTTTTGTGCATGATTTTGCTAATGTTCAGACCTAATACAAATGCAGTTTTCATATTATAATTAGGAAAGAATGGGCTACATGAGTTAAATCTGTGAGGAGGAAGTGCTTGAAATTCCAGCCAGTATCCCTGGGAAATGAGGTCCCTCACCCAAGGATCCTGGCAGGACTTCGCCCACACGTGGGCGAAGTGTTGAAGGTGGGCACCCACCAGAAAGTCGCCTTGCTGCTGAGGCCAACCATTATGCGGAAGGCTTAGTGGCAGGGGATACGGTGGTCTGGTCCAGGGAGGCAGCAGCTGCAGGTTTACAGGACTTACCACGAGATCCTCTGGGAGTAGTGGAGACCCCTCGGCCCCTGCTTCTGAACCTTGCCATACGAAAGGACTGCAAGGAGGGTCCTGTGTAAGAACATCTAGCAGGTGGTGCAGCCGACAGCAGATAGGTAGAATTTTCCCGCCGTTGCCTGGCAGATCCATTTATTTAATTTGTCGCCAAACAAGGCATCACCTGTAAAGGGAAGATTTTCTACACCCTTTTTGGAATCAGCGTCCGCTGACCATTGACGCAACCACAGAGCTCTGCGTGCCGAAACAGCCATAGCAGTAGTGCGGCCATTTATCTTACACAATTCTTTTATAGCCTCACTCATAAAATTTGCAGCATCCTGTATATGTTGCAGCAGAGTAATGACCTCATCCCAGGGCAGAGATTCTAAACCATCAATAACAGTATCAGACCACTTGACTACAGCCCTGTAAATCCACCCACAAACAATTGTGGGGCGCTGTGCTACGCCTGCTGCCGTATATATATTGCCTTGGGAGTGGTCTCAATTTTACGGTCAGTTGACTCTTTTAGGGATATAGCCCCTGGCACCGGCAGTACCAATTTCTTAGACATTCTAAATACAGGTTTTCCCATACCTTCCTGTCCTCAGTTAGGAGGGGAAAAGTAGCTAAAAACCTCTGAGAAATTTTAGATTTCTTATCAGGGTTTAACCATGCCTCCCTGGCCAGAGAATTTAATTCTTTAGACACAGGAAAGGTGACTGAGGTCTTTGGTCTAACATTAAAGTACAATTCCTCATCTGGTTCTGCGTCCTGATCCGGTATGTGAAGAACCTCTCTTACAGCATAAATGAGGGCCTCCACCACAGGGGGCAGAGAGCTGTCCTCATCCATATCATCATCATCATCATCATCCACATCAGGCTGATCAGAATCAGACTGGAGCACCTGTGGCAGTGAGCATTTAGGTGCTGAGAAGCCTTTCTGGTATCCGCTGCTTTAGCCATACAATCAAAAGACTGTTTCAACACCTGTCTCTCCTTTTTAGCTGCAGCTAAATCTGAATTGACATTCTGAATCATGCTTTTAAAATTATCTAACCAGTCAGGTGCCTGTGAACTGTGTCCCTGTGGAGATAGGGAGCACTGTTCACACATGAGGGACCCCGCTGATGAAGGGGTAGAGTTACAAGCAGCACACATAACCATGTCCACAGGCATATTTACACAACTGTAATAAAGCACAGCTCACTGAAACACCTCCACACAGACCCTAGAGAGCCCCTGGAGTGACACTGAGGAACGGACACCAGCACACAAAACACAGCAGCACAGAGTGTGAAATTATGTGTACAACCTGATAGAAGTGCAGCGGCGCTACCGCTGGTGTGCTCACCCCCTGCTATGACCCCCTGGTACAAGTACAGAGTCTGTAACAGCCCGGGTCCCTGCAGGAGCAGCGTGCATGCAGCCTTGATTATCCGCAGCAGCAGGAAATGGCGCCTTCCCGCCTCTGGTCCTGCTCCGGGAAGCCACGCACCTTGCAATGGCGCACAGTCCCTTTAGTTTTATACTGGCCATGCTAACAAACACACATATATATATGAGTGCACACAAGCCCTAATAGACAGTGAGCACTGCGGGACATGAGCCCTGAACCAGTCTAGTCCGAGGCGGGCACCGCAGCTCATGACTCATGGCCCGTAACTGCCGCATGACATGCCGCCAAAACCGCATCGGGGACCCGCTAATTGGGACCCCGGTGTTAACACTCACCGCACCTATCAATCTTCGGCATCTGTTAGAGGGTGGCGGCTAGCTGCTGGCGTGGGCACATACACTAACGGTGTGTGAACAGCACCTCAGAAGCTCAGTGTCCTGTCAGCTGGGATTACGAACCATTAACCCTCAGAAGGTTGGTTCGGTCCCCCCTCTAAGTCCCTTGAAGCAGGTAGACTGGTTGCCAATCAGTACTACCTGAAAATAATAAACTAAAATAAAAAATAACGGAAACTCTTTGGAGCTCCAGAGAAATACACCTGGCTCCTTGGGCACATTTTTCTAAACTGAGTCTGGTAGGAGGGGCATAGAGGGGAGGAGCCAGCACACACATATACACACTAAAGGTTTTAAAGTGCCAGGCTCCAGTGGACCCGAACTATACCCCATGGTACTAAAGTAACATACATAGTAACATAGTAACATGTAACATAGTATCTAAGGTTGAAAAAAGACAATTGTCCATCAGGTTCAACCTATTTGTGGTCTCCTATGCACGATTATTTTGTATAAAATTTTGACTGAAGTTGCTGACTGCCGTTCCGATTAACCCCTCTTTTTTATAATAACCATAGTGCATGACTATGCCCCGTAAACCTGGATATCCTTATCCATTAGGAATTTATCTAACCCATTCTTAAAGGTGTTGACTGAGTTGGCCATTACAACTCCCTCAGGCAGGGAATTCCAAACACGTATCATCCTTACCGTAAAAAAGTCTTTACGCCGTATTGTGTGGAATCTCCTCTCCTCTAACCTGAGCGAGTGTCCACGAGTTCTTTGTGTTGATCTAACCAAAAAACAGGTCCTGCGCAAGATCTGTATATTGTCCCCTTATATATTTGTGAATGTTGATCATGTTCCCTCTTAATCTCCTCTTTTCCAGTGTAAACATGCCTAGTCTTGCAAGCCTTTCCTCGTATTCCAGCGTCTCCATACCCTTAATTAGTTTGGTCGCCCGCCTTTGAACCTTTTCTAGCTCCAGGATATCCTTTTTGTAGTAAGGTGCCCAGAATTGTACACAGTATTCAAGGTGTGGCCTCACAAGTGATTTATATAACGGGAGTATAATACTCTCGTCCCTAGCATCAATTCCCCGTTTTATGCATGCCAATATCTTATTAGCCTTCTTTGCTGCAGTCCTACTTTGGGTACTACTGCTTAGTTTGCTATCTATGAGGACACCTAAGTCCTTTTCCAGTACTGAATCCCCTAATTTTACCCCATTTAGTAGTTAGGTGTTATTTTTGTTCTTGTTACCACAGTGCATTACCTTACACTTGTCTGTATTGAAACGCATTCTCCATTTCGCTGCCCAAGCTTCTAATTTAACTAAGTCATTCTGAAGCGACTCAGCATTCCCCTCCGCATTTATAACTTTACACAATTTGGTATCATCTGCAAAAATTGACACCATGCTCTCTAGACAATAGTGGTCCTAATACTGAGCCTTGCGGCATACCACTTAGCACTTCAGTCCAAGTTGAAAAAGATCCATTAACCACAACGCGCTGCTCCCTATTATCTAACCAGTTTTTGACCCAAGTGCATATTGTGCTTCCTAGCCCTGATTCTTGTAGCTTGTAGATAAGTCTCATGTGTGGTACAGTATCGAACGCTTTGGCAAAATCTAAAAAGATTACATCCACCTCTTTACCCTGATCTAGGTTTGCGCTTGCTGTTTCATAAAAGCCAAGTAAGTTGGTTTGACAGGATCTGTCCTTCATAAACCCATGTTGATTCCTTTTAATGACCTTATTGACTTCAAGGAACTTCTGAATACTATCTCTTAGAATACATTCCAATACTTTCCCCACTATAGATGTAAGACTAACTTGTCTATAATTACCTGGTACAGCTTTACTTCCATTTTTGAATATAGGCACTACTTCCGCTATAAGCCAGTCTTTGGGAACCATACCTGATATTACTGAATCCTTAAAGATCAAAAATAGCGGTTTTGCAAGTTCAGAATGAAGCTCCATTAGAACCCTTGGGTGAATACCATCGGGACCTGGTGACTTATTAATCTTTAAATGTTTTAATCGGTCACAGACTACTTCCTCGCTTAAATAAGTACCTATCAGTGGGATATTCTCATTATTGAGATTATATGTTAGTCCCTGAATTGGGTCCTCTCTAGTAAATACTGTTTAAAAAAACTCATTTAGTGTGTCCGCTATGTCATTATCATTTTTGCTTAAGACTCCCAACTTGTCTTTTAAAGGGCCTATACTCTCCTTCTTTAATCTCTTGCTATTAATGTTTTTAAATAATTTTTTGGGATTCGCTTTGCTTTCCTTTGCTACTAGTTTTTCAGTTTCTACTTTAGCCGCTCTTATTTCCCCAGTATCCACTAGGACGTAAAAGAAATACTGTTTAGATTTCAGGTGCCCTTTCTTAAACTTTGTGGCCCCTGGACCACCTTTAGTAGATGTTGAAGTACTATCATGACTGGCAGCAGCCACAGCACTTATACTGCTCCTCTTTTGCTTCTAACAATGGGGGTCATTCCGAGTTGTTCGCTCGCTAGCAGATTTTAGCAGCATTGCACACGCTAGGCCGCCGCCCTCTGGGAGTGTATCTTAGCTTAGCAGAATAGCGAACGAAAGATTAGCAGAATTGCGAATAGAAAATACTTAGCAGTTTCTGAGTAGCTCCAGACTTACTCCTACACTGCGATCAGTTCAGCCCGTTTCGTTCCTGGTTTGACGTCACAAACACGCCCTGCGTTCGGCCAGCCACTCCCCCGTTTCTCCAGACACTCCCGCGTTTTATCCTGGCACGCCTGCGTTTTTCCACACACTCCCTGAAAACGGCCAGCTTCCGCCCAGAAACACCCACTTCCTGTCAATCACACTCCGATCACTTCAACGATAATTCTTCGTTCGGACGTGAGTAAATCTACTAAGTTTTGTGCTAAAATACTTAGTGCATGCGCACTGCGTACCATGCGCATGCGCATTTTTGCCTTAATCGCTCCGTTGCGAAAATCGGCAACGAGCGATCAACTCGGAATGACCCCCAATTATGACACCTGGTGATGTTAATATTTTTTAGCGCAGTGGCTGAACACACACAAGTTTTATTCCTTTTTAAAACACAGTGCCTCACAGCACTTCTAGTAATGGTGGCACCTACTGAACATCATTTTTTTTAACACAGTGGTGCAGCCCACAGTCCACAGGGCTTTTATGGGTTTTATTTTTTATGACACAGTGCCCCTTTAAGTTATACAGTGCTCATAAATGTTACTTTTTTTTTAAATGACAGTGCCCACATAGTATCCCTGTAAGATAAACACAATGCTCCTAATGGCGTTTTTAAATAACACATTGCTCCAGTTCCAGTATACTAGTCCTAAAATACTAATCACATTTAGTGCCTCTGAGTGCTGCAGCCCACAGTACCAAAATTACACAGTGCCCCTGCCTTTACTTGCTTTAAGTTTACAACACAGTGCTCCAGCCCCAGTCCGACTAGTCCTAGTAAAACCTTAATGGTGTTTAGTGCCTCTAAGTGCTACAACCCACAGTCCCAAAATTACACAGCGCCCCTGCCTTTACTGGCTTTAAGCTTAAAACACAGTGCTTCAGCTACAGTCTGCCTAGTCCTAGTAAAATCCTAATGGTGTTGTTTAGTGCCTCTAAAGGCCCGTATTCACGGGCAGATGTGGGAGAGATGTGTGCTGAGCGAACCGCCCAGCACACATCTCTCCCCCCGCTAAGCACAGCGCGATGTGGGGGAGGATGGGGGGGCCGCTCATTTCACCCATCGGGTGAAATGAGCGACCTGCTAGATTGTCTAGATGTCTTGATAAAGGTCCAAACACAGACCGAAACGCGTCGACAGGAGTGTGGACAGCCATTTTTTCCAGTTTTACCTTCTAAAGACTTTGTGTAAGGTAAAAACCTTGTTTTTTATTTTTTATGGTTTTTTATCTAGAAGAAAATTGTATTTTTAGTTTTTTGCCCTTCTATATTTTTGTATGTACTTGTGGTGTGGAATAAAATACAAGTATTTTTTATCTTCACGTGGATTTCTTAAATTTATGGAACTGTATGCTTCTGGCTGGAGGCTATCCAGAGGAGCTGTATGAGAGAGGATAAAAAGAAACCCTGATGTGTATGGCCAGAATCAGCTAGACTGTGAGTGGGGTACGCTTGCTGGAATCTTTTCCACTTTCTCTATCTAAAGAAACTGCTATGTGTATATCACTTCACCTACTTTGTGTAAGTGGGGTACGTCCACTCTAAACCTATATCAATCCATATATATTGGGCTCATTTTGCAAGGTCACATGTACCGTATATAAACAGGGTACGTTGTTTATCTTTGGGGACCACTATATGTATATATATACCTTTATATATAGGTATATTTATAACTAATAATTTTTTTCTCACTGCACTTTCCTCTCTAACATCAGAAGAGAGGTTTTCTCATACATATACCTTTTTTGCACTAATTCACTAGTCCAGTCTACACATTTGTTTTTTTTATTTTTTTCACATATTTGGCACTGAATATCGGGGGGAGACTGCGAAGAAAAACAAAATCGCTGCCAGCAGAAAATTAAGGGAAAAAGAAACCTTGATATGCTTGTGATCACTTTCAACCCTGTAAGTAGGGTACGCATCTGAAGATAAAGATACCTTTATGAGTTTTCTTCACCCTACAAACTTAGTGAGTGGGGTATGCCAATCTAAAACACAGTAAAATTGGTGATCTGGTGGTGGAAAGAAGGAAAGAAAGATACCTTTATATGTACAGCTTTACGTTGAATAGTGTGAGTTGGGGTACGCCCAGATCACGCTCTTTATCATCTATTTAAAGGACTTTGCACAGTGTTTTATATAGAGACAGAGACTGTTCTACACATGTATTATTTTTATTTTTTGCATATTATTCACATCACTGGGATATAACACTGGATGAATATAAAAAGAAGACAAGAAAAATGTCCTGAGAATCCATTGAAAGGAACGTATTGTGTAAATTTTTGATACATATGTACACTTAGAGTGCTAAATATTATGTTATAGCGCCAAGAGCTGCATCCCTTCTACTTTCTTGTATGTATTGCTAGATTGGCCTGCATGCAGGCCAATCTAGCACCAGCGATAGTGATGCACGGGGCTGCGCATCGCTATCGCTGTGGGGGGTACACACAGAGCGATCATGCTTAAAATCTAAACAATCTAGTCAGATTGCTTAGATTATCGCTCCGTGAGTACCCCCCTTTAGTGCTGCAACCCACAGTCCCAAAATTACACAGTGCCCCTGCCTTTACTTGCTTTAAGTTTACAACACAGTGCCCCAGCCCCAGTCCGGCTAGTCCTGGTAAAACCCTATGGTCAGTGTCGGACTGGAGCATGAAGGGCCATGATTAGAGGCGTGGCCAGCCACCACAGAGGTTTGGCCAACCATTATAGAGTACCTGGCCTGGACTCCTTGATAATTTATATAGTAATTAATGCTAGTGCATGCATGATAATGTGCCAGATTAATGACAGCAATGTACTGTAGAGAATACATCATAATCCTGTGCAGTATAAGGTAACATATGTATAATATATAATTCAAGTGCACAGTCTAGAACCTGATCCCTAAAGGAGGAGGGCCCTCCAGGCAGTGGGGCCTACCGGTGGTTTCCCCTGTACCCCTGTGGGCCAGTCCGAGCCTGCCTATGGTGTTTAGTGTTTCAAAGTGCTACAACCCCAGTCCCAAAATTACACAGTGACCCTGCCTTTACTGGCTTTAAGCTTACAACACAGTGCTTCAGCTACAGTCTGACTAGCCCTAGTAAAATCCTTATGGCGTTTAGTGCCTCTGAGTGTGGCAGCCCAAACATGAGGGAGGGACTTCTATATGATATCCAAAACATGTGAGATCTGACACTGGAGAAATGACGTTTTGCCTCATTTTCGTACACGAGTCTGGTGGAAAGACCTGAGCCGGGGGTCAGATTCATTCATAACCCCTAAGTTTGGGTGGATTCGGTTTCCTGGAAACAAAACCCGCTTATCTCTAATTTTTATGTGGAGGTCCGGAGATGCAACTTTTTCTGCCCCATTATTAATCTCCCCCTGATACCAGTGGCAAACGCAGGATTTGCATGGGGGGGTTTCCAGAACTGGGTGGAGCCAATCACGGGGGTGGGGACTGAGGTGACCCAGTATATGCTGGGTCCATAAAACTAGTGTGTCTGTGTGTGTGTGTGTGTGTGTGTGTGTGTGTGTGTGTGTGTGTGTGTGTGTATATATATATATATATATACATATCTACACATATATAGGGTTCACTATGGTATGCCGACGGACAGGCTCCCGGCGACCAGCATACCGGCACCGGGAGCCCGACCGCCGGCTTACCGACAGTGTGGTGAGCGCTAATGAGCCCCTTGCGGCCTCGCTGCGCTCGCCACGCTACGCTCGCCATGCTACGGGCACGGTGGCTATTTTATTCTCCCTCCAGGGGGGTCGTGGACCCCCACGAGGGAGAACAGTTGTCGGTATGCCGGCTGTCAGGATCCCGGCGCCGGTATACTGTGCGCCGGGATACCGTCAGTCGGCATACTGAAGACCACCACATATATATACCGTGTGTATATATATATATATATATATATATATATACACACACACACACACATACATATACACATATACACAGCATATTAAACATGCATATATATATATATATATATATATACACACACATACAGTACATGTATATATACACATGTATGTATATCGTGTGTGTGTGTGTGTGTGTGTGTGTGTGTGTGTGTGTGTGTGTGTGTGTGTGTGTGTGTGTGTGTGTGTGTGTGTGTGTGTTTATATGTATGTATGTATGTATATACATGTGTTTATATGTATGCACATGGATATATATGTACTATAATTAAAATAAAGTAAACTTTTATTGCACTTACAAGTGCCACCAGGAAGACAGCAGGCTGCAGAGGACGCTAGACAGCCATCAATAATACTCATGCAGCTAATTAAAAAAAAAAAAATGTTTTTCCCATGTATTTTTTTTTATTGCAATAAACTTGGGCTGAATTAATCAATTAATGCTAACAAAAATTATTTTTATTTATATATATATATATATATATATATATATATAAAAAAAAAATATGTATATATATATATATATATATAATTATATTACTTTTGAACTGACATATATTCAAAACTTTTGCTCCACATTATGCCAAGGCCACCCAAAAACTGTAAGAATTATCTACTGTATACCCAGAACTATCCTCCCTACCAGTGTCTATTACTCAGGTAGTTCTGCCTGAATGCAAAAAGGCTTTGTTTACGCACATATATAGGTAGCTGGCAAACCTGTCTGAAACTCTTTGGGGTATATTCAATAAGAGTTGGGTCCATTCCGTCATGCATTCCGACAACACCTATTCTAAAGAGCGGCCAAATCCGACTGTCGTATTTGGCCGCTCCAGGTGTCTTGTCCTGCCGCTGCTGTCAGCGGCTGCCGGGTGCGCTGACAGCAGCGGTGGGGGGAGCTGTCAGCGGCACCGGGGGGGCCAAGGGGAGCTGTCAGCGGCTGCCGTGGGAGGGATGTCTGCGGCGGTGGGGCAGCAGCGGGAAGGCAGCAGAGGAGGGGAGACGGAGAGGAGGAGACGGGGGAGCAGCATCTGCATCAGCAGAGGTTCACGGTGGCATCCACCCGGCTCCAGCAAGCAGGACCTCACTTGCTGGAGCCAGGTGGACGCTGCCGCTGGGTTCCTGCTCTCCCCGCTGCTCCCCCCCCCCCACCCCCCTTTCCGTCTCCTGCTCTCAGTTTACCTCATCTCAATCCGACTTTTTTTAAAGTCGGATTGACATTGTCGGAAACGGGGCTAAAACCTGTCGGGTTTGGCCCCGCTTCCGACAATGCACGCTGACGGCGGCTTCGGGTTTCCCGACTTGTCGGAATAAACTGGGTCCTAATGAATAGGTCGGAACCCCTTCCGACCTAAAACTGTCGGAAGCTGCCGTCTTTCCGACAAGACGGCAGCTTCCGACAGTTATTGAATATACCCCTTTGTGTAAATTAAGATTATTCGGTGATGCCACAGCGAAATAGTTGGGAAACTCCTGCCACAGATTTGCATGGTGAACTGCATCGGCCGTGATGAAAGCTGCGATTGTGGCCTTCTATTGGAACTTATACTGTGCTGCATAGACTGTGCAATAGGACATTATACAATTATCTGGGTGATATGCCTGATATTGCTGAAATAACTATACAGAGTATTTGCGTGACCGATCTCAAACATTTCCCCTGTTCCTTCAGAAGCAAGGAACGGGTAAATGTCTCCTCCTCAGCAGAGGAAAGCAGCACTCGGACGTTTTTTAAAGGAGCAAAGACTTACAAGGCAAAATCATGCCTTACAAGTGATTGCCCCTTTAAAAAAAAGTATGAGATCGTCCAGCATCCCGCACCTCCAGCGATCTCGGACTTCCCTTACATCCCGCCATAAATGTCTGGCGGTCTGACAGGCATTCTATCTAAGTGTGTATACCCAGCTTAAGCATAGTTATGTCATAGGGCAACGGGGATGCTGAATGCTCATTGCTCTTCTCTGTCCATGAATAATATACCAGTAATAAGTCTACTGTCAAGTTTCACATTTTTCAAGCCCTTCTCATGACCTACTGGTAGAACAGTTTTACATGAATGCATTCTGACATCTTCTACACTTTCCTACTCCCAAGTACCAATGCATGAAGATAATTGGATTTTCACACCATGGTTACATAATTATTTTTCAAACATTTAAAGCAGATAAAAATGTCTGTATTATATCTAGCGCAGGCAGGATCTCACGCAGCTGGCTGACTGCACAGTACATTGTGGCACATTTTTCAAGTTGGCACAGATCTGTTTTAGCTATTAACACTGAGTCCATATCATTCACTGTGGGATCTACAAGTCTATGTTTGCAGTGAGCTATAAGAGTCAAAAAAGTGTAAGTAATATGCACTTAGCCAGTAACCCTTAGAGCACTGGACAAAGGTCTTACTGTTATACTGTACATGAATTTGGCCATCAGAGCACCCTCCAACAATAGTTACCATTGATGCAGATGGTACCATGGACCATCAATAGTAGCAAACTATTTGGTCCTGTACCATTGATGGTTTTAACCCCCTTTCCCCTACCCCTTAACCCTCCCTTCCCACAGCCTTACCATAACCTCCCCTCTTAGTGCCTAACCCTTACACCCCCCCCCCCCCTTCCCCGGTGGTGCCTAACCCTCCCCCCTTAGTGTTTAAACCTAACCTCACCCGGAGGTGCCTAACCCTAACCCCCTTTCCCTGCAGCCTAACGCTAACCTCCCCCCCACCACAGCCTAACCCTAGCCCCCAAGGTGGCGCCTAAACCTAAACACACACCCTCCCCCCCTGACTCCAACCCTAACCTGCCCACTATACTTATGGTTGGCATGCTAGCTGTTGAGATTTCAGCGCCGGCATTCTGACGGGTGTCGGGATTACGGTGTCAGTATTCCGACTGCTGTGATCTCGACAGCCGGCATCTTACCAGCATCCCCTTACAGAAGCCCTCACCCATTCCTGTCCCATTTACATCTCTGACCTTCGGCGATATGTAATGGGATACGAGACCGCCGGAGGTGCGGGATGCCAGCTGATCTCGGACGTTTTTATAAAGGCATGGTTTAAAAAAAAATGTCCCTATTACATTTCACCCCTTATCTCCCTTCACACTCCCACTGGCTCTCTTCACTCCATAAATGAACGCTGCCTCTTCTACCAAATGATTACTTTCTCCCACTCCCGCCTCCCAAGATTTTGCACGTGCTGCTCCCTATCAGACTGTCCACCTCTATAAACCATCATACGGGCTCTCGAAACCCAATATTTCATCAAAGCCATCCGGCTCTCATACTAACCCACTGCCCCGTGCTCGAATATTAGAATATTAGCTCTCACGAGCAGAGCCCCCTTCCCTCATGTGCTTTGCCTTCCCTTACTTATATTATCATCTACTCCATGGCCCTGATTCCGAGTTGATCGCTCGCAAGGCGAATTTAGCAGAGTTGCTCACGCTAAGCCTACGCCTACTGGGAGTGTATCTTAGCTTCTTAAAATTGCGACCGATGTATTCGCAATATTGCGATTACAAACTACTTAGCAGTTTCAGAGTAGCTACAGACTTACTCGGTATCTGCGATCAGTTCAGTGCTTGTCGTTCCTGGTTTGACGTCATAAACACACCCAGCGTTCGCCCAGACACTCCCCCGTTTCTCCGGCCACTCCTGCGTTTTTTCCGGAAACGGTAGCGTTTTTATCCACACGCCCCTAAAACGCCGTGTTTCCGCCCAGTAACACCCATTTCCTGTCAATCACACTACGATCGCCGGAGCGAAGAAAAAGCCGTGAGTAAAAATACTATCTTCATTGTAAAATTACTTGGCGCAGTCGCAGTGCGAATATTGCGCATGCGTACTAAGCGGAATTTCACTGCGATGCGATGAAAATTACCGAGCGAACGACTCGGAATGAGGGCCCATATTCTGTACAGCGCCACCTAACCCTTGATTTCTGCCACCGTGCTGCTTATTTGATTACTATGATCACTGATGCAGTATTGTTTATAATCCATGGACTCCTCTTGCATTATTCTGTACCATCGCTGTTTTCTTGTTTTGCTAATTTGTTTATGTACTAAGGGGGTTATTCCGAGTTGTTTGCTCGCTAGCAGTTTTTAGCAACCGTGCAAACACATTGTCGTCGCCCACCGGGGAGTTTATTTTCACTTTGCAGAAGTGCGAACGCTTGTGCAGCAGAGCGCCTGCAAAAACATTTTGTGCGAAACAAGATCAGCCCTGGACTTACTCTTCGTGTGCATTGATTCTAACGTTGGAGGGTTGGCTTTTGATGTCACACACCCATCCAGCGTTCGCCCAGCCACGCCTGCGTTTTCCCCGACACACCTGCTTTTTTCTAAGCACTCCCTAAAAACGGTCAGTTGCCACCCAGAAATGCCCTTTTCCTGTCATTCTTCTTGCGGTCGGCTGTGCGACTGAAAGCTTCGCTAGAACCTGTGCAAAACCACAAATGACTTTGCACCCATACGTCATGCATGCACATTGCGGTGCATATGCATGCGCAGAAATGCCAATTTTTAGCCTGATCGCTGCGAACAACGGCAGCTAGCGATCAACTCAGAATGACCCCCTTTGGACCTAGGGCCTAATTCAGATTTGTTCGCTCGCTAACGTTTTTTGCTGTGCAGCGATCAGGTAACTACTGCGCATGCATATGCACCGCAATGCGCAGGCGCGCCATACGGTTACAAAGCGGATCGTTGTTGTGCACAGGTTCTAGCGAAGAAACCATTCTCACAGCCGTTCGCAAGGAGATTGACAGGAAGAGGGCGTTTGTGGGTGGCAACTGACCGTTTTCTGGGAGTGGTTGGAAAAACGCAGGCGTGTCAGACGTCAATTCCGGGCTCGAATAGGCTGAAGCGATCGCAGCGGCTGAGTAAGGTCAGAGCTACTCAGAAACTGCACAAGCTGTTTTTGTACAGGGTGGCTGCACAGGGTTTCACACACTTGCAAAGCTAAAATACCCTCCCCTATAGGCGGTGTCTATCTGTTCGCAGCGCTGCAAAAAATAGCTAGCGAGCGAACAGATCTGAATTAGGCCCCTAATTCAGATCTGGTCGCAGCAGCAAATTTGTTAGCTAATGGGCAAAACCATGGGGGTAATTCCAAGTTGATCGCAGCAGGATTTTTGTTAGTAATTGTGCGGAACCATGGCCCTCATTCCGAGTTGTTCGCTCGCAAGCTGCTTTTAGCAGCTTTGCACACGCTAAGCCGCCGCCTACTGGGAGTGAATCTTAGCTTATCAAAATTGCGAACGAAAGATTAACAAAATTGCGAATAGACACTTCTTAGCAGTTTCTGAGTAGCTCCACACTTACTCGGCATCTGCGATCAGTTCAGTCAGTTTCGTTCCTGGTTTGACGTCACAAACACACCCAGCGTTCGCCCAGACACTCCTCCGTTTCTCCAGCCACTCCCGTGTTTTTCCCAGAAACGGTACCGTTTTTTCGCACACACACCCATAAAACGGCCTGTTTCCGCCCAGAAACACCCACTTCCTGTCAATCACATTACGATCACCAGAACGAAGAAAAAACCTCGTAATGTCGTGAGTAAAATACCTAACTGCATAGCAAATTTACTTGGCGCAGTCGCACTGCGGACATTGCGCATGCGCATTAGCGACTAATCGCTCCGTTGCGAACAAAAAATAACGAGCGAACAACTCGGAATGACCCCCTATGTGCACTGCAGGGGAGGCAGATATAACATGTGCAGAGAGAGTTAGATTTGGGTGGGGTGTGTTCAAACTGAAATCTAAATTGCAGTGTAAAAATAAAGCAGCCAGTATTTACCCTGCACAGAAACAATATAACCCACCCAAATCTTACTCTCTCTGCATGTTATATCCCCCCCCCTCCCCCCCCCCCATCCTGCAGTGCACATGGGGCCTAATTCTGAGTTGATCGCAGCAGCAACTTTGTTAGCAGTTGGGCAAAACAATGGCCCTCATTCCGAGTTGTTCGCTCGCAAGCTGCTTTTAGCAGCTTTGCACACGCTAAGCCGCCGCCTACTGGGAGTGAATCTTAGCATAGTAAAATTGCGAACGAAAGATTCTCAAAATTGCGACTACACACCTCGTAGCAGTTTCTGAGTAACTTCAACCTTACTCGGCATCTGCGATCAGTTCAGTGCTTGTCGTTCCTGGTTTGACGTCACAAACACACCCAGCGTTCGCCCAGACACTCCTCCGTTTCTCCAGCCACTCCCGCGTTTTTCCCAGAAACGGCAGCGTTTTTTCACACACACCCATAAAACGGCCAGTTTCCGCCCAGAAACACCCACTTCCTGTCAATCACATCACGATCACCAGAACGAAGAAAAAACCTTGTAATGCCGTGAGTAAAATACCAATCTTCATAGCAAATGAACTTGGCGCAGTCGCACTGCGGACATTGCGCATGCGCAGTTAGCGGAAAATCGCTGCGATGCAAAGAAAATTACCGAGCGAACAACTCGGAATGAGGGCCCATGTGCAGTGCAGGTGGAGCAGATGTAACATGTGCAGAGAGCGTTAGATTTGGGTGGGGTGTATTCAAACTGAAATCTATACTGCAGTGTAAAAATAAAGCAGCCAGTATTTAACTTGCACAGAAGCAAAATAACTCACCCAAATCTAACTCTCTCTGCACATGTTATATCTGCCTCCCCTGCAGTGCACATGGGTGGTCATTCCGAGTTGTTCGCTCGCAAGCTGCTTTTAGCAGCTTTGCACACGCTAAGCCGCCGCCTACTGGGAGTGAATCTTAGCTTATCAAAATTGCGAACGAAAGATTATCAGAATTGCGAATAGACACTTCTTAGCAGTTTCTGAGTAGCTCCAGACTTACTCGGCATCTGCGATCAGTTCAGTGCTTGTCGTTCCTGGTTTGACGTCACAAACACACCCAGCGTTCGGCCAGACACTCCTCCGTTTCTCCAGCCACTCCCGCGTTTTTCCCAGAAACGGTAGCGTTTTTTCGCACACACCTATAAAACGGCCAGTTTCCGCCCAGAAACACCCACTTCCTGTCAATCACATTACGATCGCCTGGACGATGAAAAAACCTCGTAACGCCGTGAGTAAAATACCTAACTGCATAGCAAATTTACTTGGCGCAGTCGCACTGCGGACATTGCGCATGCGCATTAGCGACTAATCACTCCGTTGCGAGAAAAAAATAACGAGCGAACAACTCGGAATGACCCCCATGGTTTTGCCCACTTGCTAACAAATTTGCTGCTGCGATCATATCTGAATTAGGCCACTTGTTAGGCGCTGCAGAACCCTTATGGTAGCATATAAAGGATAATAACAATAATCATCATAATAATAATGATTAGACCTGGTCCACAGGAGCCACTGCAATACTTGTTCTGTTAACGCCATCTCAGGATCACAAGGCCCACCCAAGACCAAATTAAAAAAAATATTTATTGATTAAATATATATATATATATATATATTTTCATTCTAGGATAGGGATATTAAGGGGGAGGTGTAGATATAATACAACCATTTGTATAGAAGGACACGGTATGAAATACCAGCTGTCGGTATCCTGGCGGTCAGGAGACTGACGCTGGAATCCTGACAGCCGGAATCCTGATGGCGAACGCAGCCAAGTGGGAATACGGGGCTTCGGACGGTATTCCTATTACCGGCATTTCCCCGGCTGTCGGGATTTCGGTGTTGGTATCCTGACTGCTGGGTTCCCGACAGCCGCTAAATTAACTGCATCCCATATAGAAGCTATACAAAAGGGGCATCTAGAGCGTAGTAACTCTCCTAGCGCTAGACAGCTTTCACTGTGATAGCCGAGTATCACTCACTTCCCATGGCAATAAAACATTCATAAAACACTACAACGAAGTCATTTTCTTTTGATACTTTGGCACAAAAATGGTTATAATAAATTACTACTAACAATTAAATTAAAATTAATTTAATGCCACATAATGTAAATAACATGTTCATTTTAATAAATAGAAATCAGAGTGCATAGAAAAAGTAAAAAATCGAACGCATGGTAAGACTTAATACTGATGATGATGATGATGATGATTATAATAACAGTCCCTTGTCCATAACATAGAGCCTGCCCTTTATAATATACAACCCAATGGTAATATACCCAGCAGGGTATAATATGAACATTAACATGAAAGGAAACAAATGCATGGGGGGTTCCAGTTGCCCAGTACCCTCTCCCCCACCCCTGGCTCGGCCAGTAGTTTTAATCATGAGCATAGTAGCAATACTTTAGTATATAATACAATTTCTGAGAACTGCAGCCACAACATGTAGTATAAGGGATGGAACAGATGTTTTGCGCATGTCAAGCTCAGGTGGCCTGACCCTACTGCCACTTCTAATGGCTTACTGTGATCTCTGGTCCTGTATGTGTCTGAAGTATTACATATACCACACTTTGCATGAAGCAGACTATAGGGGATGCAGTCAATATACAGGTTGTCAGGATCCTGGAGCTCAGGAGACCAACGCCAGAATCCTGACAGCTGTTGCAATACCGACGCCACGAATCCTGACAAATGTTCAATGGGGGTAATTCTGAGTTAATCGCAGCAGGAACTTTGTTAGCAGTTGGGCAAAACCATGTGCACTGCAGGGGAGGCAGATATAACATGTGCAGAGAGAGTTATATTTGTGTGTGGTGTGTTCAATCTGCAATCTAATTTGCAGTGTAAAAATAAAGCAGCCAGTATTTACCCTGCACAGAAACAAAATAACCCACCCAAATCTAACTCTTTCTGCACATGTTATATATGACATCTACCTACAGACTGTATAAGGTGTTTGGATCAAGTCAAGTACAGATTTACAAAGTGTGCCCACCATTATCTCTCTATTGTCAAAGAAAGTTGTGATCTGACAGAGGAAACTGTGTGTTGCCAGCTTTTTCCTCTCATTAGTGCAGTGGATGGCATTGGTGCAGTGGATGGCATTCTGTCGGCAGAAGAACATGAGAACACAAGTGTCAATGGCAAGCACCTTTCTTCCTCTTCCTTTCTTATTTTCCACATCTCTACTGTAGAGATAGTGAAAAGAGAATTATGTGAAGGCACTTCTGGTTATCAGTTGGCTAATAGTGTTAGATGTTGTTGGTGCCCTCATGTAACTTCATATGATCACGAACATCCAAGATGCTTTCTAACAACGGTTATCACCTGTCACCTGCTGGAGCATAAATAGAGTCAGAGTAGTACAAAGTGGGTGCAAACCCAGGATTTCTAGAGGGGGATTTCCAAACGCTTAATTTTAAAGCGAGTAAAGCCAGCCCAGCGTATGGGATACCGACAGGGGTGAGTAAAGGGTGTTCTACCCTCTCCACCCCCCTAACCCTAACCCTCCCTACCCGCAGCCTAACCCTAACCTCCCCCCTTTGTGCCTAACCCTAACCACCACCCAGTAGTTGTCTAAACCTAAACCCCCATCCCCACTGCCTAAACCTAACCCCCCCCCCCCCCCCTCCCCAAACCCTAACCCCCCGGGACGCAGCCTAACCCTTTTCCCTGGGATGTAGCCTAAACCTAACCTCACCTACAAACACCACCAGGCTTACCTTTGCAGTGCCGCAGTGTGTCGTCGTTCAGGATCCCGGTTGTCGGGACTCCGGCAGTGTCAACATTCAGGCTAGTGTCGGGATCTCAACATTGGTATTTTGACTGCCGGGTTCCTGACAGCCGGGATCCTGACTGCTTCCCATATACACACACTACTGCTGCGTCTGCTCTAGAGCCCTTTGCCGGAGTGGTGGATGTGATAATATGCAAATGTTATTTTCAGTCTTCCCCTTGTGCACTACTGTGTGACAGAATATGAAATCGGCACACCATCACATCCACCATCAACTATGGTGGCTACAGTGTTTCTGTCTGAACTTGTCCTCAACGTCTGAGAATGCAGCCAACTAGTAACACTCTGTCTCCATCTCTGATATCAGTGGCTGCATACACAATAGCGCATTTCTAAACACTCAGGGTGACGCATGCGCTCGGCCATAGGAGTTTTCAGAATAATTTGTGCATGCACAGTAGCAAATAATCACTAAACTGCGCATTATGTTCAGTTACCGTCCACTTACCTGCTGTTGCAGGTAGTACCTTACCTTACTCTAAAGCAGGGGTGGGGAACCTTTTTTCTACCAAGGGCCATTTGGATATTTATAAAATCCTTCGGGGGCCATACAAAAATTATCAACTTAAAAATGAGCCTGCCCCCAGTCACTTTTTATACCCCATTAGATATGCCCCCAGTCAGTTGTTATGTCCCATTAGATATGCCCCCAGTCAGTTGATATGCCCCATTAGATATGCCCCCAGTCAGTTGTTATGTCCCATTAGATATGCCTTCAGTCAGTTGTTATGTCCCATTAGATATGCCCCCAGTCAGTTGATATGCCCCATTAGATATGCCCCCAGTCAGTTGTTATGCCCCATTAGATATGCCCCCAGTCAGTTGTTATGTCCCATTAGATATGCCCCCAGTCAGTTGATATGCCCCATTAGATATGCCCCCAGTCAGTTGATATGCCCCATTAGATATGCCCCCAGTCAGTTGATATGCCCCATTAGATATGCCCCCAGTCAGTTGTTATGTCCCATTAGATATGCCCCCAGTCAGTTGTTATGTCCCATTAGATATGCCCCCAGTCAGTTGATATGCCCCATTAGATATGCCCCCAGTCAGTTGCTATGCCCCATTAGATATGCCCCCAGTCAGTTGTTATGTCCCATTAGATATGCCCCCAGTCAGTTGATATGCCCCATTAGATATGCCCCCAGTCAGTTGTTATGTCCCATTAGATATGCCCCCAGTCAGTTGATATGCCCCATTAGATATGCCCCCAGTCAGTTGATATGCCCCATTAGATATGCCCCCAGTCAGTTGTTATGTCCCATTAGCTATGCCCCCAGTCAGTTGATATGCCCCATTAGATATGCCCCCAGTCAGTTATGTCCCATTAGATATGCCCCCAGTCAGTTGATATGCCCCATTAGATATGCCCCCAGTCAGTTGTTATGTCCCATTAGATATGCCCCCAGTCAGTTGTTATGCCCCATTAGATATGCCCCCAGTCAGTTGTTATGCCCCCTAGTAGCGCCGAATTCACACACAATTAAAAGAAAAAAAAACCACAATACTCACTAGCCCCGGCCCTGTTTCCAGACCACTGGGCGCCCGCTCCTCGGAACTATGGGAGCGCCGCACATGTACACTGCCTGAGCTGGAAGCTGGAGTTCAGGATTGAGCTCCTGCCTCCGGCTGCTGCTGAGGAGAAGGAGCCAGGCGCCCGCTGGTAACAAAATCTCAGCAGGCGCCCAGCATCTCCCTCGGTTAGGTGAGCCTGGCCGGGCCTGATCAAGTGGCTTTGCGGGCCTTATACGGCCCGCGGGCCTGAGGTTCCCCACCCCTGCTCTAAATGGTTAATATCCCTTGGAACCACAGTGCTATTACTAGTGAAACTGTTAATGACAGTGAACTGCTGCACTCCAAAAGGTCCTAGGTTTCCAGTTTGAATATAGTATATTTGGCTAAAACAATTGCTGTTCCTGCAATGTGTTCACTTCAGTTCCGGGACTCCTGCACATGCATGGTCTGCTAACAACAGAACACGTGCACGGCAGCCATTGCCAGGGTTAGTTCCAGAACAACCCTCTCTCCCCATGCTATATGCGAAGTGTAGCCCCTAGGCTACAATGGCGTTAGCTGCAGGGGCCAATCTCCTGAATAGTTCACATTGTGGAGTTTGGAAGCATCACATTCCCCATAGAAACCTATGGGGATTGTGGCTGCTATCAGGAATAGAGAGATCGCAGCAGATCCCTCTTTCATACATTGGGGTGAAAAGTAAACGTGTGTTTTTGGTAGAGATGAGCGGGTTCGGTTCACCGAGAACCGAACCCTACTGAACTCCACGTGTCAAACACGGTTCCGAGCCCGGCTCGGTTATTCCCGCCTGACTCGGAAAACCAGAACGAGGCAAAACGTCATCATCCCGCTGTCGGATTTTCGCGGGATTCGGATTCCATATAAAGAGCCGCGCATCGCCACCATTTTCACTTGGGCATTGTAGAGAGTACAGAGAGGACGTGGCTACATTCTCTCAGTGTCAGTTCTCAGTATCAGTGCTCAGTATCACTGCTCATTGTCTTGTGCTGCATCGTGCTGCTCAGTAATACTAGTACAGTGTCTTGTGCTGCATCTTGCTACTGTAGGGTGCTGTGGAAGTAGTGTCCTGTGACTGTGCATCAGTCATCATCATTCCAGTCACAGTGGTATCTGGGGGGGTGACAATTCCAGAGTGCTTTTGTGCTGCTCAATAATACTAGTACAGTGTCTTGTGCTGCATCGTGCTGCTCAGTGTCAGTTCTCAGTAGTATCATCAGTGCTCAGTATCACTGCTCATTGTCTTGTGCTGCATCGAGCTGCTCAGTTATACATTACAGGTTGAGTATCCCTTATCCAAAATGCTTGGGACCAGAGGTATTTTGGATATGGGATTTTTCCGTATTTTGGAATAATTGCATCCCATAATGAGATATCATGGTGATGGGACCTAAATCTAAGCACAGAATGCATTTATGTTACATATTCACCTTATACACACAGCCTGAAGGTAATTTTAGCCAATATTTTTTATAACTTTGTGCATTAAACAAAGTGTGTGTACATTTACACAATTCATGTATGTTTCATTTACACCTTATACAAACAGCCTGAAGGTCATTTAATACAATATTTTTAATAACTTTGTGTATTAAACAAAGTTTATGTACATTGAGCCATCAAAAAACAAAGGTTTCACTATCTCATTCTCACTCAAAAAAGTCCGTATTTCGGAATATTCCGTATTTCGGAATATTTGGATATGGGATACTCAACCTGTACTAATACTAGTACAGTGTCTTGTGCTGCATCTTGCTGCTGTAGGGTGCTGTGGTAGTAGTGTCCTGTGACTGTGCATCGGTCATCATCATTCCAGTCACAGTGGTATCTGGGGGGTGACAATTCCACAGTGCTTTTGTGCTGCTCACTAATACTAATACTAGTACAGTGTCTTGTGCTGCATCGTGCTGCTCAGTGTCAGTTCTCAGTAGTATCATCAGTGCTCAGTATCACTGCTCAGTAGTATCATCAGTGCTCAGTATCACTGGTCAGTGCTCAGTGTCTTGTGCTGCTCAGTGTCAGTTCTCAGTAGTATCATCGGTGCTCAGTATCACTGCTCAGTAGTATCATCAGTGCTCAGTATCACTGGTCAGTGCTCAGTGTCTTGTGCTGCATCGTGCTGCTCAGTGTCAGTTCTCAGTAGTATCATCAGTGCTCAGTATCACTGCTCAGTAGTATCATCAGTGCTCAGTATCACTGGTCAGTGCTCAGTGTCTTGTGCTGCTCAGTGTCAGTTCTCAGTAGTATCATCAGTGCTCAGTATCACTGCTCAGTAGTATCATCAGTGCTCAGTATCACTGGTCAGTGCTCAGTGTCTTGTGCTGCATCGTGCTGCTCAGTGTCAGTTCTCAGAAGTGTCAGTTCTCAGTATCACTGCTCAGTAGTATCATCAGTGCTCAGTATCACTGGTCAGTGCTCAGTGTCTTGTGCTGCATCGTGCTGCTCAGTGTCAGTTCTCAGAAGTGTCAGTTCTCAGTATCACTGCTCAGTAGTATCATCAGTGCTCAGTATCACTGGTCAGTGCTCAGTGTCTTTTGCTGCATCGTGCTGCTCAGTGTCTGCCATTTGATATAATTCCCGTGATACTGGCTTGTAATTCTAGTCATTTTGTCATCTTCATCCAGTGATTTGGACCAATAAATAATACCATTGATTAGAACGAATAATTCCTGTTATATTGAGGTGTTTGTGTCGCTTAGCTTAGCCATCCAGCGACCACAGTGCACCTCTTTTTCTCTTTTCTTTGCATCATGTGCTGTTTGGGGACTATTTTTTTAAAAGTGCCATCCTGTCTGACACTTCCGTATATGTCCAGTGGTACTGCCATTTGATATAATTCCAGACATTACTGCCATTTAATTCCAGTGATTTTGTCATTTTCTTCCAGTGATTTGGACCAATCATACCATTGATTATAACGAATAATTCCAGTGATATTGCCTTATAATTCACATGATACTGGATTCTAATTCTAGATGGGCCAGGTGTTTGTGTCGCTTAGCTTAGCCATCCAGCGACCGCCATCCAGCGACCTTGGTGCACCTCTTTTTTTCTTTGCATCATGTGCTGTTTGGGGACTATTTTTTTAAGTGCCATCCTGTCTGACACTGCTGTGCCACTCCTAGATGGGCCAGGTGTTTGTGCCGGCCACTTGGGTCGTTTAGCTTCGTCATCCAGCGACCTCGGTGCAAATTTTAGGACTAAAAACAATATTGCGAGGTGTTCAGAATAGACTGCAAATGAGTAGAAATTATTGTTATCGAGGTTAATAATACTATAGGATCAAAATTACCCCCAAATTCTATGATTTTAGCTGTTTTTGTGTTTTTTTTAAAAATCACCCGAATCCAAAACACATCCGAATCCAAAACCGGAAAGGGTGGTTTTGCCAAAACGCGTCCAAATCCAAAACACGACCGCGGACCCGAATCCAAAATCAAAACACAAAACACGAAAACTGCCCGCTGCACATCTCTAGTTTTTGGGGAATAAGCCACAAATATTTAATGCTAAATGTGCTCCCTAGTCACCTTGGGGCTGATTTAAAGTGCAAACTACTGAGGGGCATCTACTGGGCCAAACAACTGGGGGGGCATTACTACTGGGGGGGAAATACTGGGGGCATTACTACTGGGGGGCATCTACTGAGGGCAAACAACTGGGGGGCATTACTATTGGGGGGCATCTACTGGGGGCAAACAACTGGGGGGCATTACTACTGGGGGCAAACTACTGGGGGCATTACTAATGGGGCAAACTACTGGGGGGGGCATTACTACTGGGGGCAAACTACTGAGAGGCATCTACTGGGGGCAAACTACTGGGGG
This sequence comes from Pseudophryne corroboree, assembly GCF_028390025.1. Taxonomy (NCBI): domain Eukaryota; kingdom Metazoa; phylum Chordata; class Amphibia; order Anura; family Myobatrachidae; genus Pseudophryne; species Pseudophryne corroboree. The sequence continues at coordinate 143,144,062 of NC_086445.1, forward strand.
CATTACTACTGGGGGGCATCTACTGGGGGACATTACTACTGGGGGCAAACTACAAGGGGGCAAACTACAGGAGAGCATTACTACTGGGGGGCTAACTACTGAGGGGCATCTACTGGGGGCAAACTACAGAGGGGCATCTACTGGGGGCAAACTACTGGGGAACATTACTACTGGGGGCATCTGCTGGGGGCAAACTACAGGGGGCAAACTACTCAGGGCAAGCTACTGGGGGCAAACTTCAAGGGGGCTAACTACTGGGGGCAAACTACAGGAGGGCATTACTACTGGAGGTATAACTACAGGGGCATAACTACAGTGGCATTACTACTGGGGGTGTAACTACAGGGGCTAAACTACTGGGAGCATTACTACTTGGAGGCAGTACTACTGGGGTCTAAACTACAAGGGGGCATAACTACAGGGGCTAAATGACTGGGGGAATTACTACAGGCAACATTACTACTGGGGGCAATATTACACAGGGGCATTACCATTAAGAGCATTACTACTGGGAGCACTACTAATGAGGGCATTGTAAAGGGGGCACTTCATAAGGGGCATCACTCCTGGGAACATAAGGGACACTGCTATTGCGGGCATTGCATAAGGGGCACCACTACTATGGGCTCTATATAAGGGGCACTACCACTGTGGGCATTGTATTAGAGGCGCTACTGCTGTGGGCATTATGTATATTATGGGGTGCTACTACTGTGGGCATTATTACTATTGTGTAACATGCCCCTTTTTTGAGACCATGCCCCCTTTTTGCGCCGTGCGCAATACCTTTGTTGCATTGGCACTGTGGGGAGGAGGGCGAGTTCCACCACCTCTCTAGGACCACTTTAAGCACTGCTCACTACTCATCGCTGGTGGCACCTCCACTCTCCCGGCGATCGCAGGTGGACCCCCTGCACCTCCACCCTCCTCGCGATCGAGGGTGCACCCGCACTTCCACTCTCCTGGTGATTGAAGGTGCACCCCCGCACCTCCCAGTGATCGTGGGTGCACCTCCACACCCACACCTCAACCCTCCAAATGATCTCGGCTACACCTCCGCACTTCCACTCTCCTGGTGATTGCAGGTGCACCCCCGCACCTCCCAGTGATCGTGGGTGCACCTCCACACCCACACCTCAACCCTCCAAATGATCTCGGCTACATCTCCGCACTTCCACTCTCCTAGAGATCGCAGGTGCACCGCCAACCTCCCGACGATCGCGGGTGTGCTCCCGCAACTTCCCCTGGCAATTGCATGTGCAAGAACCCAATCCCCCCCACTCTCCAGCAATCAGTGAAGCGGTGGAAGGAGGGCTATAATTTACCCTTCCTGCAGTCTCCATGCCATCTCTCCAGATTATTTTATTTTTATTATATATATTATATACCTATATAATAACTTTGATAATTTTATTGATGTGCCCTCACACGTGTGTTGCCCAGGGCCCCCCACAGACCTTAAACTGGCCCTGGGTCCAAGGCAGAGTTAAAGTGGTCCTAGAGAGGTGGTGGAACTCACCCCCCTCCCCACGGCGCCCATGTAATAAAGGTATGGCGCGTGCGGCAAAAAGGGGGTGTGGTCCCACAAAAAGGGGGTGTGGTCTCAAAAAGAAAGTGGCGTGGTCACACAATAGTAATAATGCCCACAGTAGTAGCAGCCAAGTGGAAATTTTGAAGTGGGGGTATGGAAAAGTGAAGGTTGTAATTATGTGCACGCTCCTGAAAAGGGCGCGTGGCCACTCAAAAGGGGGCATGCCCTTCAGTGTAGTTTACCACACCATATACCCCTTATACACATTATGCACCACAATAGTAGGACCCCTTACTGGTGCCCCTTTCACATTATACCACACAGTATCAGCCGAAATTCCCATAATACCCAACAGTATGAGCTGAAATTCACATTATAGCACACAGAACGAGCCAAAATTCACATAATAGCACATGGTATGAGCCAAAATTCACATTATAGCACAAGGTATGAGCCAAAATTCACAATATAGCAAACAGTATGAGCCGAAATTCACATTATAGCATACGGTATGACCCGAAATTCACATTATAGCACATGGTATGAGCTGAAATTCACATTATAGCACACGGTATGAGCCGAAATTCACATTATAGAGTGACAGAGGGACAGGGAGAGTGACAGCAGGGACAGGGAGAGTGACAACAGGGACATGGAAAGTGACAGCAGGGACAGGGAGAGTGACAGAGAGAGGGACAGCAAGGGCATACAGTAGGGACTAGGGAAAGAGAAAGGCAGCAAGGTAAGATTACCTGTTTAGCAGTGGCGGTGGTCTGCGGTGCGATGGATGAGTAGGCTGTGGTAGGCGTGGGGTGGAGGAGGCTGTGGGCCTCAGAGATAGTGCGGAGGAGGAGGCTGTGTGCGTGCAGAGGTCCAAGGGCAGGGCGGCAGAGGAGGCTGAGAGTGGCTGCAGCAGATCTGGGACCAGGCTGGCTTTATTATCCCTGCCACCGCATCGAGCTCCTGTGACCACGGCACTAATATTTCCAAACTGCCGCGGACTGACAGCCAATCAGTGACAGATTTGAGCTAATAGCGCCTCGGTCACTGGAGCTCGATGTGGCGGCAGGGATAATAAAGCCGGCCTGGTCCCAGATCCGCTGCAGCTGGGAGTCTGGAACCAGGGCTTCCAGTGCGGCGGCGATGGTAGGGGCAGAGGGACGGAGGGCGGACCTGCAGTGCTCGAAGAAGTGCCGGTATACCATACCGTTGTATACCGGCCCACTTCGAGCACTGGTAGCACGCCATAATACACATACAGTAATGTCCACAGCAGTAGCAAGCCTTATACAATGCCCACAGTAGTAGTGACCCTTATGCAATGTCCACAATAGTAGTGTCCCTTATGTCCCCAGGAGTGGTGCCGCTTATGAAGTGCCCCCTTTACAATGCCCTCAGTAGTGCACCCCATCAGTAATGCCCTAAATGGTAATGCCCCTGTGTAGTATTGCCCCTAGTAATGTTGCCTGTAGTAATGCCCCCAGTCGTTTAGCCCCCTGTAGTTTAGCCCCAGTAGTTATGCCCCCACTGGTAATGCCCCTGCAGTTATGACCCCAGTAGTTTACTCCCCCCCCCCCTTTAGTTTAGCCTCCCAGTGGTAATGCCCCTAGTAGTTTAGCCCTCATGTAGTTTGCCCCATGTAGTTTAGCCCCACCCCCTGTAGTTTAGACCCCAGTGGTAATGCCCCCTGTAGTTGTGCCCCCAGTTGTTTAACCCCTGTAGTTTAGCCCCCATGTAGTTTGCCCCCAGTAGATAGCCCCCATTAGTAATGCCCCCAGTAGTTTGACCCCTTGTAGTAATGCCCCTCTGTAGTTTGCCCCCCTGTAGTTATGTTCCCAGTAGTTTAGCTCCTGTAGTTTTCCCCCTTGTAGTTTAGCCCCCAGTAGTAATGCCCCAAGTAGCAATGCCGCCATTAGTTTAGCCCCCCTGTAGTTTGCCCCCTTGTAGTAATGCCCCAGTAGTAATGCCCCCAGTAGTATGCCCCTTTGTAGCTTGCCACTTTGTAGTTTGCACCCAGTAGGAATGCCCCAGTAGTTTGCCCCTTTGTAGTTCGCCCCCAGTAGCTTGCCCCCCAGTAACAGCGCCGCTAGTACACATATGGGAGGGGGGGGACACCATACTCACCAAGCCCCACTCCGGCCGCAGTCCTCTCGCATCCGCTCCTCGGCACTATGGGAGAGACGTCATGACGTCTCTCCCATAGCGCGCCCTGACAGAGCCGGAAGCAGGAGCTCAGTAGTGAGCTCCTGCCTCCGGCTTCCTCTGTGGAGAGGGAGCCGGGTGCCCGCTGGTAACGCAATCTCAGCGGGCGCCCAGCATCTCCCTGCAGCGCCGGGACATCGGGTTAGGTGAGCCGGAGGAGGCAGAACTGCGTTCCGTCTCCAAGTGGAACTGACGGAACTCAGTTCCGCCCCAGTACAGCTGACTTTAACCCCTGGTCCAAGGGACAGTTGGGAGGTATGCTTAAAGGGAAGTCGGGTTAACTTTATAAAAGCACAATTAGGGCAAAATTCCTACAAAAAATTTTGCAGCGCTGTGGCTGCCGACGCTGAACGGAAAGGTAAGTATAGTAAGCTAGCAAGAGCAGGGACTTCTTTCCTCATGTGCCTTTCCTTTTCTTACTTACACAATCTTATACTCCTTACTGCCTTTGATGGCACCTAACCCTGGGTTTTCTATGCCTGTCCTACATTGTCTTGAACTGTAAGTGCTGCTTTCTTGTTTGCTCATTTGATTATGTACTGTGTAATGGGTGCTGCGGATCCCTTGTGGCGCCATATAAATAAAGGATAATAATAATAATAATAATAATAGAAGAAGAAATGGGTGCAACGCACACAATGGGGTATATTTACTAACATTCGTAATTTTCGGAAAAAGGTCAAAGTTCAATCACGAATGACATCGAAAGTGTAAAACTGCAACTTTTTGAATTTATTACGCCTAATTTACTAAGCTGCCGTATTCGGATTTTTCATTTGTTCCGATGTCGATGTCATTCGTGTTTTTTTCCCGTTTTTTACGGCAGTGATTAGCAAAACACTGCCGACTTTATCACAATGAATCTCGGCCGGATCTGTGTGATCCGTGCTGGGGTTCATTTTTTTTTTTTTTTTTAAATAAACACTGTAAAACGGCGGAAAAAAATGCGTGGGGTTCCCCCTCCTAAGCATAACCAGCCTCGGGCTCTTTGAGCCGACCCTGGTTGCAGAAATATGGGGGGGGAAATGACAGGGGTTCCCCCATATTTAAGCAACCAGCATCGGGCTCTGCGCCTGGTCCTGGTTCCAAAAAGAGAGGGGGACAAAAAGAGTAGGGGTCCCCCGTATTTCTAAAACCAGCACCGGGCTCCACTAGCTGGACAGATAATGCCACAGCCGGGGGTCACTTTTATATAGTGCCCTGCGGCCGTGGCATCAAAAATCCAACTAGTCACCCCTGGCCGGGGTACCCTGGGGGGGTGGGGACCCCTTCAATCAAGAGGTCCCCCCCCCAGCCACCCAAGGGCCAGGGGTGAAGCCCGAGGCTGTCCTCCCCATCCAATTGGCTGCGGAAGGGGGGCAGATAGCCTTTTGTGAAAATGAAAAGATATTGTTTTTAGTAGCAGTACTACAAGGCCCAGCAAGCCTCCCCCGCATGCTGGTACTTGGAGAACCACAAGTACCAGCATGCGACGGAAAAACGGGCCCGCTGGTACCTGTAGTACTACTACTAAAAAATTACCCCCAAAAAATAAGATTTTACTTACCGATAAATCTATTTCTCGTAGTCCGTAGTGGATGCTGGGACTCCGTCAGGACCATGGGGAATAGCGGCTCCGCAGGAGACAGGGCACAAAATTTAAAAGTTTGACCACTAGGTGGTGTGTACTGGCTCCTCCCCCTATGACCCTCCTCCAAGCCTCAGTTAGGATACTGTGCCCGGACGAGCGTACACAATAAGGAAGGATTTTGAATCCCGGGTAAGACTCATACCAGCCACACCAATCACACCGTACAACTTGTGATCTGAACCCAGTTAACAGTATGACAAACGTAGGAGCCTCTGAACAGACGGCTCACAACAATAACAACCCGATTTTTTTTGTAACAATAACTATGTACAAGTATTGCAGACAATCCGCACTTGGGATGGGCGCCCAGCATCCACTACGGACTACGAGAAATAGATTTATCGGTAAGTAAAATCTTATTTTCTCTGACGTCCTAGTGGATGCTGGGACTCCGTCAGGACCATGGGGATTATACCAAAGCTCCCAAACGGGCGGGAGAGTGCGGATGACTCTGCAGCACCGAATGAGAGAACTCCAGGTCCTCCTTAGCCAGGGTATCAAATTTGTAGAATTTTACAAACGTGTTCTCCCCTGACCACGTAGCTGCTCGGCAGAGTTATAATGCCAAGACCCCTCGGGCAGCCGCCCAAGATGAGCCCACCTTCCTTGTGGAATGGGCCTTGACAGATTTAGGCTGTGGCAGGCCTGCCACAGAATGTGCAAGTTGAATTGTGCTACAAATCCAACGAGCAATCGTCTGCTTAGAAGCAGGAGCACCCAGCTTGTTGGGTGCATACAGTATAAACAGCGAGTCAGATTTTCTGACTCCAGCCGTCCTTGAAATATATATTTTCAATGCTCTGACAACGTCCAGCAACTTGGAATCCTCCAAATCGCTAGTAGCCGCAGGCACCACAATAGGCTGGTTCAGGTGAAACGCTGAAACCACCTTAGGCAGAAAGTGAGGACGCGTCCGCAGTTCTGCCCTGTCCGAATGGAAAATCAGATATGGGCTTTTATACGATAAAGCCGCCAATTCTGACACTCTCCTGGCTGAAGCCAGGGCCAGTAGCATGGTTACTTTCCATGTAAGATATTTCAAATCCACCGATTTGAGTGGCTCAAACCAATGGGATTTGAGAAAATCCAAAACTACATTAAGATCCCACGGTGCCACTGGGGGCACAACCGGGGGCTGTATATGTAGTACTCCTTTTACAAAAGTCTGGACTTCAGGAACTGAAGCCAATTCTTTCTGGAAGAAAATCGACAGGGCCGAAATTTGAACCTTAATGGACCCTAATTTGAGGCCCATAGACAATCCTGTTTGCAGGAAATGTAGGAATCGACCCAGTTGAAATTCCTCCGTCGGGGCCTTCCTGGCCTCACACCACGCAACATATTTTCTCCAAATGCGGTGATAATGTTGTGCAGTCACCTCCTTCCTGGCTTTTACCAGGGTAGGGATGACCTCTTCCGGAATGCCTTTTTCCCTTAGGATTCGGCGTTCAACCGCCATGCCGTCAAACGCAGCCGCGGTAAGTCTTGGAATAGACATGGTCCCTGCTGAAGCAGGTCTCGTCTTAGAGGTAGAGGCCACGGATCTTCCGTGAGCATCTCCTGAAGTTCCGGGTACCAAGTTCTTCTTGGCCAATCCGGAGCCACGAGTATCGTTCTTACTCCCCTTTGCCGTATAATTCTCAGTACTTTTGGTATGAGAGGCAGAGGAGGAAACACATACACTGACTGGTACACCCATGGTGTTACCAGAGCGTCTACAGCTATTGCCTGAGGGTCTCTTGACCTGGCGCAATACCTGTCCAGTTTTTTGTTGAGGCGGGACGCCATCATGTCCACCATTGGTCTTTCCCAATGGACCACAATCATGTGGAAGACTTCTGGATGAAGTCCCCACTCTCCCGGGTGCAGATCGTGTCTGCTGAGGAAGTCTGCTTCCCAGTTGTCCACTCCCGGGATGAACACAGCTGACAGTGCTAACACATGATTTTCTGCCCAGCGGAGAATCCTTGCAGCTTCTGCCATTGCCCTCCTGCTTCTTGTGCCGCCCTGTCTGTTTACGTGGGCGACTGCCGTGATGTTGTCCGACTGAATCAACACCGGCTGACCCTGAAGCAGAGGTTTTGCCAGGCTTAGAGCATTGTAGATTGCTCTTAGCTCCAGTATATTTATGTGAAGAGACGTCTCCAGGCTTGACCACACGCCCTGGAAGTTTCTTCCCTGTGTGACCGCTCCCCAGCCTCTCAGGCTGGCATCCGTGGTCACTAGGACCCAGTTCTGTATGCCGAATCTGCGGCCCTCTAACAGATGAGCACTCTGCAACCACCATAGCAGAGACACTCTTGTCCTTGTGGACAATTTTATCCGCTGATGCATCTGCAGATGCGATCCGGACCATTTGTCCAGCAGATCCCACTGAAAAGTTCGTGCATGGAATCTGCCGAATGGAATCGCTTCGTAAGAAGCTACCATTTTTCCCAGGACTCTTGTGCATTGATGCACAGATACTTTTCCTGGTTTTAGGAGGTTCCTGACTAGATCGGAAAACTCCCTGGCTTTCTCCTCCGGAAGAAATACCTTTTTCTGAACAGTGTCCAGAATCATCCCTAGGAACAACAGACGTGTCGTCGGGATCAGTTGGGATTTTGGAAAATTCAGAATCCACCCGTGTTGTTGGAGCACTACTTGGGTTAGTGCTACTCCGACCTCCAGCTGTTCTCTGGATCTTGCCCTTATCAGGAGATCGTCCAAGTAAGGGATAATTAAGACTCCTTCTCTTCGAAGAAGGATCATCATTTCGGCCATTACCTTGGTAAAGACCCGGGGTGCCGTGGACAATCCAAACGGCAGCGTCTGAAACTGATAATGACAGTTTTGGACCACGAACCTGAGGTACCCTTGGTGTGAAGGACAAATTGGAACATGAAGGTAAGCATCCTTGATGTCCAAGGACACCATAAAATCCCCTTCTTCCAGATTCGCTATCACTGCTCTGAGTGACTCCATCTTGAACTTGAATTTTTGTATGTACAGGTTCAGAGATTTTAGATTTAGAATCGGTCTTACCGAGCCGTCCGGCTTCGGTACCACAAATAGCGTGGAGTAATACCCCTGTCCCTGTTGTAGGAGGGGTACCTTGACTATCACCTGCTGAGAATACAGCTTGTGAATGGCCTCCAATACCGTCGCCCTGTCGGAGGGAGACGTTGGCAAAGCAGACTTTAGGAAACGGCGAGGAGGGGACTTCTCGAATTCCAACTGCTCTATAGTCAGTAAAATACTGTCCCTATCCAGGGTATCAATATTTTCAGACAGTGACTCCGACCAAGCCACGCCAGCACAGCACATCCAGGCTGAGGCGATTGCTGGTCTCAGTATAACACCCGTATGTGTGTATATACTTTTTAATGTATTCTCCAGCCTCCTATCAGCTGGATCCTTGAGGGCGGCCGTATCAGGAGACGGTAACGCCACTTGCTTTGATAAGCGTGTGAGCGCCTTATCCACCCTAGGAGGTGTTTCCCAGCGCGCCCTAACCTCTGGCGGGAAAGGGTATAATGCCAATAACTTCTTTGAAATTAGCAGTTTTCTATCTGGGGTAACCCACGCTTCATCACACACTTCATTCAGTTCCTCTGATTCAGGAAAAACTATCGGTAGTTTTTTCACACCCCACATAATACCCCTTTTTGTGGTACTTGCAGTATCAGAGATATGCAAAGCCTCCTTCATTGCCGTGATCATATAACGTGTGGCCCTACTGGAAAATACGTTTGTTTCTTCACCGTCGACACTGGATTCAGTGTCAGTGTCTGGGTCTGTGTCGACCGACTGAGGTAAAGGGCGTTTTACAGCCCCTGACGGTGTCTGAGACGCCTGGACAGGTACTAACTGGTTTGCCGGCTGTCTCATGTCGTCAACCGACTTTTGTAGCGTGTTGACACTATCCCGTAATTCCATAAACAAAGCCATCCATTCTGGTGTCGACTCCCTAGGGGGTGACATCACCATTACAGGCAATTGCTCCGCCTCCACGCCAACATCGTCCTCATACATGTCGACACACACGTACCGACACACAGCAGACACACAGGGAATGCTCTGATAGAAGACAGGACCCCACTAGCCCTTTGGGGAGACAGAGGGAGAGTTTGCCAGCACACACCCAAGCGCTATAAATATATATAGGGACAACCTTAATAAGTGTGTTCCCTTTATAGCAGCTCAAATATTATAAATATCGCCAATAAGTGCCCCCCCTCTCTGTTTTTACCCTGTTTCTGTAGTGCAGTGCAGGGGAGAGTCCTGGGAGCCTTCCTCGCAGCGGAGCTGGGCAGGAAAATGGCGCTGTGTGCTGAGGAGAATAGGCCCCGCCCCCTTTTCGGCGGGCTTCTTCTCCCGGTTTTTTTGGAACCTGGCAGGGGTTAAATACATCCATATAGCCCCAGGGGCTATATGTGATATATTTTAGCCAGAATAGGTATATTACATTGCTGCCCAGGGCGCCCCCCCCAGCGCCCTGCACCCTCAGTGACCGCTGGTGTGAAGTGTGCGGAGAGCAATGGCGCACAGCTGCAGTGCTGTGCGCTACCTCATGAAGACTGAGACGTCTTCTGCCGCCGGTTTCTGGACCTCTTCTCTATTCGGCATCTGCAAGGGGGTCGGCGGCGCGGCTCCGGTGACCCATCCAGGCTGTACCTGTGATCGTCCCTCTGGAGCTAGTGTCCAGTAGCCTAAGAAGCAAATCCATCCTGCACGCAGGTGAGTTCACTTCTTCTCCCCTAAGTCCCTCGTTGCAGTGAGCCTGTTGCCAGCAGGACTCACTGAAAATAAAAAACCTAACAAACTTTTTCTAAGCAGCTCTTTAGGAGAGCCACCTAGATTGCACCCTGCTCGGACGGGCACAAAAACCTAACTGAGGCTTGGAGGAGGGTCATAGGGGGAGGAGCCAGTACACACCACCTAGTGGTCAAACTTTTAAATTTTGTGCCCTGTCTCCTGCGGAGCCGCTATTCCCCATGGTCCTGACGGAGTCCCAGCATCCACTAGGACGTCAGAGAAAGACAATACACACACACCTTGAAAGTAAAGTTTTATTACATGCATCCACACAAACATACATACATACTTACCTTATGTTCACACATTGTAACCAATGGTGGGAACTTTGTAGTCAGCGGTTGACCGAAAGTGACCTCACCGCTGACCACAAAGTTCCCACCATTGGTTACAATGGAGCGCATAGGCGCTACATTGTAACACTGCCGTGTGCCGCCTGTCAGACAGTACAGGAGCACACAGCCGATCAGGAGGGTGCTACAACGTAACGCTCCCTGATTGGCTGAAGAAACCCACTTAGACATCAGTCAGAGTGGGTTTCTGGCATTCGGGGAAAGGGTGCCCATGTGCAAACATGGGTCCCCTTTCAGTGCGTGGCTCGGCATTCCGTTTTTTTATTTTAATCAAGTACGTGGATTACAAATGGATGCTACGAGGAGCCTGGGACCCTGGATCTGGTGAGTAGAATTTATTCAACAGGTACCCCATGGATTCTACTGGAGAAGAGGACCGACCCTCGTGTGAACATAAGGTAAGTATGTATGTATGTTTGTGTGGATGCATGTAATAAAACTTTACTTTCAAGGTGTGTGTGTATTGTCTTTTTTTGGGTATTTTTTTAGTAGTAGTACTACAGGTACCAGCGGGCCCGTTTTTCCGTCGCATGCTGATACTTGTGGTTCTCCAAGTACCAGCATGCGGGGGAGGCTTGCTGGGCCTTGTAGTACTGCTACTAAAAACAATATCTTTTCATTTTCACAAAAGGCTATCAGCCCCCCATCCGCAGCCAATTGGATAGGGGGGACAGCCTCGGGCTTCACCCCTGGCCCTTGGGTGGCTGGGGGGGGGGGGGACCCCTTGATTGAAGGGGTCCCCACTCCCCCAGGGTACCCCGGCCAGGGGTGACTAGTTGGATTTTTGATGCCACGGCCGCAGGGCACTATATAAAAGTGACCCCCGGCTGTGGCATTATCTGTCCAGCTAGTGGAGCCCGGTGCTGGTTTTAGAAATACGGGGGACCCCTACTCTTTTTGTCCCCCGTATTTTTGGAACCAGGACCAGGCGCAGAGCCCGATGCTGGTTGCTTAAATATGGGGGAACCCCTGTCATTTTTTCCCCCATATTTCTGCAACCAGGGTCGGCTCAAAGAGCCCGAGGCTGGTTATGCTTAGGAGGGGGGACCCCACGCAATTTTTTTAAAGAAAATAACCACTTTCCCACCCCTTCCCACTGATATACATGCACGGATCTCATGGATCCCTGCATGCCTATACAATCACGGATTAAAAAAGCAGGTCTGTTTTTTTTTAGCACTTTTTTGCGAGTTATAATTTTTCACGGCAGTGTTTGTTTGTTTTTTGCTTTGCACTTCTTAGTAAATTACCAAGATTCATACTTAAACAGCCGCGTTTTGACCGATGGTGTATTCATTCGTATTTTTTTTGTTGGACTTCCAAAAAATTACGAATGCCCTCATCACTGCCGTGATTATTGCTTAGTAAATTACCGAGATGACACTTTGATGAAAAAACGGCATCTCGGTCAAAATCGGGACCTTAGTAAATATACCCCAATGTACCCATTATACATATTTGGGGCAATTCTCTGTTCTGGAGATGATTGTCCCAATAAATCAGTGATGTATAGGCTCCCACTATTGGCGATCTCGATCAAAATGTGATCAGGATCTCAAGATCAGATTTTCTTTTTTTTTTTTTTTACGTTTTTTTATTGGGTAGATGAGATACAATACATAGGTAGACATAGATTAGGTACAATAGAGAACTTATATGGTCTTTTGAATACAAACGAGTAAACATCCCAATCGGGGAGATCAATAACCATAACAAGCAATTTCCGTATATCTTATAGTCACTTCTAAAGACATCTTAAACTCATCAATTTTCAAAATATTATGAGATAGCGTATAGAGACAGGGGAAAGAAAGAAAAACAAAGAAAGGGAAGAGAGGGGGCAGAGTGTAAGATTAGTATAGAGGGAGCAGATTAGGGGAGACTCGACCGGACCCGTCCTGAGAATATGGGGGTGTGGATAGTGTTTAAGACTAATGGTATGACTTGATCCTGTTAAAAGAAGGGAGGAGATGCCTTAAAAAAGGCCGTCCAGGGCTCCCAAGTCCTAAGAAAGGTCTCAGAAGAGCCCTTCAAGATGCTACTGATGTGTTCCATAGTATGAATGTGCCATATTTTCCCTATAATTTCTCCCGTGGTTGGAACCTCCGGGGATTTCCAGTACGTTGCTATGGCACATCTAGATGCGAGGACCATGTGAGTGAATAGTTTAGTTTGACATCGTGATGCCCCAGGCAGTGATACAGAGAGCAGAAAATACTTGGGGAACAGGGGAATGGGGATCCCCAAAATTGTGGAAAATAGGGAGCCCAGTTCTCTCCAGAGGGGGAGCAGTCTAGGGCATTCCCACCAAATATGCAAGAACGTCCCATCCAGTGTCTTACATCTCCAGCACAGAGGAGACAGGTCTGGAAACATCTTGGCAAGACGGGTGGGAACATAATACCATCTATAGAAGAGTTTATATGCGTTTTCCTTTGCGCGAACACATATGGAACTAGATGCTAAGCTAGCGTATATGTCGGACCAGTCTTCGGAATCAAACGTTTCTCCCAGGTCAAATTCCCATGCCCTCTCGTGTGGTTCCTTATCTACTTGTGAGGAGGGCCCCAATAATTTATAAACGGTAGAGATAAGTCCCTTAGCCGATTCTGTTCGCAGTGCAAGAGTCTCTAAAGAAGTCAGTGGTCTATGATTGAGTTGCGTTAGCAGTGTTGAGTGGAAGTGTCGGATTTGTAGGTATTGGAAGAAGAGGGAGCGCGGTAACGTGAGTTTAGTTTGAAGATCTGTAAAAGATGGGAAAGTGTGATCTGTAGCTATGTCATTTAATAGTTTGACCCCCTTCTCCCGCCACTGCGGTAGGGCATTGGGGTGTCGGCCTGGTTGGAACAGGGGGTTATCAAATAGCGGAACTAAGGGGCTAGGGGGCGGCGCCAGGTGGAATTTACGGTTAGCTATGTCCCATATGTCCAAGGAGTGGGAGATTACTGGGTGTGATTTAATGGAACTGGGGCGTGATAGACAGGGAAGCCATAGCAAAGAGGGGATATAGTTCAACTTCATAGAGTCGGTTTCTATTGTGACCCAGACTCTCTCTGTTTTCGGTGTATTCCATTGAATACATTGTGCAAGTTTGGACGCTATGTAGTAAGCCTTGAAATCCGGTACCCCCAGACCGCCCTCCGATGTGTGTTTCTGTAAAGTTATACGCTTCACTCTGGGGGTTTTTTTGGGGCCAGATAAAGTGGGACGTGGCGTGTTGGAGGTTTTTGAAGACGTAAGGCGGCACCCTCACCGGGAGGGTTTGGAACAAATAGAGGAGTCTGGGCAAGAGGTTCATTTTAACTGCGTTGATACGCCCGATCCACGAGATATAATGGGTACCCCAATTTTCAAGATCCCTTTGAAGCTGGGAGAGAAGCTTGGGGAAATTTGCTTGAAAAAGTTGGGAATAGTTTTTGGTTATAGCAACTCCCAAATACGTAAGTTGCCTTGTGTTCCATCGAAAGTTGAAGCTACTGGCCAACATATTTTTCGTGGATTGCGAAATGTAAAAGTCTAGGACCTCAGTCTTGTCTGGGTTAATTTTATAGCCAGAATGTGTACCAAACTCCTCTATTTCCCGAAAAAGATGGGGTAATGACTGTATGGGATCGGAAATTGTAAGTAAAACGTCATCGGCATATAGCGCAATTTTGTGTTCAATAGCACCCACTTTCACTTCCTTAATTAATGGGTTGGCTCGGATCCTAGCAGCAAGGGGTTCTATAGATAGGGCAAATATTAGTGGGGATAGTGGACAGCCCTGACGCGTACCGTTAGTAATTTGAAAAGACGGGGACATAACCCCGTTGGCAAGTACAGTTGCTTTAGGATTTCCATATAGAGCTGAGACTCCCTGAAAGAATTGTCCTGTAATCCCTGCTTGTTGAAGCGTGTGGAACATAAAGGGCCATTTGATCCGGTCGAATGCCTTTTCAGCGTCCAGTCCTAGGACCAGCGCCGGCTTCTTTTGTCTGTGAATTTCATGTATCAGGTCCACCGTTCTGCGCGTGTTATCTAAGGCTTGACGACCCGGAATTAAACCGACCTGGTCCGGATGTACCAATTGAGGGAGGAGAGGCCCCAACCTGGTGGCCAATAGTTTTGCATATATTTTGATATCAACATTTAAGAGCGATATGGGTCTATAATTAGTAATCAACTCAGGGTCCCGACCGGGTTTTGGGATCACAACTATACTTGCCAAGGAGGTCAAAGTGTCAAAAGAAGCACCGTGTAGTATATCGTTAAAGAAACTTGTTAGGAAAGGAGTGAGCACCGCCGCACACTTTTTATAATATTGGGGGGAGAAGCCATCCGGGCCTGGGGCAGCTGATGTCTTAAGATTTTTAATGGCATTAAGAATTTCTATATCTGTGAAATTAGTATTTAAGTCTAACAGTTGTTGGTCCGAGATCCGGGGAAGTAAAATATCAGTGAAAAAGGTAGATAGGGAGGATATGTCTCTTGGTTCACATTGGGGGGTGGCAGTATGTAAATTATAAAGGGCTTCATAGTAGGTTTGAAATTCTCGGACAGTTGCCTCTGGGTCGTACGTGCCGTTCCCCGTAGTGGGGGACCGTACTTTGTTAATCAAGTTTGAGGCCTTTTTTCCCCGAAGTTTATTAGCCTCAAGATCAGATTTTCATGTGTATTTCAGATCTGATTTATCAGGACTTTGTTTAGCTGGAGTATGGCACAGATCTGTCTAAAGGCCGTCTATTTCGCCAACACTGGTGGGAGGGATGGGGCAGGGGGGGGGTGGCAGCGGTGGTAGGAGCGGGAGAACACCTGTACCTTATAGTATCATCGGTGGTTCGCGGGTCTGCGGGTGCCATAGCGTTCATCTCCTAAATCCGGGGAAAGGAACACTCGTGATTGGTGCAGCTGCCCTTTTAAAAAATGGTGACGAGAGCTTGCGGCGCCATTTTTGAATTTCAAGATGGCCGCAGTGAGTCAATCACCTTTCACCAAGTCATTGCCCCGCTAGCACGAGACAGAAGCCAGCAAGTCCAACGACGTTGGAGCTGAGAAGAGCTCCTAAAGAGTTAAGATGCCGGAGGAAGCCCTGGGGAGGCGGCGACCATGTAAAAGAGCTTAAAGGCTGTGGTCCCCCAGGTGACGGTGCAGTGAAGTAAATTATTAAAACATCAGGTGTTGTCAGGGCCGGTGCAAGGTTTCTCAGCACCCTAGGCAAATCGACAGCAACCTCCCCCCACCCCTACTCAGCAAAATACCAAGCCCCTCAGGTGATAATGTGCGGACACGGCATCTTTTACAAGGTGTAATGATTAGGGAGGTGTATGTATGTATGTATGTATGTATATATATATATATACACGACAGGCTGTGCGCCACTAAAAAGAGTTGTACACTGGGTGCCCTCACAAATAAATCAATACAAATATTATATATATATATATGTATATATAGATGGATAGATAGATAGATAGATAGATAGATAGATAGATAGATAGATAGATAGATAGATAGAGAGAGAGAGATACTGTATATACACAACCACACTTTAATGTAGCACTGACCGTGGTTGCCTTTCTGTTCAGACTGATGCTGTGGCTACAGATAAGGGATGTCGCCCTTGAAGACCCACTTGTGCATTGGGAAGTGGTTTTTCCGGCCTTGGACTCCCTGTTGCCGCCGCTGGTCAGATCTGGCTGTGAGGGGGACAGATCAGCCGACGGTTAGGAAAGCCCTTTCCTGCCTGGGTGAAGGTGCCGCCCCGCCCTTCTCCTCGAGCTCCATCAGCTCCTAACAGGGGTAGAGTCAGGGTAATAAGATGACTGATGCCAACATAGAGAGATCTCTGCTGCACTGGATCGCTGCCTCATTGTGCCAGAATCATGTTCCTCAGACTAACTCACCCTCTTCACTCTCCTCTGGGCATGTCCTGGCTCCTCTCACTGTGAGTGTGACGTTATTCGCACAGCACACGGAGTACTGACTGCTTGCCGGGACTCAGCCAGCCCAGTGCACGGAAAATTTTGGTGGAGCTTGCGGTCCACCAGAAATTAGAACTCCCTCCAATGCATCATGATTCAATACTGTCAGAGGACCCCACTGGGACCAGCTGGGTCTTAAGCAGCCGCTTGGGTTACCTAACAGTAAATCCGCTAATGGGGAGCAGTCAGGAGCATAGGGAGCAGTCAGGGGTGTATTGGGAGCCTAGGAAGCAGTCAGGGGTGTATCGGGGGCATAGGGAGCAGTCAGGGGTGTATTGGGAGCCTAGGAAGCAGTCAGGGGTGTATCGGGGGCATAGGGAGCAGTCAGGGGTGTATCAGCGGCCTAGGAGGCAGTCAGGGGTATATTAGGAGCATAGGAAGCTGTCAGGGGTATATTAGGAGCATAGGGAGCAGGGGATTAGGGGGCAGTCAGGGATGTAGGGAGCAGTTAGGGGCATAGGGAGCTGTCAGGGGTATATTAGGAGCATAGGGAGCAGGGGAATAGGGGGCAGTTAGGGGCATAGGGAGCAGTTAGGGGCATAGGGAGCAGTCAGAGGTATATTAGGAGAATAGGGGGCAGGGGCATAGGGAGCAGTCAGGGGGTATATTAGGAGCATAGGAAGCAGTCAGGGGCATAGGGAGCAGTCAGGGGGTATATTAGGAGCATAGGGAGCAGGAGAATAGGGAGCAGTCAGGGGGTATATTAGGAGCATAGGGAGCAGTCAGGGGCATAGGGAGCAGTCAGGGGGTATATTAGGAGCATAAGGAGCAGGGGAATAGGGAGCAGTCAGGGGCATAGGGATCAGTCAGATGTGCAGCATAATGTACGGAATGGGGCTGTACAAGAGACTTGCTGTGAGTGTACTGTACATCAGGCAAATAGAGACAGTGAGAGTGACCGACCTGAAGTAGTAGTAGCAGCAGCGGCAGTTCCAATGTCCCCGGCCTCCTGTGTCCAATGTTCTGGCTCCTGGAATGTTCACTTCACTCTCTGTGGCAGCACCTGTGAAGGGCGGAATTACTGACTTCTGCTGCCAACCTCAGATTATCGGGGATGGAGCCTGAGGAGCTTTGGCAGAGTGGCGGCCGGCCACTTGTCCCTGGGGAGGGGTCAGCAAGCCACATGCAAGTACACGGTAAGCTCAGCCGGCCCCGTCAATGTGCCCTGGAGCCGGCTTATAGGCAGGAGGGCGGGGGGGGGGGGGGAATCTAGTAACACGATGCGGGGGGGGGGGGGGGAGGTAACATGCGTAAGCCGAATTGCGCGGGGGGGGGGGGATTTAGTAGCAAGATGCAGGGGAGGCAAAATGCTGGAGCCGAATTGCGGGGGGGGGGGGCAAGATGCAGGGGGGAGGCAACATGCGGGATCCGAATTGCGAATTGCGGGGGGGGGGGGCGGTCTGATCTAGTAATAAGATACAGGGGGGAGGAAACATGTGGGATCCAAATTGCGGGGGGGGGGGGATTTAGTAAAAAGATGCAGAGGTGGGGGTAGGCAACGAATTGCGGGGGGAAGAGGAACAGCAAGTAACCAGATGCAGGAGGGAGGGGGGCGCGAGGGGAGCCGAATAGCCGTGGAAGGGAGCAGATGACAAGATGCAGGACGTGGGGGGGGGGAGGCAGCGGGAGCGGGAGACGAATAGCCGTGGGGGGGGAGCACGTGACAGGATGCAGGAGGGTAGGAGGACTCGAGGGAGGCAGCAGGAATGGTGATCAGATGCGGGATCTCATGGAGAGGGGGGATCGAGGACAAGTTGCAGGAGCCGATCGTGGGGGGGGGGGGGAGCGTCGGAGCTGGTAAAAAGAGCGGAGCGGCCCAGTGGGTAACTGCTCACTGATACCAAGTGGGGGGGGACGCCGGAGCGGGCATCATGACGTAGGACTTGAGACAGTGCCAGCTCGTAAGGATAATGTATGTGGGATTACTCGGGACTACAGGACTCACACAGTCAGTCACTCACGTTGAAGACAGACAGGCTTGGTGGGCGCCCATGAGCTGCTCCTCCTCTCTTACAGAATAGGAGGAGTTTGGCTGAGCTAAAGCGTTCTCTCTTTCATTCACTGTGCGGTGCCGCCCTCCAGTGGTCGCCGCCCATAGGCAGCTGCCTAAAGCTGCCTAGTGGTAGCGCCGGCCCTGGGTGTTGTGTCTTTATTTTATTATTTACTTTACAGGGGGACTACAGGTACCAGCGGCCCTTAATGCCCTGCACACTGGTACCCGTGGTTCTCCAAGTACCAACATACTGGGCAGGCTGGCTGGGGCCTGTAATCCCACTGTAAAGGACATTTTACTTTATACACTTCACAAGCTATGGTTACGGGTAGGGGCGGATTGGGATGGAAAACCAGTCCAGGAAATTTACGGAGGCAGCTCTAATGAGCGCGGGGTCTGTTGTGGGGGTGGAGCCTGTTGAGGGGGCCTGATTCCTCTTCATAGGGTCTGATTCTGAATTGGACGCAGATGCGGCAATTCCTTGCATCTTTTGCTGCAGTTGCAGCTGTGACTTTGGTGGTCATTCCGAGTTGTTCGCTCGTTGCCGATTTTCGCTATGCTGCGATTTGTTGCTAAATGTGCATGGTACATGCGCGGGGCGCGCATGCGCTTAGTTATTTAACTAAAAACGTAGCAGTTTTGCTGTTGTTCGTGCGGCGCTTTTCAGTCGCACTGCTGATCGGTGAGTGATTCACAGGAAAGGGGCGTTTCTGGGTGGTAACTGAGCGTTTTCCGGGAGTGTGCTAAAAAACGCAGGCATGTCAGGTAAAAACTCGGGAGTGTCTGGAGAAATGGGGGAGTAGCTGGCCGAACGCAGGGCGTGTTAAAAACTCGGGAGTGTCTGGAGAAATGGGGGAGTAGCTGGCCGAACGCAGGGCGTGTTTGTGACGTCAAACCAGGAACTAAACGGACCGAGCAGATCGCAATCTAGGAGTAGGTCTGGAGCTACTCAGAAACTGCAAGAAAATATGTAGTAGCAGTTCTGCTAATCTTTTGTTCGCTATTCTGC
Source organism: Pseudophryne corroboree (assembly GCF_028390025.1). NCBI lineage: Eukaryota > Metazoa > Chordata > Amphibia > Anura > Myobatrachidae > Pseudophryne > Pseudophryne corroboree. The sequence goes on from NC_086445.1 coordinate 143,163,537, forward strand.
TAAGCTAAGATACGCTCCCAGAGGGTGGCGGCCTAGCGTGTGCAATGCTGCTAAAAGCAGCTAGCGAGCGAACAACTCGAAATGAGGGCCTTTATGCTAATGACGCTACAATGCAGTTTCCTGGTGTGCATCTGTGCATCCAAATATGCAAGGACTGAGATGCCCACTCTCAGTGTCTACAGATGCTGCAATCACGCTTTGAGCGTCTTTAGACAGCACCATCATTCGCACCATTGTAACTTTCAATAGCCCCATGCTAGGTGCAAATCATTCCTCTGAGTACAGCCTCCAATGTGAGCAATTCATGTCTCTTTACGTAACCACTTTCAGCAACACATCCACACTTGGGGGACATGTACTATGCAGTGATAAAAGTGGAGAAGTGAGCCAGTGGAGAAGTTGCCCATGGCAACCAATCAGCATTGACGTAACATTTATGATTTGCATACTATAAAAGTATACAGAGCAACTGATTTGTTGCCATGGGAAACTTTTCCACTGGCTCACTTCTCCACTTTTATCACTGCTTAGTACATGTCCCCCTATGTTACATCTGCGTCTGATTAGCCAATTCCTTGTAACCACACAGGACTGCCCAACACATTTCTAATATACAGTGCATCCGGAAAGTATTCACAGCACCTCACTTTTTCCACATTTTGTTATGGTATAGCCTTATTCCAAACTGGAACAAATTAATTTTTTCCTCAAAATTCTACACACAATATCCCGTAATGACAATGTTAAAAAAGTTTTTATTTTGATATTTTTGCAAATTTATTAAAAATTAAAAAAACTAAGAAATAACATGTACATTCACAGCCTTTGCTCAATTCTTTGTTGATGCACCTTTGGCAGCAATTACAGCCTCAAGTCTTTTTGAATATGATGCCACAGGCTTGGCACATCTATCTTTGGGCAGTTTTGCCCTCTCTTTTTTTGCAGCACCTCTCAAGCTTCATCAGGTTGGAGGGCAAGCGTCGGTGCACAGCCATTTTCAGATCTCTCCAGAAATGCTCAATCAGATTCAAGTCTGGGCTCTGGCTGGGCCACTCAAGGACATTTACAGAGTTGTCCTGATGTCACTGCTTTGATATCTTGGCTGTGTGCTTAGGGTCATTGTCCTGCTGAAGGATGAGCCGTCACCCCAGTCTGAGCGCTCTGCAGCAGGTTTTCATCCAGGATGTCTCTGTGCATTGCTGCATTAATCTTTTCCTCTATCCTGACTAGTCTCCCAGTTCCTGTCGCTGAAAAACATTCCCACAGCACGATGCTGCCACCACCATGCTTCATTCACTGTAGGGATGGTATTGGCCCGATGATGAGCGGTGCCTGGTTTCCTCCAAACATGATGCCTGGCATTCACGCCAAAGAGTTCAACCTCTGTCTCATCAGACCAGAGAATTTTGTTTCTCATGGTCTGAGAGTCCTTCAGGTGCATTTTGGTAAACTCCAGGTGGGCTGCCATGTGCTTTTTACTAATGAGTGGCTTCTGTCTGGCCACTCTACCATACAGGCCTGATTGGTGGATTGCTGCAGAGATGGTTGTCCTTCTGGAAGGTTCTCCTCTCTCCACAGAGGATTTCTGTAGCTCTGACAGAGTGACCATCGGGTCACTTCCCTGACTAGGGCCCTTCTAGATGCGGATAAGGCTTTTGACCACCTAAGTTGGCTCTATATGCGTGAAGTCCTATTGAAATTTGGCGTCCGTGATTAAATTCTATCATCTATAGTAGTCCTATATAGGGGATGCAGTCAATTTACCAACAATCAAAATCCCGACTGTCGAAATCCGGACAGCAATTGACCGACGGTCAAAATCCCGACAAGGTCAAAATCCCAACATGGACAGAATACCGACATTTAAAATACCGACAAGGCCAAAATACGACATGTAAAATGTTGACAGGTTAAAATGCAGACATAATTTTTCATGATTTTTTATTGAAACCGACTTGTTCATACTTTACCATCCCAGTGGACCTGGAGGGGGAAAATAATAGTGTGCCGAGCGCAGCGAGGCACCGTGCCCGAAGCATGGCGAGTGCAGCGAGCTATGCGAGGGGACGCGGCACACTTATATGGTGTCCATGTCAACCTATGTCGACATACACACTAAAACATTTCATGAAAAACTCATGTCGGCATTTTGACCTGTCAGCATTTTACATGTCGGTATTTTGACCTTGTCGGTATTTTGTCCATGTCGGGATTTTTACCTTGTCGGGATTTTGACCGTCGGTCAATTGCTGTCGGGATTTAGACCGTCGGGATTTTGATTGTAGGTACTGTATTTCATATCAATCCCATATATAGCTCCCCGTCAGCTCGAGTCTTTACCAATGGTTTCTTATCTATTTCCTTCTCGATTCACAATGGAACCCTGATGTCCCCTTTCTCCCCTAATTTTTGTTTTGGCAATCAAGCCTCTAGCAGCTAAGATTTGAGCTGACCCATTGTTCCCGGGACTCCAAATGGGCTCATCCTCTCACAAACTTTGTTTGTTTGCAGACGATGTCCTTCTTTTTGTGTCTGACTTCTGCACTACATTCCCTCACCTAAATAATATTCTGGATAAATACTCTGCAGTGTCCTATTAAAAATTAAATACATCCAAAACTGATGCTCTACCATTCTCTTGCTTCTCTATGTGCAATTGGCAGGCAGTTTAGATTTAGGTATTCATATCCCCCCCATCTTTCTCCTCCGTTTTTGAGGTTAACCTCCCTCCTCTACGGAACTTGCTTTTATTGTTTACTAAATCATGGCTTAACTATGACATATCATGGTTAGGACGTTTAGCAGCTTTTAAGATGTCATTGTTTCCTAAATATTGTTCCTTTTCCGTACGATCCCTTAAGGCCAGTACTCACTGGCAGATGTGGGGAGAGATGTGTGCTGAGCGAACCGCTCATCACACATCTCTCCTCCCACTCAGCACAGCGCGATGTGTGCTGAGCGTGCGGGGGGAGCGCTCATTTCACCCAGCGGGTGAAGTGAGCGACCCGCTAGATTGGCCTGCATGCAGGACCACTTTAAGCACTGCTCACTACTCATCGCTGGTGGCACCTCCACTCTCCCGGCGATCGCAGGTGGACCCCCTGCACCTCCACCCTCCTCGCGATCGAGGGTGCACCTGCACTTCCACTCTCCTGGTGATTGCAGGTGCACCCCCGCACCTCCCAGTGATCGTGGGTGCACCTCCACACCCACACCTCAACCCTCCAAATGATCTCGGATACACCTCCGCACTTCCACTCTCCTAGAGATCGCAGGTGCACCGCCAACCTCCCGACGATCGCGGGTGTGCTCCCGCAACTTCCCCTGGCAATTGCAGGTGCAAGAACCCAATCCCCCCCACTCTCCAGCAATCAGTGAAGCGGTGGAAGGAGGACTATAACTTACCCTTCCTGCAGTCTCCATGCCATCTCTCCAGATTCTTTTATTTTTATTATATATATTATATACCTATATAATAACTTTGATAATTTTATTGATGTGCCCCCACACGTGTGTTGCCCAGGGCCCCCCACAGACCTTAAACTGGCCCTGGGTCCAAGGCAGAGTTAAAGTGGTCCTAGAGAGGTGGTGGAACTCACCCCCCTCCCCACGGCGCCCATGTAATAAAGGTATGGCGCGCGCGGCAAAAAGGGGGTGTGGTTCCACAAAAAGGGGGTGTGGTCTCAAAAAGAAAGTGGCGTGGTCACACAATAGTAATAATGCCCACAGTAGTAGCACCCAAGTGGAAATTTTGAAGTGGGGGTATGGAAAGGTGAAGGTTGTAATTATGTGCACGCTCCTGAAAAGGGGGCGTGGACACTCAAAAGGGGGCATGCCCTTCAGTGTAGTTTACCACACCATATACCCCTTATACACATTATGCACCACAATAGTAGGACCCCTTACTGGTGCCCCTTTCACATTATACCACACAGTATCAGCCGAAATTCCCATTATACCCAACAGTATGAGCTGAAATTCACAATATAGCACACAGAATGAGCCAAAATTCACATAATAGCACATGGTATGAGCCAAAATTCACATTATAGCACAAGGTATGAGCCAAAATTCACACTATAGCAAACAGTATGAGCCGAAATTCACATTATAGCACACGGTATGACCCGAAATTCACATTATAGCACATGGTATGAGCTGAAATTCACATTATAGCACACGGTATGAGCCGAAATTCACATTATAGAGTGACAGAGGGACAGGGAGAGTGACAGCAGGGACAGGGAGAGTGACAACAGGGACATGGAAAGTTACAGCAGGGACAGGGAGAGTGACAGAGAGAGGGACAGCAAGGGCATACAGTAGGGACTAGGGAAAGAGAAAGGCAGCAAGGTAAGATTACCTGTTTAGCAGCGGCGGTGGTCTGCGGTGCGATGGATGAGTAGGCTGTGGTAGGCGTGGGGTGGAGGAGGCTGTGGGCCTCAGAGATAGTGCGGAGGAGGAGGCTGTGGGCGTGCAGAGGTCCAAGGGCAGGGCGGCAGAGGAGGCTGAGGGCGGCTGCAGCAGATCTGGGACCAGGCTGGCTTTATTATCCCTGCCGCCGCATCGAGCTCTGTGACCACGGCACTAATATTTCCAAACTGCCGCGGACTGACAGCCAATCAGTGACAGATTTGAACTAATAGCGCCTCGGTCACAGGAGCTCGATGTGGCGGCAGGGATAATAAAGCCGGCCTGGTCCCAGATCCGCTGCAGCTGGGAGTCTGGAACCAGGGCTTCCAGTGCGGCGGCGATGGTAGGGGCAGAGGGACGGAGGGCGGACCTGCAGTGCTCGAAGAAGTGCCGGTATACCATACCGTTGTATACCGGCCCACTTCGAGCACTGGTAGCACGCCATAATACACATACAGTAATGTCCACAGCAGTAGCAAGCCTTATACAATGCCCACAGTAGTAGTGACCCTTATGCAATGTCCACAATAGTAGTGCCCCTTATGTCCCCAGGAGTGGTGCCGCTTATGAAGTGCCCCCTTTACAATGCCCTCAGTAGTGCACCCCATCAGTAATGCCCTAAATGGTAATGCCCCTGTGTAGTATTGCCCCTAGTAATGTTGCCTGTAGTAATGCCCCCAGTCATTTAGCCCTCTGTAGTTTAGCCCCAGTAGTTATGCCCCCACTGGTAATGCCCCTGCAGTTATGACCCCAGTAGTTTACTCCCCCCCCCCCCTTTAGTTTAGCCTCCCAGTGGTAATGCCCCTAGTAGTTTAGCCCTCATGTAGTTTGCCCCATGTAGTTTAGCCCCACCCCCTGTAGTTTAGACCCCAGTGGTAATGCCCCCTGTAGTTGTGCCCCCAGTTGTTTAACCCCTGTAGTTTAGCCCCCATGTAGTTTGCCCCCAGTAGATAGCCCCCATTAGTAATGCCCCAAGTAGTTTGACCCCTTGTAGTAATGCCCCTCTGTAGTTTGCCCCCCTGTAGTTATGTTCCCAGTAGTTTAGCTCCTGTAGTTTTCCCCCTTGTAGTTTAGCCCCCAGTAGTAATGCCCCAAGTAGTAATGCCGCCATTAGTTTAGCCCCCCTGTAGTTTGCCCCCTTGTAGTAATGCCCCAGTAGTAATGCCCCCAGTAGTATGCCCCTTTGTAGCTTGCCACTTTGTAGTTTGCACCCAGTAGGAATGCCCCAGTAGTTTGCCCCTTTGTAGTTCGCCCCCAGTAGCTTGCCCCCCAGTAACAGCGCCGCTAGTACACATATGGGAGGGGGGGACACCATACTCACCAAGCCCCACTCCGGCCGCGGTCCTCTCGCATCCGCTTCTCTGCACTATGGGAGAGACGTCATGACGTCTCTCCCATAGCGCGCCCTGACAGAGCCGGAAGCAGGAGCTCAGTAGTGAGCTCCTGCCTCCGGCTTCCTCTGTGGAGAGGGAGCCGGGTGCCCGCTGGTAACGCAATCTCAGCGGGCGCCCGGCATCTCCCTGCAGCGCCGGGACATCGGGTTAGGTGAGCCGGAGGAGGCGGAACTGCGTTCCGTCTCCAAGTGGAACTGACGGAACTCAGTTCCGCCCCAGTACAGCTGACTTTAACCCCTGGTCCAAGGGACAGTTGGGAGGTATGCTTAAAGGGAAGTCGGGTTAACTTTATAAAAGCACAATTAGGGCAAAATTCCTACAAAAAATTTTGCAGCGCTGTGGCTGCCGACGCTGAACGGAAAGGTAAGTATAGTAAGCTCGCAAGAGCAGGGACTTCTTTCCTCATGTGCCTTTCCTTTTCTTACTTACACAATCTTATACTCCTTACTGCCTTTGATGGCACCTAACCCTGGGTTTTCTATGCCTGTCCTACATTGTCTTGAACTGTAAGTGCTGCTTTCTTGTTTGCTCATTTGATTATGTACTGTGTAATGGGCGCTGCGGATCCCTTGTGGCGCCATATAAATAAAGGATAATAATAATAATAATAATAATAATAATAATAATAATAGAAGAAATGGGTGCAACGCACACAATGTACCCATTATACATATTTGGGGCAATTCTCTGTTCTGGAGATGATTGTCCCAATCAATCAGTGATGTATAGGCTCCCACTATTGGCGATCTCGATCAAAATGTGATCAGGATCTCAAGATCAGATTTTCATGTGTATTTCAGATCTGATTTATCATGACTTTGTTTAGCTGGAGTATGGCGCAGATCTGTCTAAAGGCCGTCCATTTCGCCAACACTGGTGGGAGGGATGGGGCAGGGAGGGGGGGGGGTGTGGCAGCGGTGGTAGGAGCGGGAGAACACCTGTACCTTATAGTATCATCGGTGGTTCGCGGGTCTGCGGGTGCCATAGCGTTCATCTCCTAAATCCGGGGAAAGGAACACTCGTGATTGGTGCAGCTGCCCTTTTAAAAAATGGTGACGAGAGCTTGCGGCACCATTTTTGAATTTCAAGATGGCTGCAGTGAGTCAATCACCTTTCACCAAGTCATTGCCCCGCTAGCACGAGACAAAAGCCAGCAAGTCCAACGACGTTGGAGCTGAGAAGAGCTCCTAAAGAGTTAAGATGCAGGAGGAAGCCCTGGGGAGGCGGCGACCATGTAAAAGAGCTTAAAGGCTGTGGTCCCCCAGGTGACGGTGCAGTGAAGTAAATTATTAAACATCAGGTGTTGTCAGGGACGGTGCAAGGTTTCTCAGCACCCTAGGCAAATCGACAGCAACCTCCCCCCACCCCTACTCAGCAAAATACCAAGCCCCTCAGGTGATAATGTGCGGACACGGCATCTTTTACAAGGTGTAATGATTAGGGAGGTGTATGTATGTATGTATGTATGTATATATATATATATATATATATATATATACGACAGGCAGGGCTCTGGCACAGCCACTAAAAAGAGTTGTACACTGGGTGCCCTCACAAATAAATCAATACAAATATTATATATATATATATATATATATATGTATATATAGATGGATAGATAGATAGATAGATAGATAGATAGATAGATAGATAGATAGATAGATAGATAGATAGATAGATAGAGAGAGAGAGAGAGATACTGTATATACACAACCACACTTTAATGTAGCACTGACCGTGGTTGCCTTTCTGTTCAGACTGATGCTGTGGCTACAGATAAGGGATGTCGCCCTTGAAGACCCACTTGTGCATGGGGAAGTGGTTTTTCCGGCCTTGGACTCCCTGTTGCCGCCGCTGGTCAGATCTGGCTGTGAGGGGGACAGATCAGCCGACGGTTAGGAAAGCCCTTTCCTGCCTGGGTGAAGGTGCCGCCCCGCCCTTCTCCTCGAGCTCCATCAGCTCCTAACAGGGGTAGAGTCAGGGTAATAAGATGACTGATGCAAACATAGAGAGATCTCTGCTGCACTGGATCGCTGCCTCATTGTGCCAGAATCATGTTCCTCAGACTCACTCACCCTCTTCACTCTCCTCTGGGCATGTCCTGGCTCCTCTCACTGTGAGTGTGACGTTATTCGCACGGGATCCGGTCTGAAGATCGACAGTGTCTAGGTCGACAATGTTTAGGTCGACCACTATAGGTCGACAGTCACTAGGTCGACATGGATGGAAGGTCGACATGGTTTCTAGGTCGACATGTGCTAGGTCGACAGGTCTAAAGGTCGACATGAGTTTTTCACATTTTTTTTTTTTCATACTTAACGATCCACGTGGACTACGATTGGAACGGTAAAGTGTGCCGAGCGAAGCGGTAGCGGAGCGAAGGCACCATGCCCGAAGCATGGCGAGCGAAGCGAGCCATGCGAGGGGACGCGGTGCACTAATTTGGGATCCCGGTCACTCTACGAAGAAAACGACACGAATTGAAAGAAGAAGAGCCTGCTTCCATCCGGCTGGGAGAAGTTTGGACCCATAAAGAAACCTTTATGAGTGGAAACTCTTCCTTTTCAGACGTGAGTACGGTACGAACTATTGTGATTAACCACAAAATTTAGAACGTTCAATCACTCCAAAACCCAGGACATACTACACGATAATTCTCCTATTTTTTTTGAGGGACTTTGGACCAACCCAGAGAGAATTCCTCCACTCAATGAACTAGGAAGAAAGATTGGAAGACGACCTCCTCTCTCTCTTTATATGGACTGACATATTCCTGAACATTTAAAGACATCAAGTGGACTCTTTTTAGCTGAGCGCGGTTGAGGTAGTTCTCATTTGTTTGTTTATGACCCGCTAGATTGGCCTGCATGCAGGCCAATCTAGCACCAGCGATAGCGATGCGCGGGGCTGCGCATCGCTGTCACTGTGAGGGGTACACACGGAGAGATCACTGCTTAAAATCTAAGCAATCTAGTCAGATTGCTTAGATTTTAAGCAGCGATCGCTCCGTGAGTACCCCACTTTACACCTTTCCAAAGAAATACCTAGATAAAGCTAATTCTATCCTGACCAAATACATATGGTCTTCGCGCCCATGCGAACTAGCTCGCTCAAGAATGTGCTTGCCAAAGAGGAAAGGTAGCTTAAATATGCCAATTTATCACTTTATCAGGAGGCTTGCCTCTTGGCTAATATTAAAGCTTATTGCAGTGATGATAAAAGTCTGGGGTGGACGTGTCTGGAGGATTTGGCCTGCTCCAGATTTCCTTTGAAAGACCTTCTCTGGCTACTTAAATCTATGAGACCAATGGACTTAAATCTCCTTCCCTCTACTCGAGCGACGTTATAGATTTGGGATAGAATGACTGCTGGTCTATCCACTTCCTTTCATAATTTGCCCCTAATCTCTCTACGCACTGTAGCCATCCTGTCCCTAATCTTAACCTTACAAAGTGGTGTTCCAAGGGGATTAGCTCTCTGGGAGATTTGTTAAAAAGGTCTGTATTTAGCTCCTTCTCCGATCTTCAAGGTTGCTTCTCTTTACCTAACTCGAAGAGGTTACAGTACTACCAAATACAACACTGGTGGAACAGCCTCCATCATGTTATTGCCCCATCGAACCCTTCTATAGCATCTATATTAGGCCGACTTTTTAACAAAACACTTAAAGGTGAAATCGCTTTCTGGTACAAAACGTTAACAGAAATAACTCTGTCTCCCAAATCCAAAGCACAAGTTCATTGGGAATTGGATATTGGGTGCGTTCTACATGACTCTCAATGGCAAAAATTGTTTCAGTCTTCTTATAAAATGTCTAAATGTCTGAACCACTCCGAGATGCACATCAAATTACTGCATAGGTTGTACCTTACACCTGACAGGTTGTATACGATTTGGTCTGCATGTTTGAAGTTTTGTTGGCACCTTTGCAGAGAAGAGGGCCACCTCTTCAATGTCTTCTGAACTTGTCCTCTTATTAAGATATTTTAGGATTAAATATTTGTGTTAAGTAATAAGGTTCTTGATCTCTCCCTGTATCCCTTTCCCCTTATAGCCCTATTGAATGTGTATCCACGTTCAGTAGGTTCTCATTTACACTACGTTCTGGGACACATCTGTATTGCGGCCCGCACGGCCCTAGCCCAGAACTGGAAACAACACTCACCACCCCTTCTACTGAAAGTGATTCACAAATCCAGCTACATTTTCTAATGGAAACAGAATACATCCCTTATTCCTTTTCCGCTAACTCTCCCCTTGTCCGTTGGATGCCTTGGCATGTTTACATCACAGAAGGCGAGGGCGCAAAATTGATTGCGCATATCTTCTGCTCGGACACATGTTTGCCTAGTCCACATGACGATGGGAAACCTTCCCAGCCTTAATTCTGGGATTGACTCATTCTCACTAGTGTTATTTTTACTGCTGCTTTTGTTTTCTATTATATCAGGTTTTGCATATTCATTGATGTATGTACAGGTATGTTCAGTGTTGAATAATATGTAACTTCTTTAACTTTATTGTCTCATGAAGTTATATGATGACCTCCCCCACCACCCTCTTTTTTCCTTCTGTACCCCTGTTTAAAAAAGAAAGAAGAGGTGGTAGTAGTAGTAGTAGTAGTAGTAGTAGCTCCACCTATTATTTACATTTTCCACTAGTGACATTTGAGAAGACAATGGATTGAGGTGATGCACAATATGGGCACTTTCATGATGTGCAGATCCAGACTTTGGAAGGATAGAATCTGCCAATCACCGAAACCATACCCTCCAACATTTTACACAAAAAAATCAATACAAATTAGGAAAGAGGGGCGTGACCACGGGTAAGGGGCCACGCCCCTTTCCCTATACTTTCAATGGTAGTTTGAAGAGACAAAAATCGGTGCAGACCATAAAAAAAAAAGATACAGTACCTTCCAAAAAGGTACAGTTGGAGGGTATGCGAAACAAATATGTGATGTGTGGGCAAGTCAGATGGATTGGGGAAACAATATATCTGGTGGGAAAATTACAGGATCTGTGAAGCAATAAATTGTGATTGCTGGTGTATGGAGGCCTTAACAGCGGAAGCAGCCATTTTGTGCCTCTGACATTAATAAAGCATCTATTACAGAGTGATTTAATAGCCTAAATATTGGTCAGCACAGAACGGCAGTGGATAGATGACAGCTATACTATATACAGTGAGTAATATTGCCGCACAGGGCAGCAGCAGCAGGCAGGTTTTATAAAGCCAGTCACTGATAATAATGTTTATCTCACCATGTTACCATTCTTTGATGACTAGTTAATAACAATCTTGTTCTATTCCCAGGGAGTGAGATAAAGTCTGATGAATGGTCTAGGTTTGATGCTGAGTGAATAATGCAATGTCCTTTGTTAACAAAGAGACTCTGGCGGTGTTATATAACTAAATAAATAATAAATGCAATTGTCAGCCACCTGCCTCTACCATGGCTGTGACCCAGCCTCCCCCTCCTCTATCAGGATTCTCTCTCTCTCTCTCTCTCTCTCTCTCTCTCTCTCTCGCACTCTCTCTCACTCTCTCTCTCTCGCACTCTCCTGCTCTCTCTCTGGTGCACCCCGTGGGTTTTGGAACTCTCAGGCTTGGGGGATGATTGACGTGAGCTGTGGAAATGAAGCTGTAATAGGCTCAGAGCCCAATCAGGATGCTGTGGGAGGCAGACAGTGCAAGCGGTTGCCTAGGCTTGTTGCAGGAGGTGGAGCAGACACTGACAAGAGAAACAAGGGGGGAATAGACTGTGCAACAGAATAGGACAGCAGCAAGAAGAGGAGCAGCACAGACACAATGCATGACAACTCTGCCTGCTAAAGGTAACTCACCCTGTGCTACAGATACTCTATCACTGAGAGGCTTCCTGTCTGTGCATGTCCCACATATCCGAGTCTTTTATCTTGGCATCCTGCTCAGTATCAGTGACAGATGGGGGTGACTGGGTGGGCACTGGGCAGGGACAGGGCTGATGTAAGAGGTGGGCATTACTATGACCCATGTTATTGTCTCTGTGAGTGAGCAGAGGGGGTGGCACAAGTTTTGGCTGTTGGGCACTGGGATAATGGAGCAGCTCCTGTGTACGTTTGTCCTTTGTGGTTGCCCACTCCTCAGCCCAATACCCTGCTCCTGTTACCCAACATTAGCAAGATATAAAACCCTACATTAAGTGATCTCTCCTACAATGTTAAAAGATATAAAAGCCTATATAACATGGTAATATAACAGCATACAGCTTAAATGCTTGTGAAACAGAAAGCTCCAAAATTCTCAGCGTTTGTCACTTTTTTCCTGTAGCGCAGGTGTGACAACAGCTTAATGCTATCGCCTGATATTTACTTGGGTAATGTGTGTAATTAACTGATTGCTAAAAAGAAACCACATTGTTTCCACTTTCTTTAAAAAAAAACCCATGGGTCTGTGTACTAAGCCTTGGAGAGAGATAAAGTGGATAGAGATAAACTACCAACCAGCCAACTCCAGACTGACATGTTACCAGCTGTATTTACTAAGCCGGGTGTGGATCATTAGAGCGACAATGTTTAGGTCGACCACTATAGGTCGACAGTCACTAGGTCGACAGGGTTTCTAGGTCGACATGTTCTAGGTCGACAGGTCAAAAGGTCGACATGAGTTTTTCATGTTTTTTTGTGTCATTTTCTCCGTACAGTGATTGGGAAGCCCAACTAGTACACCGCGTCCCCTCGCATGGCGAGCGAAGCTTCGGCAAGGTTACTATTCCCAATCGTAGTTCGCGTGGATCGTTAAGTATGAAAAAGTAAAAAAAAAGAGAAAAAAATTGAAAAACTCGTGTCAACCTTTTGACCTGCCGACCTAGAACATGTCGTCCATGAAACCCTGTCGACCTTGAAAACATGTCAACCTAGTGACTGTCGACCTATAGTGGTCGACCTAAACATTGTCGACCTAGACACTGTCGGTCTTCAGACCGGATCCCACTAAGCCTTGGATGGAGATAGAGTGGACAGAGATAAAGGACCAGCCAACCAGCTCCTAACTGTCACTTTTTAAACCCAGCTTGTGGCATGGCAGTAAGAAGCTGATTGGCTGGTACTCCGTTCACTTTATCTCCGACTCCATTCAAGACTAAGGAGGTCATGTACTAAGCAGTGATAAAAGTGGAGAAGTGAGCCAGTGGAGAAGTTGCCCATGGCAACCAATCAGCTGCTCTGTATATGTTTATAGTATGCAAATTATAAATGTTACGTCAATGCTGATTGGTTGCCATAGGCAACTTCTCCACTGGCTCACATCTCCACACTTTTCACTGCTTCATGAATAGACCCCTATTACTCTCCACTTTTTAATGCTAAATACATGTGGGCCATAAGCAGCAGTCGAGGACTTATATTCTAACTAGGGAAACCATGTGCTGTTAAAATCATATAGTTTGCTCGTATCCACAGTCATATAAGGCTGTTTACCATCTTTCCTAAGCCATATCTGATGGAACCCCATCAGAGGATGATCTTGAAGGGTGGCCTTTTTAGGAAAATTAGGAGGTCCATTTATAAACCAGTTTGTCCTGTAATGATAATTAGTATTACCACTTGCTGCTTGTTTTGTTTTATTATCTGAATTCATCATTGACCCAATTGCCGGTGAGCGGTAGTGTTATTCAACCAGGCAGCACTGTTTATTTTGTCCAAGCAGCGGGGGGGGGGAGGGGGGGTTCCTGAATTCGGCGCATGCCCGGCACATCTGAAGTGTATCAGACCGGACCCCAGTGATGTCTTGAAGGGGACAGTACTACAACCTCAGACAACAGGTTTCTTTTGGTTTGTGGCTGTTGTCATGGAGATGCGGCTGCCGCAGAGCATTATGGGTATAGACCCCGATGCTGAAGTTGACCGCAGCGCTTGTAAAGGGCTGTTTAACAGATGCTAGACCCTGGAGAATTTGAAATAAGACAACGAGCGGAAAGTTACAAATACCGCTCGTTGATAAATTCACAAACAATGGCACCCCATTCATCAAGCCTTGGAGAGTGATAAATAGCACAGTGATAAAGTACCAATCAACTAGTCACTGGCGCTTTAAGAGAGGAGGAGGCCCGTGTGCAGACTACTCCTTTCAGGCGCCTGCCTTTCTGCCAGCAGCGCTGTAGAGTCTGACCACTAGAGGGCAGTTAGGAGCTGATTGGTTGGTACTTTGGGGTTTATTCATGAAGCAGTGAAAAGAGTGGAGAAATGAGCCAGTGTAAAAGTTGCCCATGGCAACCAATCAGCTGATCTGTAAAATTTTATAGTATGCAAATTATAAATGTTACTTCAATGCTGATTGGTCACCATGGGCAACTTCTCCACTGGCTGACTTCTTCACACTTTTCACTGCTTCATGAATAGACCTCTTTACCACTGTGCAATTTATCACTCTCCAAGGCTTGATAAATCTGGGCCTCTGTATTTTCTAATGCGCATAAGTAAAGAAAATGGCGTTGTTATCTACTAAACATTTCAACAGCACTATCAGTAATGATGAATAACTGCAGCTACAATTAATTTGCAACAAGTTTAAAATAGTTTATCGTTGATAAATTGGCCCCTATCTTAGGTGGGAAAAGGCTTATTGTATGTTTGCAGTATGTATGACCTGCCACCTTCATGGGCGCGAGCTGCAAAGAGTGCCCGTGTCCATTTTGACTAATCTGCCTGTATATTACATTGATTGGAAGGCTTATCATTTGTGCTGTTGTAACATTATGCTTTAAACTTGGGATTCCACAGTGTTAATTCCTCAAGCAGTTTTCACCACCTGTTCACATTCTGTGGTTCATGCATTAGTAAAGATGTTAAAACGTAAAGTCCCAATAACTAAATAATGAATTATGAAATTGTTGGTGGTTGCTATGGAGACTTCAGCAACCACTGTTAATGTTTATTATCGGTTTTGTGTTACTACGTAAAACAACAATCCCGGTTACACATTCCATTTTCATGGACCTGCTCCTTTCCATTACAGGTTTTTTTCTTCCTCTGTAGGATATCACAGAAAAGGGCTTTTTATTGGTCCATGCTGTCACTCCTCCATAGACTGTAGCGCAGCACTAGATTTTCCCACTACTGTTTACTAAATAGAGGAGCACTGTTTCAATATACTATTTCTGGGGATTCCCTAGGGAAAAGGAGAAAGTAAATGAAAATGTACATTTGGGAAAATGTATAATGGGATATTTAAATTGTTTCCAGTAAATCACCCAACAACTAGAATCCTGACGCCCACCGCTCAGGATACAATCACCACCTGTTGGCACCTATAATTGCTGAATCTTCATTACTGACAGCTGGGAGATATCTGAACAGATACAGCATTATCTGAGGCTGTCAAATGGAAACTGATTTGACAAGCCATACTGTAGCAATATTCTGTCTTTGCATCAATACCAAATCTGTTAACTATGTGCTGCTCTAAAAGTAAGAAAATGTTTGGTATGGAATATGTGTGTGTGTGTGTGTGTGTGTGTGTGTGTGTGTGTGTGTGTGTGTGTGTGTGTGTGTGTGTGTGTGTGTGTGTGCGCACATGCATGTTAATTTTCACTTTTGAAAAAGCAATCCAAGTTCTTTCTAAGCTTTAGGGGTACATTTACTAAGCAGCGATAAGAATGGAGAAGTGAGCCAGTAGAGAAATTTCCCCATCAACCAATCAGCAGCTCTGTATCATTTTATAGTATGCAAATTATAGATGTTACTCCAGTGCTGATTGGTTGCCATGGGCAACTTCTCCACTGGCTCACTTCTCTGCTCTTATCACTGCTTAGTAAATGTACCCCTTAATCATGATTTATCTTTACATTTTTACATTGGTTGCAGTACAACGTGGCTACTGCTGCGTTGCCCATTACCTGTTTATATGTAGTGACCAGGGGCGTCTCCAGAGGTGGGGCTGCAGCTCAATTCAAAATTCAAATAGGGGATCTACACCAACTGCATGGCAAGTGAAGCGAGCCATGCGAGGGGACACGGTGCACTATTTGGGGTTTCCGGTCATTCTACGAAGAAAACGACACCCAAAAAAAAAAAACCTCATGTTGACCTTTTGTCCTGTCAATCTTGCTCATGTCAGCCTAATGCTTGTGTCGACCTATTTTAGGTGTCGACTTAGTCACTGTCGACAAATAGTGGTCAACCTAGTGACTGTCGACCCTATGAACCACACTCTAGAATAACGCAGAGCACTGTGCAGAGTACCCTGTGTAATTGCACAGCTCATCCGCTCCTAGAAACAGCCCTGAATGTAGGGATAAGTACTGTTCCCTTATTAAGTGATCAGGAGGGAGACATTCTTTTAAGGAGGAGAAGTATTAGACCACAAGGACATGAACTAAAACTGGAGGGGGGGAGGTTCAGGGGAAATTTGAGGAAAATTACTTCACAGAAAGGGTAGTGGAGAAGTGGAATAGCCTCCCATCAGAGGTGATAAAGGTTAATACAGTAGAGCAATTTAAACATGCTTGGGATAGACATAAGGTAAGCCGTACAACTGAGGATTCTTATAAGTCGTCAAATTCTATGGGGGAATTCAACTGATCACAGTAAATTTTACAGCAAAAAAAACGGACTTTATCGCGATTTTTTTGCCTGATCAGGCAATTCAATTAATGACACTTTTTTCAAGGTAAAATTTACCCGCTATCATGCAAAAAAAAAACAGGATCTGGGATGAGTTCTCGAATTCATATGTTTTTGTGATCGTGGCAGTGACAAAAGGCACTTATCACGGATTTTGTTCTCCTTCCTCCGTGCAGGTGAAACAAAATTCCCTACAGTGCCAGGATAATTGAATTACCCCCCCCCCCCCCGGGGATCAATTAGCAATGGTTATTTACTGCGGCTAATTGAATTCCCCCAATGTTTCTATAGGGGGGTATTCAATTAGTGCGTTTTTTTTCGACTAGTCAAAAAAACTCCACTGTCCGCCCGTTTGTAGGTCGAATTCACATTCAACCTATTCCAAGCCCGTTCTGATTTTTTGACTTGTCAAAAAAATCACCCCGGGCGAAAACCACGTGGATTGGCAAATTTGCTGCCAATCCATGTGTATTGTCAATTTTTTGGGAGTTTTCGACAGTTTTTTTGGTCCGTTTTTGCCCATGCCGAAGAGACAGGAACCACACCCAAGCATATCAGTTAATAAACACCTGGGGAATTTCTTAACATTTAATTTACATATGGACAATAGGGGTGCAAGAAAAAGTGCGACCACAAAATTTTTATATAAACAGTAGGCTAGAATCTGTATTTAAAATCCAAAAGATGCCTGAGAGCAATGCTCTGATTTTTGAAAGTCAGTGTAGGGACTGACCAAATGGGAATGGCTGTGAAGGGGCTGGTCAGCTTAACAAACTATTGCAATATTTTGGAACTAACATTCCCTGAATTCAGATGAATTAGAGTTTGAAGTGTTAATATTAGGTGAGTGCTGAATCTGCATGATTTTCTCTATTTAAACGGTGTGATCACAAATACCACTGGCACCGCGGATGTATGAGTGCTGTGGGTTCTAGCCTATTGTTTATATATATATATATATATATATATATATAAAGGTAGGTCGCACTCATGTGTAAACAAGGATCGTCCGCTGGGGTGTCATCCACAAAAGCTCTCCCGAGCATCCACTTATATAGACCAGAAAATGGAGCACTCACCAGACTTTGTCCTTAAATATGCACCAAATTTATTTCATGGACAGCATAATTCAGCTGCATATTGCAGCACAATGGGATATACCAGAAATGGGAAGAATGTATATAAAAAGAATTATAAATATACAAAAATATATACAGACTGGTGATGAAGTCAGATTGGACGAAACGCGTTGGTGATACCTGATACTACTACTAAACTCTAAGCTAAGCTATTTTTAATATTCATCCTCCTACCCTTAATACACACAGTCTGTATATATTTTTGTATATTTATTATTCTTTTTATATACATTCTTCCCCCACTTTTTATAATTTTTATATAGATTGCTCTTTTTTATATCTCTTTTTGTATTGCTCCTCTTTTATATTGATATTGATGTCTCCCAGAGTGGGTCTGATGTAGTCAGAACACTTGGATACACTTAATTACCAATTTTTGCTTTGTATTATTAATCTATCTTTTAATTCTATTTTTATTATTTGCTAAATAAACCCTGTACACACTTTTTTAATTAAGCAGACTCTGCATATTCTTACGCCACCGATGGTCGCTTAGGAGTATCTTATCCACCTTTTCTAATATATATATATATATATCCATGAAGTAGGGGAGCACTCACCAGACTTCTTAAAAGCAAATCCTTTATTCAGAACATGGGATGAAAATTCACATCAACGTTTCGGTCCTGTGTTGGACCTTTGCCAAGATCATATATATATATATATATATATATATATATATATATATATAGCTATCCAGAAAAAACAGCGGCACTCGAGGATTTAGTGAGAGATACAAACTGTATTCAAAAAAAGTTGCAAGAAGCCTTCTTGCAACTTTTTTTGAATACAGTTTGTATCTCTCACTAAATCCTCGAGTGCCGCTGTTTTTTCTGGATAGCTACATCTACACCACAGAAGGCACCGGGGTACCTTCACGCCAGTCAGGAGAGTGCCAGTCCCATTTGGGATATTTATATATATATATATATATATATATATATATAAGAGATGGTATTGGAACCAATATCAATAACCGTTCCGAAGCTTTAGTGATTTTCATAAGTTTATTTAATTATAGCCCTAATTATGAAATACATGCAGTATATTATAGTGATTCCGCTAGAAGAGAAAGGATATTAGAAGCCTTTATAACAGTGTCACATCATACGGGGCACTTTTATACATGTTGCGGCTTCTAATATCCCTTGGTGCTTTAGGGAATGTATTATTCACTATAATATGGTAATTTTATTTGAAACGGAGGCTTCATATACACGATTGTTAATTGTAATCGATTTAACAGGATTTTCTTAATGTCTATTAACTGTGCATTGATGTTTATAATCCAAAATATAATATAAGCAAATGTACCTGTGACCACACCAGGGGGCTGTTAGGGCAGTGCCGTCGTCCCTGTGGCTGCATTGTCATTGTCCCACCGCCTGGCTAGCAGGATGCCTGGAAGGGGCATGTACCATGTGGTGTGCAGCTCTACACTTTCTCCTGCCGGCAGCTGCGTCCCCTCGTGATGGGCTCGGGGTCGGCACAGGGTGGCAGTGAGCCTTGCTCCAGCTCTGGGCCACACTTACTGTCAAGTGTTCTCTTTGCTTTATGTCAAGTTGAGTGTTGCCTGCAATGTCCAGAAACATAAACACTCAGTGAAATATAATGGAGCTCTATGTACATTACAAACTTTACGGCAGATAATTTTTTAAAGTATGTTAAATTGAGGACAATGTGCATGGTTTTGTTTATTGTGGCAGACACAGCACAGATCTGACATGGATTTAGAATTGCAGCATTGTGGACTGAGAATCCAGGTCAGGTGTTAGTGTTACTGTTGTTCATGGTTGAGAAGCAGTTGATTACAGGCACCTGTAGATGCGTCAAAAGGGTTCCATGCACAAGGGAACAAGGCTTCTGATGGTGACTAGCATCCAGAAGGGGGTGCGGGAACGTTAAGGCCACCGGACCTGTTCTAAGGCGAACCTGTATCGCTATGAACTTGTACTGATGTGATCCTGTACTGCTATGCACCTGTACTGATGTAAACCTGCACTACTATGCTGAAACATCCCTGTGCTGTCCTGCCTAACAAAGAAATAGAGATATTAGTGAAGTTTTCCGGTCTATGTGATTCTTGTCACATTCTGCTTTTACGTTTTAGGGGTCACTTCAGTTAGGGGCGATGTACCTTGATGTACAGCTGTGCACATAATTGCCCATTGTTGTGGTACTGCGTAAATTGCTGACTTATCTGTGCAACCTATGGATTGCAAGGATGAAGAGGTGATGTAGGCAGACGCAATGTACCATTCCGGAAAAAGGCACATCACCAGCGTCGTCTGTAATTCAGGTGACCCGTTAATGTTCTTGATTGCCTGAGTGCACAAGCTCTGCTTTTATCTGTATTGCATTAACCCTGCTGTCCCTTACCTTAATAGTTACTATAATCTACTATTATATACTGTAGTTGTTCAACACTTTTTACATGTACTCCTGTCTCTTGTGTATATGGGAAGTGCCAAATATCAACACAGATGCATTATATATTAACACCCTCAAATAGGCTAAGGAGTGCTTTGTCACAGCTGATGACTTTTGGCAGTTTAGAACCAATAGTTTTAAAACAGCAAAATAAATAACTGGTAAATCAAGTCTTCTTTAGCTTTTATTCCTATTGCTCTTTTAAATCCACTGGTCAAAGCTACCGATGATTGGCGACTTTGACAACCTGCTCCTTAGAAAACTTACCCCCAAATGACGCTTTTAGGTTTATATTTACTATTGGGTGGTTTGTCAAAGCATCTGATCATCGACGACTTTGACCGATGGATTTGAAAAGGCATCAGAAATTCCTAGTAATCCAGTTTGGTTTAGCATTTATTTCTGTTGCCGCTTTAAAACTATTGCCGATTTAAAACTAGCAGTCAAAGCCACTGGTAGCTTTGACAAACTGCCCAATAGTAATTACACCCTTTAGTGTTCAAATTATTATATACATAATAAAGCTTTCAAAAAGCGAAAGATAGCATAATATTTTATTTGTTTACCAATCTTGGACGGGATGTAATGAAGTCCGAGTTCCGCTGCCGTGCGGGATGCCGGATGGACACAGACCTTTTATAAAGGGGCAATCATGTACAAGGCATTGTTTAGCCTTGTTCATGATTGCCCCTTTAAAAAAACGTCCAAAATCGGCCGGCATCCCGCACGGCCGCCGAACTCTGACTTCACTGCATCCCGGCTCTTCTGTCTAATATAGAAAGTGTTAGGTTGGGGAAGTGGAGTGAATATATTTTGTGGTGAGGCTGCCACAGCAAGTCTTCCATATAGATGATAGTATGGCACAGTTGGGGGAATAGGCGTTGTAAATAGACAATGTTGGGTCAGTTTGATAATATTGGGGGTGGATAGTGCGTAGTCAGTCCCTGATTTATTGAATTGAGAACGTTTAATTTAATACTTAATAGCTGTTCTGGCAGCACTTTTCTTAGGTCATTGATAAGCCTCCTGCAGACAAGGGCACCCCCCTCTTCCTCAGAGACAACTGAGGGACTTGCTGCCGGTGCTCTTTCAGCTGGTTCTGCATCTCAGACAAGATTTCGATTATCTCTGGAGACTGGGGATCAGGATCAATATGTTTTCTTTTCTGGAAGATTTGTTTATTCATTTTCTCTGAAGAACAGATTATTGAGAGTTGTCTGGTGGAATAATAGACACAGCAGAACCTTCTATGACTTCTCTGGGTTGTTGTAGGTCTACAGTATATCTCTGGTGAGGCTGACACTGTCTCCTATTGATTCTGAGACAGTCTTGCCAGTGCTTTGCTATGTTCTTGAAAGCAAAACATTATTTTGCTATTGAACGTCAATAAATCTTGCAAAACACGTATTGTGATGTTGTATGGAAAAATCCACACACTGACTTTCTACAGCGCTGCCGTTCATATAAACATTGAACTTGATGGCAGCTAACAACCATTTGGCCTTCTAGTCTCTAATAGCCATACCGTGCCCTCTATTTGGCTTTTTACGTTTACGGGATGTATTTACTGAAGCTTTTAAAACTGAAAAGTGGTGATGTTGCCCATAGCAACCAATCAGATTCTGTCTATCATTTTCTGGAATGCAATGCTATGGGCAACATCACCACTTTTCATTTTTGGAAGCGTTAGTAAATTTGCCCCTATGTGTGCACCACACACGTGTACATTCTCATACTGTATCTTACTATTTACCTACATACTAGCAGCATTACCACCTCTTATTTCAGGGGGTCATTCTGACCTGATCGCTCGATGCAGTTCTTCGCAGCGCAGCGATCAGGTCAGAACTGCGCATGTCTGACAGCCGACGGCTGTGGTTGCTTAGCGATCGCCTCTGCCTGACTGACAGGCAGAGGCGGTCGCTGGGCGGGAGGGGGCGGCACGGTGGTGTTTGGCTGCCGTTTTGTGGGTGTGGTCCGGCCAACGCAGGCGTGGCTGGACCTTTGCGGGGGGAGGGCCGAATCGTCTGCGTGACGTCACACAGCCGCTGCGACCCGGGCAGCGATGAGTAGCTCCCGGCCAGCATGCAAAAGCTGCGCTGGCCGGGAGCTACTCCTGAAGTGCAAAAGCATCGCCATTGTGCAATGCTTTTGCACTTCTGCGACGGGGCAGGGACTGACATGCGGGGCGGCCTCTTTCTATGCAACCTAGCATCTGAATGGATGTTGTTACATAGTTTACTTAACCTTAAGTCTTCTGAAAGGATTATGGCATAATAGGTCGACAGTACCTTGGTTGACATGCACAATATCGACATGGTCAAATGGTCAACATCATTGAAAGGTCGACGCAGAAATGGGCGACACAGGAAAAGGTAGACATGAGTTTTTCATGGGTTTTTTTGTGTCATATTTTACCTTGCAGCACACGGACCACTAATTAGTGCACCGCATCCTCTTGTATGGCTTGCTTTTCTCACCCCACTTCGGGCAAGTTGCCTCGTTCCGCTACCTGCAGTAATCCTATCACTTCAGTGTCTGCAGTGAAAGTCACTGCAGACACTGAAGTGATAGGATTACTGCTGGTACACACACTTATATATACCTCCTAATCCCTTGAGACGTGTCTTCCGCTTTGCAAATAACCACAACATTGGGATTGTGTACATCACAAAAAAAATTGCCTGTCCAGTGAAGGTATTCAACCTCCCTTGTTATCTTGGCAACAATATTTCTGCCTACTGGTAGTCCTTTAGGTTGGTGGAAATCATAAGTATCTACCGAACCATACATTTTAGATTTTTTTTACCCCTGAGGAAGTCCGGTCAATGGACGAAATGCGTAGGATTTAAAAAGGTGATTAGGATACCCTGTTTACATTGGAGAGTCCCCTCCACTGAGCTCACATCCTGGGGTGGTCGGTGGCACTTGTCTTTACATCTGTTCTGATGTAACACTGGTTTTCCTTTAAAACACTTTGTATATAATGTGGAAATTGTCATACATTAAATAAACATCGGATATTTTACAAATTGAAGGCCATGTGCCTATCTTGGGTGTCTACATTCTTTTGGTGAGAGGGTATCTTTCAGGAAAAATACTCGGCTGAGCATAACCAAGTACTGATCTGAAAACTTCAATACTCACCATAGCCTGGGATTCCAATCAAGTCCTATAGGAATATGTTGTGAACTCTTGGACATTTGCCTCTTCATTTGCATATGGACTATTTTATGGACAATTGTTTTTGATGCTTTAGCATCCTCTGGTTTTTATTCTTTTGTGTGTGTGTGTGTGTGTGTGTGTGTGTGTGTGTGTGTGTGTATATTTATATTATGTGTGTGTATGTGTGTGTGTACGGTTGTGCGTACACACTGCACGATAGCATAAATCATTAAAGATATCAAATATTTTAGAGAGAGTGGACTGACTGTTTGACTGACAAAGCAAAATATAGGATACTTTTCACTAAACAGTCAATTTATGCAATTGGCGA
Organism: Pseudophryne corroboree; assembly: GCF_028390025.1. Taxonomy (NCBI): domain Eukaryota; kingdom Metazoa; phylum Chordata; class Amphibia; order Anura; family Myobatrachidae; genus Pseudophryne; species Pseudophryne corroboree. Next base: position 143,187,016 of record NC_086445.1, read on the forward strand.
CAGGCCCAGTGTTTTTTTTTGGCTAGGCTGGCGTGCACTGAGCAACCGTCTAATACTGTTGTCCAAATTGAGGGTCGCAACGGTAATGTGTATAATCAGACCCCCGACATAGTCAAACACTTTCTTGACTACTATGGTCGATTATATAGTACCAGGTTGACCTGTACAGATGGGGACCTACGGACATATCTTGACGCTATCCCCTTGCCGACACTGACCCCTGACCCACAGATCCCGGAGAGTCCCAGTATACCCCTCCCACTTCAGTGGGTGGAGGTCTTTAAATACCTAGGTATATGGATATCTAATGACCTATCTCGCTATATAGCCCTCAATGTACAACCCCAAATAAACTATTTGAAATCTCGGATAGCAGTGTGGGGCAAGCTCCTGCTGACGGTTACGGGGAGAATTCATCTTATAAAAATGACAGTACAGCCCAAATGAATCTACATACTGCAGCACTCCCCAATATACATCCCTCAGGCAATATTTAAGCGAATAGATAGTATACACTCCTCCATAATATGGTCCAGCAAGAGAGTGCGCATTAAACTGGACACTTTGACTCGGGATAGGGACTCTGGTGGTATGGCAGTGCCCTGTTTTAGACTCTACTATTGGGCCACACAATTGTCACATATTTTTGAATGGCTTAGGGACGAAGCCGGGGTGGATCTCCCCTTCCTGGTGGTGTCTGCTTTGGTTCCTGGACTCACTCCATTGCATTGCTTGCTGTCTGGTAATAATAACTTGCTTGGCTTGCCGATATTTAAGCAGGCTATAATGATTTGTAAACAGGCTGGAGTTCTGCTTTTGAGTGAGGGATGGGACCCGGATACCCCATTGGATGGTACTAATGGGTTTAAGGAACTAATGGGTCTGCAGCTCCGTGAAATATGGGGTAGATGGGGTATTCTTTCTATTGGGCAGATATTTTCTGGGAATATACTTAAATCATTTTCTCAAATACAGTCGATTATCATATTCCCCATACTTATTTCTATCGTTACCTGCAGTTGAGGCATGCCTGCTTCGCTCAATTTCCTGACAATTCGGTACAGCTACAACAATCACCTGTTAAGCAAATGTTGCTGTCCTTGGATGGCTCTCACCTTATTTCTCAAATATACTCTATTCTACTTACTTCACACCATGTGACTGACATGCCACGCCTTTGTGTACAATGGGAAGCGGACTTAGGCCCCTTGTCTCAGGATGCCTGGGATGCTGCTCTGACTGGCCCACGTATTTCGTCCACTTCGGCGAGGTTTCAGCAGATTCAGCCTTTCATACTGCACAGAGTATATATCACGCCTGAGTGTCTGCTTAGACTGGGTGGTAGAGTGGATTCTAGGTGCCCTAAGTGCAACTCACTGGAAGGCACATTCTGGCACCTTCTATGGTCCTGCCCTGTGGTTGACTTATTTTGGGTTAAGATTATTCAGGTTCTTGTCTCTACAGGTGTACCCCCAGACGCATGCACGCATACTGTTTGCTTGTTGGCAGCTTTTGAGGACGATGCTCTTGATAAAAATTTGCAACGCTACATTATCAACCTCTGCATGCTGGCCAAGGTCTGTATAGCCAGACTGTGGATGTCCACTAGCGGTCCTAGAACCGCGGCCTGGATATCTCTTACCAATGAGGTTGTCAAACATGAGAAGTATGTGTATATGTCTAGACGTGCTGAAACAAAATATTATAGCATTTGGGAGAGGTGGTTAGACTCACCATATATACATCGATAACTATATTTCCTGATGGTTGGTGATAGACATATGTTACTATCTAATTGGAATATGTGTGTTACTTTTGATTCTGCTCCACTGACTCTGCTGCACTGGTATAATTTAACTTGAGGCTGAAATACAATGACCATGCGAGACACGTTGTTACTCCAGCTTTGTTTATTGTGCTCACCTGTAACCTGTTATTGAGACTGTCGAATGTAGCATTAATACTTTACTATCAGTAAGTTGCTGGGGGGTGGGGGGGGGGGGTTACAGTTTGCTTTGTTTATAATGCATATACAAAACTTCAATAAAAATCTTTGAATTTAAAAAAAATAAATCAAATATTTTCTCATATATCAGGAAGGTGAGAAAATACGAAGAACGACGCATGTGGTGATAGATCGTACACACTAGATGATGTGGATGATATGTTGTTCCAATTTGGCTCAAAACGACAAAACATCAAATATATTGTCTAGTGTGTACCCAACTTAAATCTCTCAGCAGTTGATCTTTTAGCTGCAGTCAAACATGGGGAAGACGTGGCATCAGTGCAGATAACGTGCACTGATACCACTTCTCTCTCATAACGGCGGATCATACGTCGGGGCCTGAGCGTGGGGCTGTAACAGGTTTCCTGTGTGTGTGTGTGTGTGTGTGTGTGTGTGTGTGTGTGTGTGTGTGTGTGTGTGTGTTTGTGTGTGTGTGCGTGCGAGATTCTGTAGCTGACCTCAGAAGTAAGGGTTGTGCTCTGATTGGCTTTCTGAGAAGTAAGAGCCAATCACAGCTAACAGCAACCTAGCGAGTGGCAGGACTGAGACAACATGTCTGAAGCAGACAGATACAGCCTCCATCAAACCCAAGAAGATCCCATGAGGGCCCTTATGCAGAGAGCAACAGCTTGAAAAGAACTAAGGACAGCACAGCTCTCGCGATATATACAAAAGGTAAACATCGGAACACCATCAAATCATTACCATTCGATGATTGCAAACATTGGAAAGCTGCCTTTGAATGGTAAAAACACTACCATCAAATCAAAAACATGGACAGTTTGAAACCATTGAAATTCGATGTCTATCCTAGTTGCAGCACTGTCATTCCTGCTCAGTTCTTACGGTCACGGTTGCCTGCCCTCTTGTAGCCGGACAGTTGCTGCCATGTAGTAGAACTTACTGTATATAACTTTTTCAAATAGTGAGTGAGCGGGTGGGCCAGGCAGCTATGGAGCCCCTCTTCCTTGGGTCTGGGCAGCCACACCACCTGCACAACCATCGTTATGGCCCTGAACGATATTATCATGTCGACAGTCACTGTGGATCTAATGACTGTCGACATAACGTACCCAACCCTAGCACCGGATATGTTTACTTTGAAGCAGCATTCCCAGTTAACTGTTGTTATTATTATTATCCTTTATTTATATGGCGCCACAAGGGATCCGCAGCGCCCAATTACAGAGTACATATGCACATAATCAACTGTTACATTGTTACAGCCTTCTGCTTCCCCTTAGTGGAGTTCTGGGATTGGAGAATATTTTAGGGCTACACATTTGCTGTGGCACTGGGCCCCCGTGGATGTTTTTCACCCACCCCTTTCCCATGGCCATGAATGGGAGCGGGAGCTGGAGGAACGATGAGCAGCATAACCGGAACCTTACCGCTCTCTGAGCTAATTGCCGCAGCTGGTTCTGTCTTTAACCAAATAGAACAATCTTGTAATTCGGAAAAAGAATGTCAGGCTATCAATTATTTATCTTCCAGTTAACAAACTAAAAGTAAGGCTGTGAGCAATGAAATATAATTCGGAGAGAGCAAAACCTACAAAAAGCTCTGAAATGTAGGTCAGCTTCACAGAAAACAAATGTACGTCTATTTCCAAGAGCTGGTGTTGCTGGAGCCTTGCATGGCATTACGAGAGCAAGTACATACTAACCAGTGACTTTTCTGACCTTATTATGTATGCACATATTTAAAATAACTTGTTTATTTATAGGATAGACAGTAGCTCTGATCCAACCAGTGAGGAAATAGAGAATAAGTATGCACCAGGAAGAGACACCGTGATTGCAATGGTTGAGAAGTCATTTGCGTAATTGACTTTGAAAACAGAGCATTGTAAGCGATGTCAATCTCAAGAAAACCAAACAAGAGGCATCTGCAAGTAAAGTATCCAATGCTCAAGTGTTATGGGGGTATATGCAATTAGCGGCGAATCGCGGCAATTTTTCGGCCGTTTTTTAATTCGACACAATTCAACCATCTAATTTCGGCAAGTGGGTGCCGAAATTGACCATATTCAATAAAAAACGGATTCGACAGTCCCGCTGACGAAAAACGGACGATTTGACGGATTTTGTTCCGATTTTTAAAAAACGGATTAAAACGGGAAACAACACGAAAAAAAATTGCGTGGGGTCCCCCCTCCAAAGCATAACCAGCCTCGGGCTCTTCGAGCTGGTCCTGGTTCTAAAAATCCGGGGGGAAAATGGACAGGGGATCCCCCGTATTTTTAAAACCAGCACCGGGCTCTGCGCCTGGTGCTGGTGCAAAAAATACGGGGGACAAAAAGAGTTGGGGTCCCCCGTATTTTTTACACCAGCATCGGGCTCCACTAGCTGGACAGATAATGCCACAGCCGGGGGTCACTTTTATACAGCGCCCTGCGGCCGTGGCATTAAATATCCAACTAGTCACCCCTGGCCGGGGTACCCTGGGGGAGTGGGGACCCCTTCAATCAAGGGGTGTCCCCCCAGCCACCCAAGGGCCAGGGATGAAGCCCGAGGCTGTCCCCCCCATCCAAGGGCTGCGGATGGGGGGCTGATAGCCTTGAGAAAATGACAAGAATATTGTTTTTTCCTGTAGTACTACAAGTCCCAGCAAGCCTCCCCGCAAGCTGGTACTTGGAGAACCACAAGTACCAGCATGCGGGAGAAAAATGGGCCCGCTGGTACCTGTAGTACTACTGAAAAAAAAATACCCAAATAAAAACAGGAGACACACACCTTGAGAGTAAAACTTTATTTCACACCTGCCGACACACACATACTTACCTATGTTGACCCGCCGACTGCCACGTCTCCTGATCCGACGATCCGGGGTACCTGTAAATAAAATTATACTCACCTCAATCCAGTGTCCAGATATAAATCCTCGTACTTGGCAAAACAAATAAACGAACACCCGGACCAGCGGACTGAAAGGGGTCCCATGTTTACACATGTTTACCCTTTCCCTGAATGCCGGGACCCCACGTGACTCCTGTCACAGAGGTCCCTTCAGCCAATCAGGAAGCGCTACTTCGTTGCACTCACCTGATTGGCTGTATTCGCGTGTGAGCTCAGACAGCGCATCGCACAGCTCCCTCCATTACTTTCAATGGTGGGAACTTTGCCGTCAGCGGTGGGGTTACCCGCGGTCAGCCGCTGACCGCGGGTAACCTCACTGCTGACTAGTGATGAGCGGGTTCGGTGTACGAGAAAACGAACCCCCCCGAGCTTTACCTTTTTTACACGGGTCCGAGCCATACTCGGATTCTCCCGTATGGCTCGGTTAACCCGAGCGCGCCCGAACGTCATCATCCCGCTGTCGGATTCTCACGAGATTCGGATTCTATAAGCAGCCGCGCGTCGCCGCCATTTTCACACGTGCATTGGAGATGATAGGGAGAGGACGTGGCTGGCGTCCTCTCCGTTTAGTAGAAGACAGTTGATTTGATTGCTTGTGCTTGTTTATTACTATAATTGTGGGGAGGATTGGGGAGCAGCTGTTAGGAGGAGTACAGTGCAGAGTTTAGTTTTTATCCGTTCTCTGCCTGAAAAAAACGCTCCATACCATATATCTGTGCTCAGTGTGCTGCATGATATATCTGTGCTGAGTGCTCACACTGCTTAATTGTGGGGACTGGGGAGCAGCTATAGCAGGAGTACAGTGCAGAGTTTTGCTGACAGTGACCACCAGTATACGTTTGTCTGCCTGAAAAACACTCCATATCTGTGCTCACAGTGTGCTGCTTTATTGTGGGGACTGGGGACCACCAGTATAATTAATATTATATAGGAGGAGTACAGTGCAGAGTGCACTGCTGTACCTACCTCTGTGTCGTCATCCATTAAGTATTCTATCCATCTACATTCCTATACCTGTGGTGCATTTTAGTTTAGCAGTTTGCTGACAGTGTCCACCAGGTCCAGTATACTGTATATAGCAGTACGGTAGGCCACTGCTGTACCTACCTCTGTGTCGTCACTCATCATCCATTAAGTATACTATCCATCCATCTACATTGTATACCTGTGGTGCCTTTTTTTTAGACTAGTTTAGCAGTTTGCTGACAGTGTCCACCAGGTCCAGTATACTGTATATAGCAGACCGGTAGGCCACTGCTGTGTACCTACCTCAGTGTCGTCACTCATCATCCATTAAGTATACTATCCATCCATCTACATTGTATACCTGTGGTGCCTTTTTTTTTAGACTAGTTTAGCAGTTTGCTGACAGTGTCCACCAGGTCCAGTATACTGTATATAGCAGTACGGTAGGCCACTGCTGTGTACCTACCTCTGTGTCGTCACTCGTCATCCATTAAGTATACTATCCATCCATCTACATTGTATACCTGTGGTGCCTTTTTTTTAGACTAGTTTAGCAGTTTGCTGACAGTGTCCACCAGGTCCAGTATACTGTATATAGCAGTACGGTAGGCCACTGCTGTATACCTACCTCTGTGTCGTCACTCGTCATCCATTAAGTATACTATCCATCCATCTACATTGTATACCTGTGGTGCCTTTTTTTTAGACTAGTTTAGCAGTTTGCTGACAGTGTCCACCAGGTCCAGTATACTGTATATAGCAGTACGGTAGGCCACTGCTGTGTACCTACCTCTGTGTCGTCACTCGTCATCCATTAAGTATACTATCCATCCATCTACATTGTATACCTGTGGTGCCTTTTTCTTAGACTAGTTTAGCAGTTTGCTGACAGTGTCCACCAGGTCCAGTATACTGTATATAGCAGTACGGTAGGCCACTGCTGTGTACCTACCTCCGTGTCGTCACTCGTCATCCATTAAGTATACTATCCATCCATCTACATTGTATACCTGTGGTGCCTTTTTCTTAGACTAGTTTAGCAGTTTGCTGACAGTGTCCACCAGGTCCAGTATACTGTATATAGCAGTACGGTAGGCCACTGCTGTGTACCTACCTCTGTGTCGTCACTCGTCATCCATTAAGTATACTATCCATCCATCTACATTGTATACCTGTGGTGCCTTTTTCTTAGACTAGTTTAGCAGTTTGCTGACAGTGTCCACCAGGTCCAGTATACTGTATATAGCAGTACGGTAGGCCACTGCTGTGTACCTACCTCTGTGTCATCACTCGTCATCCATTAAGTATACTATCCATCCATCTACATTGTATACCTGTGGTGCCTTTTTCTTAGACTAGTTTAGCAGTTTGCTGACAGTGTCCACCAGGTCCAGTATACTGTATATAGCAGTACGGTAGGCCACTGCTGTGTACCTACCTCTGTGTCGTCACTCGTCATCCATTAAGTATACTATCCATCCATCTACATGTATACCTGTGGTGCCTTTTTCTTAGACTAGTTTAGCAGTTTGCTGACAGTGTCCACCAGGTCCAGTATACTGTATATAGCAGTACGGTAGGCCACTGCTGTGTACCTACCTCTGTGTCGTCACTCGTCATCCATTAAGTATACTATCCATCCATCTACATTGTATACCTGTGGTGCCTTTTTCTTAGACTAGTTTAGCAGTTTGCTGACAGTGTCCACCAGGTCCAGTATACTGTATATAGCAGTACGGTAGGCCACTGCTGTGTACCTACCTCTGTGTCGTCACTCGTCATCCATTAAGTATACTATCCATCCATCTACATTGTATACCTGTGGTGCCTTTTTCTTAGACTAGTTTAGCAGTTTGCTGACAGTGTCCACCAGGTCCAGTATACTGTATATAGCAGTACGGTAGGCCACTGCTGTGTACCTACCTCTGTGTCGTCACTCGTCATCTATTAAGTATACTATCCATCCATCTACATTGTATACCTGTGGTGCCTTTTTCTTAGACTAGTTTAGCAGTTTGCTGACAGTGTCCACCAGGTCCAGTATACTGTATATAGCAGTACGGTAGGCCACTGCTGTGTACCTACCTCTGTGTCGTCACTCGTCATCCATTAAGTATACTATCCATCCATCTACATTGTATACCTGTGGTGCCTTTTTCTTAGACTAGTTTAGCAGTTTGCTGACAGTGTCCACCAGGTCCAGTATACTGTATATAGCAGTACGGTAGGCCACTGCTGTGTACCTACCTCTGTGTCGTCACTCGTCATCCATTAAGTATACTATCTATCCATCTACATTGTATACCTGTGGTGCCTTTTTCTTAGACTAGTTTAGCAGTTTGCTGACAGTGTCCACCAGGTCCAGTATACTGTATATAGCAGTACGGTAGGCCACTGCTGTGTACCTACCTCTGTGTCGTCACTCATCATCCATTAAGTATACTATCCATCCATCTACATTGTATACCTGTGGTGCCTTTTAGTTGTGCGCAGTAAATATAGTAGTAGGCCATTGCTAGTGATACTGGCATATAATTCCACACATTAAAAAATGGAGAACAAAATTGTGGAGGTTAAAGGGAAAGATCAAGATCCACTTCCACCTCATGCTGAAGCTGCTGCCACTAGTCATGGCCGAGACGATGAAATGCCATCAACGTCGTCTGCCAAGGCCGATGCCCAATGTCATAGTAGAGAGCATGTAAAATCCAAAACACAAAAGTTCAGTAAAATGACCCAAAAATCAAAATTAAATGCGTCTGAGGAGAAGCGTAAACTTGCCAATATGCCATTTACGACACGGAGTGGCAAGGAACGGCTGAGGCCCTGGCCTATGTTCATGGCTAGTGGTTCAGCTTCAAATGAGGATGGAAGCACTCATCCTCTCGCTAGAAAAAAGAAAAGACTTAAGCTGGCAAAAGCACAGCAAAGAACTGTGCGTTCTTCCTAATCACAAATCCCCAAGGAGAGTCCAATTGTGTCGGTTGCGATGCCTGACCTTCCCAACACTGGACGGGAAGAGCTTGCGCCTTCCACCATTTGCACGCCCCCTGCAAGTGCTGGAAGGAGCACCCGCAGTCCAGTTCCTGATAGTCAAATTGAAGATGTCACTGTTGAAGTACACCAGGATGAGGATATGGGTGTTGCTGGCGCTGGGGAGGAAATTGACAAGGAGGATTCTGATGGTGAGGTGGTTTGTTTAAGTCAGGCACCCGGGGAGACACCTGTTGTCCGTGGGAGGAATATGGCCATTGACATGCCTGGTCAAAATACTAAAAAAATCAGCTCTTCGGTGTGGAATTATTTCAACACAAATGCGGACAACAGGTGTCAAGCCGTGTGTTGCCTTTGTCAAGCTGTAATAAGTAGGGGTAAGGACGTTAACCACCTCGGAACATCCTCCCTTATACGTCACCTGCAGCGCATTCATCATAAGTCAGTGACAAGTTCAAAAACTTTCGCTGACAGCGGAAGCAGTCCACTGACCACTAAATCCCTTCCTCTTGTAACCAAGCTCCTGCAAACCACTCCACCAACTCCCTCAGTGTCAATTTCCTCCTTACCCAGGAAAGCCAATAGTCCTGCAGGCCATGTCACTGTCAAGTCTGACGAGTCCTCTCCTGCCTGGGATTCCTCCGATGCATCCTTGAGTGTAATGCCTACTGCTGCTGGCGCTGCTGTTGTTGCTGCTGGGAGTCGATCGTCATCCCAGAGGGGAAGTCGGAAGACCACTTGTACTACTTCAAGTAAGCAATTGACTGTCCAACAGTCCTTTGCGAGGAAGATGAAATATCACAGCAGTCATCCTGCTGCAAAGCGGATAACTGAGGCCTTGGCAGCCTGGGCGGTGAGAAACGTGGTTCCGGTATCCATCGTTAATTCAGAGCCAACTAGAGACTTGATTGAGGTACTGTGTCCCCGGTACCAAATACCATCTAGGTTCCATTTCTCTAGGCAGGCGATACCGAAAATGTACACAGACCTCAGAAAAAGACTCACCAGTGTCCTAAAAAATGCAGTTCTACCCAATGTCCACTTAACCACGGACATGTGGACAAATGGAGCAGGGCAGACTCAGGACTATATGACTGTGACAGCCCACTGGGTAGATGTATTGCCTCCCGCAGCAAGAACAGCAGCGGCGGCACCAGTAGCAGCATCTTGCAAACGCCAACTCGTTCCTAGGCAGGCTACGCTTTGTATCACCGCTTTCCAGAATAGCCACACAGCTGAAAACCTCTTACGGCAACTGAGGAAGATCATCGCAGAATGGCTTACCCCAATTGGACTCTCCTGGGGATTTGTGACATCGGACAACGCCAGCAATATTGTGCGTGCATTACATCTGGGCAAATTCCAGCACATCCCATGTTTTGCACATACCTTGAATTTGGTGGTGCAGAATTATTTAAAAAACGACAGGGGCGTGCAAGAGATGCTGTCGGTGGCCCGAAGAATTGCGGGCCACTTTCGGCGTTCAGGCACCGCGTACCGAAGACTGGAGCACCACCAAACATTCCTGAACCTGCCCTGCCATCATCTGAAGCAAGAGGTGGTAACGAGGTGGAATTCAACCCTCTATATGCTTCAGAGGATGGAGGAGCAGCAAAAGGCCATTCAAGCCTATACATCTGGCCACAATATAGGCAAAGGAGGTGGAATGCACCTGACTCAAGCGCAGTGGAGAATGATTTCAACGTTGTGCAAGGTTCTGCAACCCTTTGAACTTGCCACACGTGAAGTCAGTTCAGACACTGCCAGCCTGAGTCAGGTCATTCCCCTCATCAGGCTTTTGCAGAAGAAGCTGGAGACATTGAAGGAGGAGCTAAAACAGAGCGATTCCGCTAGGCATGTGGGACTTGTGGATGGAGCCCTTAATTCGCTTAACCAGGATTCACGGGTGGTCAATCTGTTGAAATCAGAGCACTACATTTTGGCCACCGTGCTCGATCCTAGATTTAAAACCTACGTTGTATCTCTCTTTCCGGTAGACACAAGTCTGCAGAGGTTCAAAGACCTGCTGGTGAGAAAATTGTCAAGTCAAGCGGAACGTGACCCGTCAACAGCTCCTCCTTCACATTCTCCCGCAACTGGGGGTGCGAGGAAAAGGCTAAGAATTCCGAGCCCACTCGCTGGCGGTGATGCAGGGCAGTCTGGAGCAGGGCCGGACTGGGACTAAAAATAGGCCCTGGCATTTTTGAAGCACACAGGCCCACCTCTGTGACTCCTCCCCTTACTATTACTGACTCCTCCCACTTATTAGTCTATGTTCTTACAAATATAATTAATATTCTAACAACATACAGGCGTACATCATTCTCTATTAAAATATACACAACCAGTGGATGAAGTGGAAATTTTTAAGTGGGGGTATGGAAATGTGAGGCTTGTAATTAAGCGGGCGCCGAAGGCGTGCGCGCTCCGGAAAAGGGGGTGTGGCCACTCAAAGGGGGCGTGGTCACTCAAAAGGGGGTGTGGTCTTCAGTGTAATTTACCACACCATACACCCCTTATACGCATTATGCACCACAATAGTAGGACCCCTTATACTATCTAGTACTGCTGCCCCTTTCACATTATACCACACAGTATGAGACAAAATTCACATTACAGCACCCGGTATGAGTCGAAATTTACATTATATGCCCCCGATAGTGCAGTGCCAGGTATACAAATGCCCCCACAGTGCCAGGTATACAAATGCCCCCACAGTGCCAGGTATACAGATGCCCCCACAGTGCCAGGTAAACAATTGCCCCCACAGTGCCAGGTAAACAATTGCCCCCACAGTGCCAGGTAAACAATTGCCCCCACAGTGCCAGGTACACAAATGCCCCCACAGTGCCAGATCCACAAATGCCCCCCACAGTGCCAGGTATACAAATGCCCCCACAGTGCCATGTATACAAATGCCCCCACAGTGCCAGATCCACAAATGCCCCCACAGTGCCAGGTATACAAATGCCCCCACAGTGCCAGGTATACAGATGCCCCCACAGTGCCAGGTATACAGATGACCCCACAGTGCCAGGTATACAAATGCCCCCACAGTGCCAGGTAACCAATTGCCCCCACAGTGCCAGGTAAACAATTGCCCCCACAGTGCCAGATCCACAAATGCCCCCCACAGTGCCAGGTATACAAATGCCCCACAGTGCCAGCCAATTGCCCCCACAGTGCCAGGTATACAATTGCCCCACAGTGCCAGCCAATTGCCCCCACAGTGCCAGGTATACAATTGCCCCCACAGCAGCCAGTGCTGCAGCTGCTTACCGCTGCTGCACTGCTGCTGTTGCTGCTGCTGCTGCTCCTCCTCCTCCGGGCTGTGAGGGACGGGGGTGAGAACGCCGGGCGCCCGCCAGCACGGCTGTGTCTGGCGCGGCAGCGTATAGCGTTCAAACCAGCCGCCGGTTCGTGAGCCAATCAGAGCTCGCGGACCGGCGGCTTCTGATTGGCTGCCGGTCCGCGAGCTCTGATTGGCTCACGAACCGGCGGCTGCTTTGAAGTCCGCTATACGCGCCGCGCCAGACACAGCCGTGCTGGCGGGCGCCCGGCGTTCTGACCCCCGTCCCTCACAGCTCTCCAAGCCTGACAGCTGAGACACGCTGCCGCCGGACTGAGCGGCAGCGCGTTTCAGTGACCGCTGGACCGGCCCACGTGGCCATCGGCCCTTCTGGCATCTGCCAGAAGTGCCAGATGGCCAGTCCGGCCCTGGTCTGGAGCGAGTGCTGACATCTGGTCCGGACTGAAGGACCTGCCAACGATTACTGACATGTCGTCTACTGTCACTGCATATGATTCTGTCACCATTGAAAGAATGGTGGAGGATTATATGAGTGACCGCATCCAAGTAGGCACGTCAGACAGTCCGTACGTATACTGGCAGGAAAAAGAGGCAATTTGGAGGCCCTTGCAGAAACTGGCTTTATTCTACCTAAGTTGCCCTCCCTCCAGTGTGTACTCCGAAAGAGTGTTTAGTGCAGCCGCTCACCTTGTCAGCAATCGGCGTACGAGGTTACTTCCAGAAAATGTGGAGAAGATGTTGTTCATTAAAATGAATTATAATCAATTCCTCCGTGGAGACATTCACCAGCAGCAATTGCCTCCAAAAAGTACACGGGGACCTGAGATGGTGGATTCCAGTGGAGACGAATTAATAATCTGTGAGGAGGGGGATGTACACAGTGAAAGGGGTGAGGAATCGGAGGATGATGATGAGGTGGACATCTTGGCTCTGTAGAGCCAGTTTGTGCAAGGAGAGATTGATTGCTTCTTTTTTGGTGGGGGCCCAAACCAACCAGTCATTTCAGTCACAGTCGTGTGGCAGACCCTGTCGCTGAAATGATGGGTTCGTTAAAGTGTGTATGTCCTGTTTATACAACATAAGGGTGGGTGGGAGGGCCCAAGGACAATTCCATCTTGCACCTCTTTTTTCTTTCATTTTTCTTTGCATCATGTGCTGTTTGGGGACAATTTTTTTGAAGGGCCATCCTGCCTGACACTGCAGTGCCACTCCTAGATGGGCCAGGTGTTTGTGTCGGCCACTTGTGTCGCTTAGCTTAGTCACACAGCGACCTTGGTGCGCCTCTTTTTTTCTTTGCATCATGTGCTGTTTGGGGACAATTTTTTGGAAGGGCCATCCTGTCTTGATTGACACTGCAGTGCCACTCCTAGATGGGCCAGGTGTTTGTGTCGGCCACTTGTGTCGCTTAGCTTAGTCACACAGCCACCTTGGTGCGCCTCTTTTTTTCTTTGCATCATGTGATGTTTGGGGACTATTTTTTTGAAGTGCCATCCTGTCTGACACTGCAGTGCCACTCCTAGATGGGCCAGGTGTTTGTGTCGGCCACTTGGGTCGCTTAGCTTAGTCACACAGCGACCTTGGTGCGCCTCTTTTTTTCTTTGCATCATGTGCTGTTTGGGGAGTATTTTTTGGAAGGGCCATCCTGTCTGACACTGCAGTGCCACTCCTAGATGGGCCAGGTGTTTGTGTCGGCCACTTGTGTCGCTTAGCTTAGTCACACAGCCACCTTGGTGCGCCTCTTTTTTTCTTTGCATCATGTGCTGTTTGGGGACTATTTTTTTGAAGTGCCATCCTGTCTGACACTGCAGTGCCACTCCTAGATGGGCCAGGTGTTTGTGTCGGCCACTTGGGTCGCTTAGCTTAGTCACACAGCTACCTCATTGCGCCTCTTTTTTTCTTTGCATCATGTGCTGTTTGGGGAGTATTTTTTGGAAGGGCCATCCTGTCTTGATTGACACTGCAGTGCCACTCCTAGATGGGCCAGGTGTTTGTGTCGGCCACTTGGGTCGCTTAGCTTAGCCATCCAGCGACCTCGGGGCAAATTTTAGGACTAAAAATAATATTGTGAGGTGTGAGGTGTTCAGAATAGACTGGAAATGAGTGGAAATTATGGTTATTGAGGTTAATAATACTATGGGATCAAAATGACCCCCAAATTCTATGATTTAAGCTGTTTTTGAGGGTTTTTTGAAAAAAAAACCCGAATCCAAAACACACCCGAATCCGACAAAAAATTTTCGGTAAGGTTTTGCCAAAACGCGTCCGAATCCAAAACACGGCCGCGGAACCGAACCCAAAACCAAAACACAAAACCCGAAAAATTTCCGGTGCACATCACTACCGCTGACGCAAAGTTCCCACCATTGAGTATAATGGAGAGGCTTTGCGATGCGCTGTCTGACAGCTCAGACATGCAGCCAATCAGCAGAGTGCCAGGACGTTGCGCTCGCTGATTGGCTTAAGAGACCTTTCTGTGACAGCAGTCACGGGGGGGTCTCTGCATTCGGGGAAAGGGGTCCCATGTGTAACATGGGACCCCTTTCAGTCCGCTTGGTCGGGTGTTCGTTTATTTGTTTTGCCAAGTACGAGGATTTATATCTGGACACTGGATTGAGGTGAGTATAATTTTATTCACAGGTACCCCGGATCGTCGGATCAGGAGACGTGGCAGTCGGCGGGTCAACACAGGTAAGTATGTGTGTGTCGGCAGGTGTGAAATAAAGTTTTACTCTCAAGGTGTGTGTCTCCTGTTTTTATTTGGGTATTTTTTTTTCAGTAGTACTACAGGTACCAGCGGGCCCGTTTTTCTCCCGCATGCTGGTACTTGTGGTTCTCCAAGTACCAGCTTGTGGGAGAGGCTTGCTGGGACTTGTAGTACTACAGGAAAAAACAATATTCTTGTCATTTTCTCAAGGCTATCAGCCCCCCATCCGCAGCCCTTGGATGGGGGGGACAGCCTCGGGCTTCACCCCTGGCCCTTGGGTGGCTGGGGGGGGACCCCTTGATTGAAGGGGTCCCCACTCCCCCAGGGTACCCCGGCCAGGGGTGACTAGTTGGATATTTAATGCCACGGCCGCAGGGCGCTGTATAAAAGTGACCCCCGGCTGTGGCATTATCTGTCCAGCTAGTGGAGCCCGATGCTGGTGTAAAAAATACGGGGGACCCCTACTCTTTTTGTCCCCCGTATTTTTTGCACCAGCACCAGGCGCAGAGCCCGGTGCTGGTTTTAAAAATACGGGGGATCCCCTGTCCATTTTTCCCCCGGATTTTTAGAACCAGGACCGGCTCGAAGAGCCCGAGGCTGGTTATGCTTTGGAGGGGGGACCCCACGCCATTTTTTTCCGGGATTTTACCATTCCATCTAAAAAATATATATATATATATATATATATATATATATTATTATTATTTTTTAAAATATATAAATAATACTTGTGCCTCCCAAAAAGACAAACCAAGTATCTAATATAAAATAGATATGCTATTACCAATAAAAAAAACACCAAAAAAAAACATGTTTTAAATTTTTTTTATTAGATTCACCCACCAAAGTGTGGCGGATTGAAAATGACGAATTTACTGTCTAAAAGCACTGTTGTCGAATTTCCAAACTTCAATTGAATTTACTTTTGTCGAATTGCCGCATTTGTACCATTGCAGAAAAGTCGAATTTGACAAATGTCGAATTTCAAAAAGTCGAATTTTGAAAGTCCGTTTTTTTGACGAAAAGTACTGAATTGCATTGTCGAAAAAAAAATTTGGCGAAAAAGTCCCGTTTTTCGACAATTTCGGGAATTCGACCGCAATTGCATATACCCCATGGTGTGTACACACGGTGAGATTTTTTCTTTCGATTTTGACTATATAGTCAAAATCACAAGAAAAGTTAGTGCAAATCGCAAGGTGTTATGCCACTTTCGATCCCGATGCACGGTCACGCCAGGTCGGTATCGCAAGAAAAGATAGACTGTGCAGGCAAGTCAATCCTTGCTAGATCGGTGTACTATCTAGTTCATCTCACATGTCAATTACATCTCACATAAGCCAAAATCTCACATAAGCCAAAATCGTAAGCACACATAGTCCATATCTCAAGAAAAGTTAGTCAAAATCGGTGGTGCTGGGCTCCGGGGAGTTCAAGGGAAATCGCAAGTGAAAATCGGGCATAGCAAGGATGTCACCGTGTGTACACATCATTAGAAATTGAAAAAGAAAAATGTAAAGTGATGTTTTTAACCTTTACTAACCTTAACGTTTATTAACATTCGCCTATATAGCGGCAGTATATTCCATTGCGCTTTACAATTTAGAGCAAAAAAATAATAAATCAAGGAGACATTACAGGCAGATAAAACTGTAAGTAGGCCCTGCTCGCAAGCTTACAGTCTACAGTCCTTTTTACATCATTGAATAGATTTTATATGTCTTGCCCTTTACATCAAAAAGTGCCACATCCCTGGTATAACTTCTTTCTAAAACTATAATGTTTACACATTTTTTAATCGTCAAAATAACCATAAGACCGAAAAGAAATATAAGTAAAAGTATATTTTCCATCTCTTATTGCAAACAAAAAAATCATTTATATTTTTAATTATAATATTTGCTCTACTGTATTATACAGTAGCATATCTATCTTTATATGCTTATCCTGAAATGCTCCAAAGCAGTTATGAAAATGTAAGTTTCCTAAGAAAAGGTCTGAAATTACCTGCAATTTATGTCAGAATCACAAACTCCATGGAGCAAATAAACTGCAGGGCTTTTAAACTGTGGGGATAATTTGTTTTTTTTTCTCTCTCTTTTTCCTGTTTCTCTCTCGCGCTCTCTCTGTTTCTCTCTCTCTTTCGCTTGCTCTCTCTCTATTTCTCGCTCACTGGGGCTAATTCGCCTGTTTGCTCGCTAGGTTTTTTTTGCAGTCCTGCGTTCGCATAGTCGCCGCCCATAGGGGAGTGTATTTTTGCTTTGCAAGTGTGCGAACGCATGTGTAGCAGAGCTGTACAAACAGATTTTGTGCAGTGTCTGCACAGCCCAGGACTTACTCAGCCGCTGCGATCACTTCAGCCTGTCCGGGACCGGAATTGACGTCAGACACCCGCCCTGCAAACGCTTGGACACGCCTGCATTTTTCCAAACACTCCCTGAAAAAGGTCAGTTGACACCCACAAACACCCTCTTCCTGTCAATCTCCGTGCGAACGCCCGTGTGAACGGATCCTTCGCACAAACCCATCGCTGAGCGGCGATCCGCTGTGTACCCATGTGATGCACCTGCGCATTGTGGTGCATACGCATGCGCAGTTTAGACCTGACCGCTGTGCAAACACGCAGCCTAGCGATCAGGTTTGAATTAGGCCCACTATCTCTTTCCCCCTCTCTTGCTCTATGTCTCTCTCTCTCTCTCTTGCTCTCCCTCTCTGTTTCTTTCTCTCGCTCACTCTCTTTCTGTGTTTCTCTCTCTTTCGCTTGCTCTCTCTCAATCTCTATTTCTCTCTCACTCTTTCTCCCTCTCTCTTGCTCTCTCTCACTCTGTTTCTTTCTCTCTGTGTCTCTCTCTATCTCTCTCTCTCTCTCTCTCTCTCTCTCTCTCTCTCTCTCTCTCTCTCAGGGGTCTATTTACTAAGCCTTGGATGGAGATAAAGTACCAGCCAATCAGCTCCTAACTGCCATTTTTCAAACCCAAACTTATGGCAGTTAGGAGCTGATTAGCTGGTACTTTATCGCTATCTACTTTATCTCCATCCAAGGCTTAGTAAATAAACCCCTCACTCTCTTGCTCTCTCTCTCTTGCTCCCTCTGTCTCTCTTTCTTTCTCTCACTCTGTTTCTCTTTCTCTCTGTTTCTCTCTTGCACGCTCTCTCTTGTTCTCGCTCTCATTCCCTCCTCTCTCTCTCTCTCTCTCTTGCTCTCTGTCTCGCTCCCCCTTTCTCTCTCTCTCTCTCGTTCTCTCTCATGACAGGCAGCCAAGTAGCTTTAGGAGACACTAAATCAGCATGGATCTATTTATTGCACTGGTGGCCTAATTCAGAGCTGGACACAATGTTGATGTTTTACGCAATGTTTACCACTGTGTATTTGTCTACGTCACACAGCACGTGCCGCGATAGTCTTCCAACAGTGGTCGCACTGAGGACTTATTTGTAAAGTGACTGACAGTCAGGGAGTGTTTGGGGGAGTAATGGGGGAGAGGCAGCAAAAACACAGGCATGATGAGACCATTTTAGGGGAGTGTTACTGCTTGTGACTGTGATCCTGTATGCAGGACAACTGTCTCCAACGTCTTACACCAGCAGCCATGCTGCACAGCCTTAGGGTTACCAAGAAGGTCGGTATTTGACCAATGTGCGTCCGATGGTTGCGACTTTGTGCACAAGTGGCAGAACAGAGGCACTAATTATGGGCGTCTCAGTATAACTCCTGTGACATCTGCATATTTTTGCACAGGCGCTGCATACAAATGTGCAGCTGCAACAGCATTTGCTTACATCTCTGGCCCTAGGTGTGTGCGTAACGAACCCTTAAACTTTAACTTTTTGTAATCTTCATATGATAATCCGTTTTTGCATGTAGTAATATCTGGTATAAGACCCTCCATGCATACATATATTCCTGTTTCTATGTGTTTGTAACATTTTCAAGTAATGTACTTTTAGGGGGCAATTCAGAGATGTATGCAGCCGCGCATCTGGTCTGTGCGTGCGCACCGGTCACAGTGTGCGTGTACGACCCTACTCCCGCAAGGTGATTGCCATCGGTAGGCATGGCGGCCGGAAAGGGGACATTGGCAGGGGTCATCCTCTATTCGATGCATTGCATACGCACTGTGAGGCAGCATGTGAGGAGATGGATGCAGATCTTGCTGCAGATGCAACGATCTACGTCCATCTCTGATTAACCCCCATAATCCGTTTCAGTAAGAGGCGTTTTACTCCTCCAGTTTCACGGTTTTGCTCTGCTTTTGTTTCATCATTAATTTACCTCTCAAATCTCATTTTACCCAATCAGATCTCACCATGTTGTTTTTGGAGCTTATTCTGAGTCACACAGATCGCTCTTCCGAGTATAGGTATACAAATGACAGTGGGGGTCATTCCGAGTTGATCGCTCGTTGCCGATTTTCGCAATGAAGCGATTAAGGCAAAAATGTGCATGCGCATGGTACGCAGTGCGCATGAACTAAGTATTTTAGCACAAAACTTAGTAGATTTACTCACGTCCGAACGAAGAATTTTCATCGTTGAAGTGATCGGAGTGTGATTGACAGGAAGTGGGTGTTTCTGGGCGGAAACTGACCATTTTCTGGGAGTGTGTGGAAAAACGCAGGCGTGCCAGGATAAAACGCGGGTGTGTCTGGAGAAACGGGGGAGTGGCTGGCCGAACGCAGGGCATGTTTGTGACGTCAAACCAGGAACGAAACGGGCTGAGCTGATCGCAGTGTAGGAGTAAGTCTCGAGCTACTCAGAAACTGCTAAGAATTTTCTATTCGCAATTCTGCTAATCTTTCGTCCGTAATTCTGCTAAGCTAAGATAGACTCCCAGAGGGCGGCGGCCTAGCGTGTGCAATGCTGCTAAAATCTGCTAGTGAGCGAACAACTCGGAATGAGGGCCAGTGTGGGCATTTTGTTTGAGTGGGTTGGGATCGGGCGGCCGGCAGTTGGGATCCCGGAGGTCAGCATACTGACGCCGGGTTTCCGGCCATCAGAATGCCAGCGGGGGGGGGGGTGAGTGCAACGAAGCCCCTTGCTCACCACATTGCGGGCTCGGTGGCTCCACTAGATGGAATGCCGTTTTAACATAGGGGGGGTGCTTCCTTACTTGATCTGGAAGCGGGTCCCTCCTCCCCGGCCAGCTTCATCTGGGGAGGGGGGGGGGGGGGTGGATAGCAGACTTCTATAAATCCTGTATGAGTTAGTACTGACATCTTCATTACCGAGTCTATTTCTCCCATAGTACTGTTTGTAATAGTCTTATCACCAACCAAGCTTTTGTGCAATAAACTCTTTTGCACTTCACTGATTAAACTGGCCTCTACTGCCAATTCAAGGACAAATTAGGCCACAACACAAATGCATGCCATACCACAGTCTATACCAGTGAACCAGTGATGTGCAACAGGCAGCTTAATGGCCACATGCAGCCTTTGAACTTTCACCTGCAACCCCCAGCTTCTTCTTGCTATATTGTCAGTTTTTTTTGTTATGTGATCTGGTCAGGATCCCGGATGTCAAATAACCGGTGCAGGAATCCCGACACTGATCAAAATGCCGGTGCCAGCAGCCCGAATAGGATCACACTGCCGGCGACGGCATCTCGACAGCTGGGATCCCAACTGACTGACTGCTAGGATGTCAGAGAGGTAAGCTGCAGTGGAGAGGGAGGTTAGGTTTAGGCTGCGGGGAGAAGGTTAGGGTCAGGCTACAGGAAGGGAGGGGGGTAGGTTTAGGATGCAGGGAGGGGAGTTTAGCATTAGGCACCCCCAGGGGAGGATTATGGTTAGGCTGCACGGGGGCAGGGGGGTGGGTAGGTTTATGCTGCTGGAAGGGGGGGTTTGAGTTAGGCACCACTGAGGAGGGATAGCCTGCGAGGGGGGGGGGGGGGGGAATTAGGGTTTGACGGCATGCAGACCCTAAAGTTGAGGGCAATTCCAAAGTAACGGATGTAACTCAGATACAATGTTTGTGATAAACATCTGGATTGCTTCTACTTTAAAATGCACATAAAAAAGCTAATTTTACCACAATTGTTGGTGAATAAAAATATGAAGTGTGAACAAACCTCACCATTGTTGTCTGCTGTAAATAAATACATTGTTTAAATGTAACGGATGTAACCAGGATAGGACATGGTAATTTCTGACATTAAATACATGTCTGATTTCTCTGAAACTACAACAGATATTTATTCCCTACTTTTTTTACAACAAAGCATAAACTACGCAGATTGTTTTAGTACAATTTTCAGGAATGTCATTCTTATTACCTTGACAATATTTAATGGAATGAATGTGTAATGGACGTAACCCGAAAATCGTCACAGACATAACCATCAAATACATTAATCAGGAAATGAAAAAAGGCCCCTTGCATTTACTGGTACAGGGTCATTTACCTTGCTAACAATGTTTTCAGATGGGTACCACGGGGGTCATTCCAAGTTGATCGCTCTCTAGCAGTTTTTAGCAGCCATGCAAACGCTATGCCGCCGCCCACTGGGAGTGTATTTTAGCTTAGCAGAAGTGCAAACGTTTTTATCGCAGAGCGCCTGCAAAAAAAATTTGTGTAGTTTCAGAGTAGCTCAAAACCTTCTCAGCGCTTGCGATCACTTCAGACTATTCAGTTCCGGATTTGACGTCACACAACCGCCCAGCGTTCGCCAAGCCACGCCTGCGTTTTCCCTGGCACTCCTGCGTTTTTACGAACACTCCCTGAAAACGGTCAGTTGCCACCCAGAAACGCCCACTTCATGTCAATCACTCTGCGGCAACCAGTGTGACTGAAATGCATCGCTAGACCCTGTGCAAAACTGCATCGTTCGTTGTGCCTGTACGCATGCGCAGAACTGCCGTTTTTTAGCCTGATCGCTGCGCTGCGAACAAATGCAGCTAGCGATCAACTCGGAATGACCACCCATATCTCATCATCTTTGTTTTAACTCTTTCACTAACCTAAAACCACACTGATTATCAACATATCATTTCTGACAGTACATGTCCTCAACTTTTCTTATAAACTACAATAATCCAAGTTCCTTACCTTGGTTTTCAGAAAACCACGTATATAATCAGCGGTCACAATCAGTGTTTGCCTGATGCCTGGTAGCCATTACTGAAATAGGACAAAATGGCAGCATGTCATGTGACACACTGTTACAACCAATTTTTTAACTACTATAGACTTTGACTTATGCACTGGGAAATTAATTTTTTGAATATTCCAACTTTTTTTTTCATGACCCATGTCCACTTTTCGTTGTAATTGCCCTTCATCAGGTTGTCTATTACAGGTCTATACCATTGTCTAATTACATTATGCCCTTTTCCCTGAAAATTGGGACTATTGAAAGTCACTTGACTGTAACCATTATAATAGCTCACTCATGTACAGTTATAAGAAATCCCCCCAAATTATATAAATAAGTATCATACACCATTTTGTTACATTTCTGCAACATATTACAGTTCTATTTTACTCTATAATGTCACAGTTTTTTTTAGATCTGAAATCATTACATTAATATAATGTTATTAATATGCTTGTGGATGTGTGTTTTATAGCACAGTGCTGTAGGCTTCTCATTACAGCGGCATACACATCTGCTGATTCTCGCCTATCATTAAAAAGCCATCACAATTATGTCTTGTTTTATCTCCTTAACCTACTTTGTGATGCGGTTTAATGTCATTAATTATTAAAAATGCCATAATAGACACATAATCTAGACAAAATGAACAATATTAAATCTGTTTCATAGAACATTACCTTTGCTAGAATTCTACTTAGGACTACGTGCAAAAAATGCAAATATATAATGAGATGGGCCAGTGTTTGTGACTGCAATTGCCTGCGTCCCAGCCCTTGTAATATTTGTATATAATGCCCCCATCAACCTGAACTTTCCAGAAATGCCTAAAGGTATCCACAACAGCTAGTAGACAGCATCTGGCGCACTTGTCCATGGCTATTTGTGCAGTGGACTTCAGCAACTTATCACAGTTACCATAGAAACGGCCACTTAGTGACTAGTTGCTAGCTAGCTTCAGGCACGTCACCATGAAGGGAGTGCAGAGTTGACTTCAGTGTGGTGGTAGTAGTTTACACAAAGGTAGGTGAATTACAGCCTCGGGAATCTCACTCCATAATAGGTTTGTAGGTCAACTACAGATATTGGGTAACTGAACTGAACATGCACCACCAACCTGTACACAGGTCCTGTATTGTATACCTGACACCAAAATGCAGTCAGCTTTGTACAGTTGCCTCCACGATTTGTTGTATGTCATATGCTGCTCAACAGAATGTACTCTGATTTATTTGCTAGCATGGTCACTGTTTAGGTCTTGGGACCATGGTGGCCAATCCCAGGATCGGCGGGATCCCAGGATTTTGGCCAAAAATTGGCTGGGATTCAACCCCCGGGAAATTTGGGATTAGCCAGCCCCCTTTGTTTTTTCAATGCTGGGCAGCGTTGAGCGTCCTCAGAAGGTTCAGGGGCTGCCCGGCTCCCCTGCTCCCGGCAGAGGTCACACTGCATAGTCTGACGCCAATACTTAGCCGCCTGCACTGCCCAGCAGCAAGTGGACCCTCCCGTCCGCCCTGTCCAGATGATGGCGAGTTGTGTGGACTAGGCGGGGATGGACGGACATTGAAAACAAACAAATCCCGGGCATCCCGGAGATCCCTGGATTGATCATTTTTCAATCCCGATTCCCAGGATTGAAAAATGGCCAAGGATTGGCCACCCTACATGGGACCAAGCATGTCTGTGACCAACCCTAAATCTGATCACTGAAGAATGTTATGTTTATATGTAACAATTTTACACTTAAACTGTCAAGCATAGCTGCGTTGCCTAAATATATCTACCATTACTAATGTTGCCACAATTCCTGCTGTATTGGATCCATTACATTATAGCAAGTTCATCACAGCGGCATTGTCTGGGCAACAGTGCACCACAATTACTATGTTTAGTGAGCTTCCTTATAGTTTTTCTACACTTCTAACATCATATAAAACCCTTACAATATGAGCAGGGGATATTTGTTTCCATATGTGACAGCTGTACCGCCACTAAGCATTTCTACGCATGGAATGTTTCAGTCTTAAGTGTAAGGGTTGGGCAATCTTATCAATGTGCAATAGTTTTCACATCTTTATGGTATGAGCAAAGGCAGATATTGCTGGAGTGCGGATCCATTCATGCACTGTTTGAGTCCATGGCAAAACGCGTCAGTTTTATATAGCGCTCGTGACACCTGGGCAGTAGGTATGAGATAGATGGCCATTTATTTATTTTCATTTCATCAGAGCAACAGCATATTACAAAGCACAAAATATTGAGAACAAGAAAAGCCAATTATAGACAGGCCTCTTATTTTTTAACCATATTGTGTTTACTTTTCTTTAGTTTTTTAACTTTTTTGTAACTGCATTTTGTTGATTTATTTATATTTTTTACTAGGGCCGCTAAGGGACTGGATATAGGTATTCCAATAGATTGTAATCTTGTGAGCAGGGCCTTCCTACCTCTATGACTGTCTGTTAATACCCAGTTTTGTTTCTATATAAGAAACTGCTAATAAATAAAATAATAAATAAATAAATATTCCATGCATTGTAAGATCACTTGTACGTGACATGACGGGATCAGTATGAGATCCCAGCGGTCGGGATGTCGGCGGTCAGGAGACTGACACCGGAATCCCGACAGCCGGGATACCTCCGGTGAGTGCAGCGTGTCCCCACACGGGCTTGCTGCGCTCGCCATGCTTTGGGCCCAGGGGTTCTATTTCCCCTCGGGTGGTGCCGTGGACCACCACCCAAGTGGGGAAACCAGACGGCAGTCGGGACTCTGACAGCCGGTATTGCTGCTTGTGTCGGGATTCCATGTCGGTATATTGACCACCTGGAACCCATCCGGCGGTCAGTTGACTGCCTCCCGACATAACACGTGCCCATAGATGACTATTGCAGTGCAGGAGAGACCTAGATGACTTCCCTCTGTTCTAATTCTCTCTGATGGCAGCCCTGGCTATGTCATGATGATGTCACTGAGTTTTCCTAATAATTCCCATTGCACAAGTTTCACTTTCACAATGGGAAGCACGAACAGGACCCTGACTGTGACTGAGCATTAACGTGCCCGTCCAAGGCGACCTATGTCTTGTGCACAACAGGACACAGATCTGTGGCAGGCATGCAGGCATTAAGGGGTCATAACCTAGGACTGTAACTAGAAACTTTGCAGCTATTCATTAGCCACTGATCTTCTCCTACTACCAGAGCACATATAACTGATAATTATTATTAAGGAATAGCAATTGAAAAAAAAAAAAAAGTTAAAACGATTTAAAAAACGATAGTGCATGCAGCTAGAGCTACAGTAGGTCGGCTAATTAGCTTTGGCGCTGTGCCTGCATGCTACCAGCAAACCCACTGCTTTATGAATCTTTTAACAGAGAGCTAAACAATTTACATGTTTTCCAATTAGTGAGTTACTGTCCCTTACATTGCATTGTATGGAACGTCATTTTGAGTCACTTGCATTTTTGTTTTTCCTCAGAAGCAAGCAAACAAATATATTCTATAGAACCAATAACACAAAAAATATAATTATATCTGAGAAGTCCAAAATAAAACATAATCACACACCAATGGCAATAGCAATATGCTATGGTGGGCAAAAGACTGAAGCCATAAGTCAGGTTCATCAGGGGTACAGTGGATCCCACTGGGAAAAAGTCCTATTAAGATGTACTCACCAATCACGTACAGTAACTTGTGCCTTATTGTAGCCACAAACACTCACTACTTAACGTGCTCCCCACAGCTCTAACATTGGGCCTGATTCAGATGTGGTTGGTGGTGCACCCTGCGACATAAAGTACAGATTATAGGTACTTTGCACATGCACTGGATCTGTTCTGCGCGTGCGACACAGGATGGAAGCAGACCATCAGTGATTGACAGTCTGCTGCCGTTTGGAGAGCAAGGAGGGGGTAAAGACGGCTTTGGTTTCCCACAATGGAGGTGTCTCGACGACGTTTAGGGGGAGGGAAGAAGCCAGGGATCTCCGTGGTTGTACGGGCAGCTTGCGTGTCCCGATGGGTGCCACCAGCCACCCCATGGTGAGTGATCCGATGCAGCATCCTAGGACTCAGCTTGGGTCACTACGGCAGCCTCTAAGAGGGGGGGAGTAGGTACTCTTTACCAGGGCCCGGGACTGCTGGAGGGCTGGGGGGGGGGTGCCCCAAGTTCCACTGACCCCCCCCCCCTTCCCCCGCTGTGTGCTGCAGCTGCAAATTCTGGGGGGGAAAAACTGACCGTAACTCTCCATCAAATTGCGGTCCCATTTCTCAGCTCCCATGCCCAACCAAGCTACTTGAGAGACTTTTTATGCACATCAAAATGAATCCCGCACCAGTCAGATATTTTAACCAGGATGTTCTCTTTCCCTTATTTCAACTATATTGTGTAGTGTATGTAAACATATTTATTGGTTAGGGGTGCTACCCATGGCTTAAGGACTACAAAACTAACACACAGAAAAGAAGCCATTTTTTGGGTGCACAGAGAACCTTGCAAATAACAAATTTATTAATAAAACCTATCTTTCATTTTTACTATTTATGAAATAAACCTTTATGAAATATTAAAAACAACTTGCCTACACTGTCTCACTCACTATTTTTTAATTCACACAGCTTATTGGACCCACTTCAGTCAGGCTTTTGTGCCCAACACTCCACAGCGACAGCACTGACTAAGGTTGTGAATGATTTGGTCACTGCTAAATCTAAAGGTCATTACTTGCGTCTTATTCTCCTTGATGTCTGTGCTGCTTTTGACACAGCTGACCACTCTCTTCTTATTCAAATACTACAATCTCTAGGTCTCCAGGGAAAATGAAGTGTGGCCATGGGAAAGGGAGCATGGCTTCACGGGAATGACACAATCACGAGCCACGACTACTATTTTCGTCAATGTGGGGAACATGCCGTGTGGTCTGTGAGCTCTTGGCCATGCCCCCACCCCGTCTGTCTCCCGTGAATAGACGCTGTGCACATCTATTCTCCACTGCTCTGCATCTATTCACCACAGCGAGTGAGAGAGGGTCTCCCAACTGCCCCCCCCCCCCCCTCCACCACGGGACACTGCGGCCTGCGGGTGGGACAACGGGACAGTCCCAAAAAAAGGGACAGTCCTGCGAAAATTGGGACATTTGGGAGGTATGCTGCATATAGTAATAACGCAGAAAGATTGATCATTGGGGGTCATTCTGAGTTGATTGCTCGCTAGCAGTTTTTAGCAGCCGTGCAAACGCTATGCCGCCGCCCTCTGGGAGTGTATTTTAGTTTAGCAAAAGTGCGAACGGTTGTATCGCAGAGCGGCTACAAATTTTTTTTGTGTAGTTTCACAGTAGCTCAAAACCTACTCAGTGCTTGCAATCACTTCAGACTATTCAGTTCCGGATTTGACGCCACAAACCGCCCAGCGTTCGCCCAGCCACGCCTGCGTTTTTCCTGGCACGCCTGCGGTTTTCCGCACACTCCATGAAAACGGTCAGTTGCCACCCAGAAACGCCCGCTTCATGTCAATCTCTCTGCAGCAAGCAGTGCGACTGAAATGCTTCGCTAGACCCTGTGCAAAACTACATAGTTCGTTGTGCCCGTACGTCGCACGTGCACATTGCACCGCATACGCATTACTGCTGATTTTTAGCCTGATTGCTGCGCTGCGAACAAATTCAGCTAGCGATCAACTCGGAATGACCCCCATTGCCTTTTGTGCAGTGACATGGCAACACAGAATTTAGTGGTCATTTATATTGTGTGTATATATAACTAAGACACATTATAAGTCTTTAATGGGCAAATTCTGACCATCTTTCTCCTGTATTTAACCTGAATCCCACAAAAAGATATTTTTTCTGAACTGGTTATATATTCCTGTACAAGAGATAGGGGCAGATGTATTAAGCCTGGAGAAGTGATAAAGCAGCTATAAGTGCAAGGTGATAACACACCAGCCAATCAGCGCCTAACTGTAAATTTACATATTGGAGATGATTGGCTGGTGCGTTATCACCTTGCACTTATCACTGCTTTATAATTTCTCCAGGCTTAGTACATCTGCCCCATAGTCACTTATAAAGACAGTAAGAATAGTGTATGAAGTCTGCTCCTGAGCGGGTTTCCGGGGTCTGTTCATGTGCTGTCCTTGCTATTGGCACAGTTCCTGTCACTTGTGTGCGGTTCCTTCTATTCTATTCCTTCAATTTTCTTTTCTTTCCATAGTTTTTAGTATTACTGATTTCTCTAATTACACTTGCTTGTCACCATACACTATTGTTAGAAATGATCCATTCCTGTAAGTGGTGGATGCTTTTCCCATGTAGTTCTCCTGAAGAAGATATAGCAGAGAACTGTTGGCAGACGGCCTCTCCCTGCCATTATCCTGTTATTGCAGCTCTGAACACTGCGAAGTCTGTAGGGGAGCCTTTTGTCCGTCTGGCATTTGCAGCACAGATGGTCCAGATTGGTTTGGTCCCAGCAGGTTTACTGGCATATCAAATGCACCCTGTGAATCAAGGCTTCACTCATCAGTGTGTCTGCTCCAGAATCTTTACATAGTCATTTTATATACTAGAAGTCTTTGCTTCACTGTGACCAGTAATTTAGACACAAGCTTTTCACAATCTAAGACTGACTTAATATATGTAATGGCTGGTGTGCAGTGGCGTTTCTATAATGGGTGCAATGTGTGCCGTGCACACGAGCCCCTAGGTCCAGAAGGCGCCCACGCCAAACGCATTGCACCAATGTTTTTATTACTTACCTTTCTGGAGTTCCGCTTTAGTGCTGCAGCCGCGTTGCAAAAATCGCCACCAAAATGGCCGCCACCCATGCGCAGTAGAGATTTAGGCTCCAAAACATGGTGGGCACCATGTTTCCAGAGTCTGAGCATGCGCAGTAGACTCTGGCATAATGCCAGCGTCTACTGCGCCGCTAAGAGGAGGGGGCCTACCTGGAGTCTGCACACGGGCACCCTACTCTGTTGAATCGCCCCTGCTGGTGTGATCTAATTGTGTTCCTTTCTATCACTGGATATTTCATTCCATGGTTTATTCTATTATAAGGCATCGTTTTCTTCGTACAGTGACGGGGAACCCCAATTAGTGCACTGCATCCCCTCGCTTCTCTCACCATGCTTCGGGCAAGGTGCCTCGCTGCGCTCAGCGCAGATTACCATTCCCATTACTAGTCCACGTGGATCGTAAAGTATGAAAAAGGTAAAAAAATGGGGGGGAAATTGTGAAAAACTCATGTTGACCTTTTGACTGTCGACCTTACATGTCGACCTAATGAACCTGTCGACCTAGACACCCTGTTGACCTAGCGCATGTCGACCTTTAGTGGTCGAACCAATGCATGTCGACCTAACGACCGCAAACCGTGTTCTTTCACAGCAAATTGCACTTGCAATCCAGTTCCAAACTCACATTGCTTTTTCAGAGTAAATTTTAAAAAAATTGCGTGCATCCCTGAGGGTGTGAAAAGGTAGGGAAAGTCTTTATTCTTAGGTAAAAGTGTCAGGACTTGCTTCAGACCCTGTTGAACACCCTCCTCAGTGACCAATTATGCATATGAAAATTTTCAGATAGCTTTATTGGGCCAAATATTACATGTAATTTTTGGGATTAAAACAAATAGATGGTTACATGCTGTAATTTATAGAAAATGGTACTAGTCATATCTATGTATCATATTGTCCAGTTAAATGAAAAAAGGCAGGAATGTCGTAGCTTACTTGATCACTAATTCTTAATCCTATTACAGCAGTTTCTTCAGAATGTTCATGTTTATTTCCAAACAATCATCCTTGTCACAAACATCACGTTCTCAGGGACAGATTAAGGGCCACATGGCCTTGGGGTTGAAAATGTTCAAGAGCCTAGACTGACAAGTTGAGGAGGTGTGACCAGTGCTATGTGGGTGTGGCCAGAGAC
This sequence comes from Pseudophryne corroboree, assembly GCF_028390025.1. Lineage (NCBI taxonomy): Eukaryota > Metazoa > Chordata > Amphibia > Anura > Myobatrachidae > Pseudophryne > Pseudophryne corroboree. Next base: position 143,216,878 of record NC_086445.1, read on the forward strand.
ATGTGGGTGTGACCAGTGCTGGGTGTCAGTAGCGGATCTTGCCACGGGCAAGCAGGTCTTTTGCCCGGGGCGCCGCCTTCCGGAGGGCGCCGGCGCCATCCAGAGGGCGCCGCACCATGGCAAGATCCGCTACTGCTGTGCCCCCCGCTGCCCGCTGTGTCCCCCGCTGTGAAGGGAACTAGACGCTACGCGTCTAGTTTCCCTTCGTGGAGAGGACCTTTGCTGTGCTGTGCGCGATGACATCATCGCGCACCACACAGCATTGTGGGACGACAGACGCTAGGGGTCATAATTGACCTCTAGTGTCTGTCTATGCCAGTTCCGAGGAGAGGAGCGGCGCCGGCGGAGGTCGGGAGCGGGGATAGTAAGTATTAATTTTTTATTTATTTTTTCAGCGGCGCTACTCTACTGTACCACGCCCCCTGTATGAAGCCACGCCCCTATTTCCCACCCGGGGCGCCAAAAGGGCAAGAACCGTCCCTGCTGGGTGTGTGTGGTATGTGGGCGTGTACACTCCTACACTATCAGCCCCACTGTCTCCCTAAATACATAAATATATAAAAATTGCATACTTTTTTGGGAAAACTAGAAAAACTTTAAATATGTAATATTAATGGCTGACTGTGACCAGCTAGGCAGCTGGTAATCATGCTGTAGTGATGACAGGCCTAGAGCTGCAACCCATTGTTAATCTGGCCATGCACATTCTATCCAGCTTCACTTCCCCTTATGCATGTTCATCTCAATGAGCCACACGGGCGTCTCCTACGTCGGGGCCCCCTCCTCTGCAGCTGGCGCCCGTCAGCATAATAGAGTCTGAGCACCAGAGGATATACAGACTCTAATGCGCATGCGCAAATCTCCAGGGAAATGGCGTGGTGGCCATTTCTCCAGGGATTTTCTTACTGCACATGCGCAAATCTCCGGGAAAATGGGCATAGCGCCATTTACTGGAGATTTGAGGAGAGCTGCTACCACCAGCAGGGGATTCTGGAGAGGTGAGTATTTAAAAAAAAATGGATGCAGGGTGTGTGGTGTGGGACCCCTGAACCCCAGGGGCCCATATGCCCAACATTACCTCTGCACAACCACTCAGGCAGTATTAAATCAAATACTTACTATAACTTTGCTGAAGTATAACTACAGTAGACACACTTCGGTCTGCCCTCTAACCTTTATCATTGCCACACATTATCATTAATCTCAGTAATAATAAGCTTAAATGATACATGTAATCATATAAAGAGACAGGATGTAGTTAATATACCAGCTATCGGGATCCCGGCGTTCAGGATCTTGACAGCTGGTAAAAAGCCGATGGTCGGAATACTGAAATGTCTATGTGCCCCCCAGTACATACTTACCTACTTTGCAGGACTCTTCTCCAGGAGTAGCTCGGAGAGGAGACAACTTCAGGTGGTGGGGCCGTGCTAACACGTCATTAGGCCCCACTCCCATAGCGGCAAAATGCTGCGATTTGAGGGTCACTGAGGAAGGGGTGGGGCTAAATGATGCAGCTTTGTGACATTTAGCCCCGCCCCTCAAAATTGAGCCACAATTTGCTGTGTTTTCTGCACATCCTGCTCGCTTCCCTATTGAAGAGAGCGGCACGCAGGAGAACAAGCCACTCGTCCAGGAGTGCGAGGGACTTCACAAAAAAGGGGAGTGTCCCACAACTGCCGGGAGAGTAGGTAAAGGTGCCCCAGCAGTGAAATAAACACCCCTAAGAAAAACACATTCATCGTCCCATAATCTCATTTCACAAATCTCGCTCATTCTGTACAGCTCTGCAAAACTTGGCACACCAATGCAAGTACCGTACAAGGATGGCACTAATAGGTAATAGAGCAATGCAGATGCCAGATAATGGCTTATAAATGCTTTTAAGAGTAGTGCAGATCTATACTGAGCACCCGACTGCTGTCATTAGAGAACAAAGACATTTGTTAATCATATTTAAGACCATTATAGTCCATGGAACCAGGCTTGACACAGCTGCACGTGACATTGAATACTGTTGTCAGTGATCCAAGCGTAATTATGCCACTTTGTTCACAGACAAATGGAAATGAAAATAAATATTTTAAGAGCTATGAAGCACATGTGTTCTGGGTACATAAAATACACTTATTCGCATTAAAATGTGACAACCATGGAATGTCATTGTGATACCATCATAGCTCAGACAAACAAACGTCCAATGTTTAAATGCACGATAATGAAACTTGGCCAACAAGAGAAAAGGGTTCTCTGACTGGAAGCTGAAGTTTATTTACATCTTCATGCAAATGATCAAAACTGTGTAAATAGATGTGAGAGTCTATTCTGGGCCACAGCGAGCAGTGAGGCAAACAGCATAATAACAGCATTACGTTATTTTTCACCAGACAAAAGAAATCTTCACATATAAAGTGTTTTTTTTTGTTTTGTTGCAAAAGTGTGATCATGTGCGAGTTATTATAGAATAAAATAATGGTATGGTGTATTTACCATTTAACCTAACATATGATGGATAACCCTCAGAAATAGTATTAATAGTAGTAACAAATTTCTGTGAGATGCACAAATTTTGCAGATCTCCTGTCAGAGTAGATCACCCTCCCGTGTATTGCGTCACTTTCTTGTTGAGTGGGCAATACAGAAATATAGGTGTGGTTTTACTCAAATGGGCGTGCCCTCGCAGGAAAGACTACCTTACATCCCAGTTTTTGACCCTGCACCAACATCCACCACAGGGAAAAAAACAAATTCCACCATATTAAGCCCACAGTAATATTCCCTGCACCAGATTATGCCACAATGCCTGTGATAAATTATGCCCAACAGTAAAGCTTCTAAATACTTTTAAATTACCTGCTGGTTGCCAAGGGTTTCACGCGCTGGGTGTCATGCTTGTTGCCAGGGGTTTTTTCGTGCGCTAGGAGTCATGCTCGTTGCCAGGGGTTTCATGCGCTGGGTGTCATGCTTGTTGCCAGGGGTTTCATGGGCTGGGTGTCATGCTCGTTGCCAGGAGTTTCACGCGCTGGGTGTCATGCTCGTTTCCAGGAGTTTCACGCGCTGGGTGTCATGCTCGTTTCCAGGAGTTTCATGCGCTGGGTGTCATGCTTGTTGCCAGGGGTTTCATGGGCTGGGTGTCATGCTCGTTGCCAGGAGTTTCACGCGCTGGGTGTCATGCTCGTTTCCAGGAGTTTCATGCGCTGGGTGTCATGCTCGTTGCCAGGAGTTTCATGCGTGGGGTGTCATGCTCATTGCCAGGGCTTTCATGCTCTGGGATCCATGCTCGTTGCCAGGGGTTTCATGCTTTGGGATGGGTGTCATGCTCGTTGCCATGGGTAATACTTGTTGCCAGGGGTGTGTGTAATGCTAGTTGCCAGGGGTAATGCTAGTTGCCAGGGGTGTGTTATCATTGGCGTTTCTATAATGGGTGCAGTGTGTGCGGTGCACACGGGCCCCTGGGTCCAGGGGGGCCCACACCGCACACACTGCACCCTTACATTATACTTATCCCTCCGTAGTCCCGCAACGGTGTCACTGCTGTGCGGGTACAAATCACTCGGAAAATGGCCGCCGCGGCCATTTCTGAGTGATTTGCGCATGCGCACTGAAGTTGTCCCTGGGAACAATGTGCTGCCGCCATGTTCCCGGAGACCTGCGCATGCGCAGTAGACTCTGGCATTATGCCAGAGTCTAGTGCTGCCGGAGAGGAGGGGGCCAGCGACGGAGGCAGCACGCAGGTCCCCTCCTCTCTTAAAGCGCCCCTGTGTGTAATGCTAGTTGGAAAACTCTAGAGAATGAAATCACTGAACTCCTGAAGAAAGAAGAAAGTGCCTCCAGAAAGAGATGGTTTGTTGAAGGGGCGTGAGAAGAACTGGTTGCTTGGTGGGATGATAACGTGAAAGAAAACTGTAAAGAATGTCCACTGAGTGATACTGACTGAAGAACTGTGAAGTTGAGTTGTTGAATTATGCGAAGGCGAGGCTGAAGAACTGTGAAGACTGTTTGCCGGATGATGTGAAGATGTGAATGTGGAACTGTGAAGACTGTTTCCCGGATGATGTGAAGACGTGAATGAAGAACTGTGAAGACTGGTTTCAGGATGATGCGAGGACGTGAATGAAGAACTGTGAAGATTGGTTGCAGGACGATGCAAAGACGTGAATGAAGAACTATGAAAACTGGTTGCAGGATGATGCGAAGACGTGAATGAAGAACTGTGAAGACTGGTTTCAGGATGATGCGAAGACGTGAATGAAGAACTGTGAAGACTGGTTTCGGGATGATGCAAAGACGTGAATGAAGAACCGTGAAGACAGGTTGCAGGATGATGAGAAGACGTGAATGAAGAGCACAGGCTGAAGCTGGTGAACCACCACGGGAATCCTGCAGAATCCGAAGGCACCGGTGGGAAAGCGGTTGACCGTGGCCACGCATTAGAAAGCTGGTGAGCATTGTGCAGCGAGAGTCGGCCGAGAACTTGGAGAGCAAGATGGGACCAATTAACAAGAGACGCACAAAACAATCTGCGGGAGCACAGAGCTTAGGCACAGAGTAACCACAACAAAGCACTGGCACAGAATGCAATAATCCCAGCCTATTTATAGGCAGCAGGGAAACTAGATTGGCTGACACTCACCCATCACGCTCATTGGTGCTGCCCTTGGTCTCCAGCATGGCCGCTCCCTGCACTGCAGACACACCCCGGGAAGCTGCAGACCCCTAAGTCCTCCCTCCAGCCTCAGGAAGCCGTCACTCCCGCCGCCGACCCTACCGCGTCCCTGTGCGGCCACAGAGCACCACAGACAGCCGCACCGGCAGAGGACGGATCACGGGACCCGCGGCGGTAAGCAATCGCAGCGTGACATACTCCTTCTAACCTGATGGAGCAATGGATAGCTAGCTAGCTAGTTCCAGTCCCACCAGCTTCCGCCCCGCCAGCTTTCGCCCGCCAGCATCCTCCGCTCCCCATCTCCCCCTCCTCCCTGACATACTCCGCCCCCAGAGTGGAGTATGTCAGGGAGGAGGGGGAGCAGACTGCAGATCAGAGGAAAAGTGCAGCGGCAGGCGCCCTGTGCAGTTGCATGGCTCATCCGCCGCTAGAAACGGCACTGCTTCATGACATGATTCAATGCAAATTCTGTCATCTTAGTTCTGTCTACAGCTGCTGAATGCTGCGTTGTTATGCAGAGGAGTGGGACTGCAATGATGGAAGTCCCAACACTTATCACTTGGATCTCCCCAGGAGGTCAATAATATAGGCAACAATTATAGTAATAACACCAAATATGTTATGCACTGACAGTATGAAACTTCTTATATATAATGTAGGCAACACAGCAGCCTCAAGGAAAAGTGGCTAGCAACTTAAATGAAGAGACTATAAAAAAGTAAAGGTCCCATTTATTAATGAGTTTTAGCTATTTAAAACACGTGTATGATAAATGGTGCTCCAGCCAATCAGCCCACAGTGACAGGAGCTGATTGGCTGAAGAACCAATTATCATACACAACAAGTTTTAAATAGTTAAAATTAATTGATAAATTGGCCCCAGTGTATGAGGTGCTAGTCACTGGCGTATCTATAATGGGTGCAGTGTGTGCGGTGTACACGGGCCCCTGGCTCCAGAGGGGGCACACACCGCACACACTGCACCCATTTTTCCTATACTTACCTTTCCGGCGTCCATCGGTGACCGTGTGGGCCCCCTCCTCTCCCGCAGCCGGCTGCCGCCGCTGCTAGCGTACTGAGCATTAGAGACTCTGGCGCAGGACTCAAAAAAAATGGTGCGGCGACCATTTTTTGGAGTCCTGCGCGTGCGCTGTAGACTCTGGCACTTTGCCAGAGTCTTACTGCTCATATCTCTAACAGCGGCGGCGGGCGGCTACAGGAGAGGAGGGGGCCCACACATGGAGTCTGCACATGGGTCCCCTCCTCTCTAGAGACGCCTCTGGTGCTGGTGTTACTATAAATCAAATGTAAGCCCGGTTTTAAACACTAAGGGGCCAATTTATCACCATCCGCATTTCAGGATGTAGATGCCATGTGATAAAATCAACCAAACTCGCAATGCGATTATTGTAAACATCACATGGATGTGTCAATAACCGCATGCAGGGACAGAGCTTGCAAGAAAGCTCTTTCCATGCAAATGGCCTCCGCAGCATTATTAGGGTATTGTTTGCAAAAAATACCTAGAGCTTCTGCTGTGCATGCACAGAAGCATAACGCATCCCCTCCCCGATCACGACTATACTTACCAGTCCCAAGAGCCGGTGATGGGTGGCCCTGAAGGGCTGCCGGGCATCGGATCCTGTGTGCTGCTGTGACCCCTGGTGCTGTAAAGTGAGCTGCCATTTTGCAGCATCACTTTACTGCATAGTTGCCTAGCCTCCCTCATTCTGCAGGAGACTCCCTGAAATAGCAGCAATCTCCCTCACTCCCTGAAAAGTCCAGCAATCTCCCTGATTGCACCTGACCCCTATTATGCAGCTATTACAATCTTGGGGGGAAAATAAATCAGAGATACATACATTCAAATGGGATCATTCAGTGCCATTTCCCGGCAGTGGTTATAAGGCACAAAGATCCCTATTCACACTTACAGTATAGGGAACCTCTTGTAAACACAATACATGAACAAATCCTACAAAATATCAGTGTCTTTTCTTCAACAAATAGATCTTACTGACTTTGGGGCTCAATTACATTTGGATGTGTCATTTTCATGACACTCCTCTCAGATGTAGCAGTACATGCCCGCACTGATAGGTGTTACTTTCACAATTTCCCTGAAATGCTTATTCAAAAGTAGGCAAGTATGCTTTACTGCAGTGGGGTCACAGCAGCACACAGGAGTACCCAATGACCTGCAGCTCTCACCGAAGCACCGATCACTGGCTCCTGGCACTGGTAAGTATGGTTTGGCTTTTTTTTTTAATTGGGATCAGCTTGTGTGTCAGTCGGACACACTTAGCTGATCACCGGAGCTGGTTCACTGCACAGCTCTCTCTGCCGGGGGCAGAGAACACTGTGCAGAAGTAGAGATATCGCAATGATCCCTGTGATTACGCCAGCTTCAGCTGTGACAGGGCTCATTGCGGGGGGTGTTTTTTCTCACATTGTTTTTTTAGTAAATTTGCCCAGATCGCATTTCCTATTATAAGTATGGGGAATGCGATCTGATTACTAAAAAAATGTGAATTAAAGGGTTTGGAGCAGGGTTTTTTTTTCTTTTCGAAAACTGCCCCAAAGCCCTTTAATATATTTGAGTGATAACACCCTTTTTCAAATAAAAATTGTAAAAAAAAAATAGGTTAATAAATCTGTCCCGAAGAGTATTTAACTTTACTCATAAAACATAGAAATACACTTAAGTATATTAAATACATAAAATATTATATAATAACGCAAAATAAATAAAAAAAACCAATAGGATGCACAAAATGGTATGTAAAAAGACCTAGTGATGCATGACTAGGATATAGCAGCAGTTCTTGTTCAGTAGCATTAAAAAAAAAGATAAATTATGTGCCCAAAGGAATTTGCCTCTGAAAATATGGTATTTTTGACAATTCCATATAAATTAAAAATGTATTGAAATGTAATAAAGTGTGGACTTTTCAGTGGCATTTAACTTGTTTGTGTCCAGGACCAGATGTTAGGAAAAGCACTTGTGTCTTCATATATAAGATAAAATAGTATAAATTGTGTATTACACTGTATCAGCAAGTACAGCCATTGACGGCGGAATTCACATCTGTCACATCATTATTATCATTAATCAATAATGTTTTATGTCATTAATTAAATAAAAATACTATTGAATATTCTGCATAATTTGTATTGAGTAATGACCTCAACGGGTGGTAGGCTCTGGAATAAATTTAAGAAACCAAGGCAGCTGCAGCCCCCCAAAAATATATGGATCGGGTTGGTATGCATGTAGCAAGTTAAACAAGAGACTTATACTATGGGCCTGATTGAGAGCTGGACACAGGAGTGCTGCAACATACAGATTTCTGATTATCGGTAATCTGGGGCTGCACAAGGTCCGCTTTGCGCATAGGTAGAACGGGCCTTGCGATGTTGCCCGTAGTTCCCCCCTGTTGTTGGCTGACAGGCAGAAGCATTGAGGGGGTGGAGGGAGGCCTGTGTTCCTGGACATAGGGGCATATGGCCCCCGTTTTCTGGGAGGGGAGAGCCAAGGGTCTGCGTGCCAACATGCAGGCTTCCGGGCTTTGCAGACCCCCCTTCATTGGCCAAGCTGAGACTTACTCAGGCCGCCTGTGGGGAACATAGCGACCGATTGTTGCAATGTTGGATCCCGGCTTGCAATGTCAGTCGGAGTGCTGGGATCACAGCTACAAGCAGGAGGCGTCTCTTCTGCTGAGAAATCTCCTGCACGTTCCTTCTTCAGATTGGATGGAAATTCAAAGCTGCTTACAAACGGCTTTGCATTTCCGTCCATCTCTGAATCGGGCCCTATGTACCAAAGAGACAATTATCTTAACATGTTTTTTTTATCATTTTTTTATTTAAGTAAGAGGTTTAAAAAAGAAAAAAAATGCATCTCTATTATTTTCCATAGCTTCTCCATCCAGTTGACAAACACCATGATAATAAAGTCTTTACAGACATCATCATGCACATTTAAGACTCGAGCTTTGATCTAATACTTTGCCATTACTGTGGTTTAAATTATTCATTATATTTTATTTTCCATTAGGACGTTTCTCTCAGATGACATCATACCATACAGTGGCCGAGTCAGTTATATCATGTATCTACTCTTTGTTTTCAAATTAAAATGCATTTAGCGCAGATATCCTCAGTATGTAGTGGTCCGAGATGCTGTCAGACAATTGCTCACATGAAATATTCAGTTTCAGGAAAACACACATTTCAGAATTGAATTGAATGAGGTAAACAAGGACGTGTGACATGCATAGGAAGAGGCTGGATACTTTCATTTACCTCAAAGCCAACATTTTAGCCATAATAACAGAAACCATGCTCGTCATACTGAATTGTAATTGTAGCAGCTTTAATTAGCGCTGGAGGTGGGCTGAACATTAATAGCGACACAGGAGCGAGGAAGAATACACCAATGTCTTCAACCATCCCCCTTTTCAACATAAAAATAAATGTTGAACTTTGAAATTTGCTCATGTTTACTGGTGGGGGGAGGGGAATGGTTTAGCACATCCATTTTCATGACACTTTCAGGTCATGAAGCATTAAAATAGCTCAGTAATCATTCCTGTGAACAACTGAGAGGACACAGAAGTATTTGTTCTTAGTAATATGCCCACCGATATGAGGAATAGAAAGTGCATCAGTATTATATTCTCTGTTTGTTTTATAATGTCGCCCACATTACAATGTCTACCACACTCCATTTGCACATGGAGCACCATCCATATGTGTAGCAACCCTGCCACCATGTTTACTATACATATCTCTAGCTTCATGTATTGCTGACATAGGGACACTCCATGGGTTTCTTTCTAGTTCAACTTACATATACAGTGGATGAAGGGCCTGATTCTGAGTTGCAAGTAAGTCCAAATGCGGTTTCATCCAGTGATATTTAGCATACTGTGCATACATCATAGGCTGCATACGCATCATTATGCATTTACGAGAGATTCAGAGTTGCGCAAATCTCTGATAATCTTCTGTGACGGTTGAATGGGCATTACTGGGGTACATCCGGGTGGCAGCAGGGCGTATGTATGTAAGACAACTTGCTACCTCTTCTGAATTGTGCATATGCAAAGTGGTCCCAAATTCAGTTGCAATTACTGCACCTAGTGCAGGTGTAAGTGCCGATGATAATCTGATTTTGCACAGGGGTGCTTGGTGGGGGGATAGCGGGTATGCTGAGAGGAATGGGAAGTGGGCACTAATTACCCAGGCCCAGGTTTATATGGGCAGCCCAGCTGGGGCCCAGACTTTTCAAAAGGGCCAGCAAGTGCAAAGGTCACTGTGCAGGGGGAAGAATGCTCCCTCCTCAGCACAGAATGCAGATGCACATAGCTGCTTTGTTTTTTCAAACTGCTATTGCCACCACCCAGGATTTGTTCACACTTTCCCATTACCTGGGCCTGCCATTGCTCCCTACAGCCTTGCTCTCATGGACAGAGAAGTGGGTCAGTGCATGTGACTCAGAATACGGGTGTACTGCATAAGATTTCTGTTTGCTGCATTCATATTGGGCCTAATTCAGACCTGATCGCAGCAGCAAATTTGTTCTCTGTTGGACAAAACCATGTGCACTGCAGGGGGGGGGGGGGGGGGGGGCAGATATAACATGTGCAGAGAGAGTTAGATTTGGGTGGGGTGTGTTTAAACTGAAATCTAAATTCCAGTGTAAAATTAAAACAGCCAGTATTTACCCTGCACAGAAATAATATAACCCACCCAAATCTAATAGGCCCTACACACTGGCCGATAATCCTCAAAGATTGAACAAGATAACGTTCATATTTTTGAGTGTGCAGTCACCAGTGATGAACGATGCGCGGCCCCGCGCTCGTTCATCGCTGGTGACCCGTCGGCTGTGCATGCAAGCCAATATGGACGATCTCGTCCATATTTGCCTGCACTTCAATGGAGCCGGGTGACAGGAGGAGTAAAGAAACTTCACTCCCCCCGTCACTGCCCCTTCCCCCCCCCCCCCCCACACACACCCCGCCGGGTCGCCCGTCGGCCGTATCCGCAGACGGGCAGCTCAGCGGCGGGGATCTTTAAATGTTTAGGGACCATAACTCTCTCTGCACGTTATATCTGCCACACCTGCAGTGCACATGGTTTTGCCCATTAGAGAACAAATTTGCTGCTGCGATCAGGTCTGAATTAGGCCCATTATGCGTTACTAGGTATCAGACCCTAAGTGTCCAGTGTACCAGAATAGTAGCCATTTCTAATTATAAACTAAAATTGCAATAAATAAATAAACCCAGAAACAGTGGGAAAACACATGCATATAGTAACATTATTTTTACGTGTTCTAATGTTTCTGTCCATATCCTTAGCTGCAATGCCCCTAGGGGCATAATGTATAGTTTTGTCCTAAATCTCGTTTTTTTGTTTGTTTTTTTTTAGCTTTATTTTTTGTTAATACTGTATTATCAAATAGAAGCTTGATTATTATAACCTACTTAAATTGACAGGTTACAATTAAAGGTCGGCTGAGACAAATCTAGAAAAATGTTTCCCCAGCAGTCTTCTACTTTTGCTAACAATTATATGATTAGATATAGACATTATAAATAGGAGGAGTACAGACATTAGACATACAGTAATTACGGTCATCACAGACTCCAGATCCACAGCTTTCAGATCCAGTATTACTGGAAGCATATCTGAGGAGACAGGCCTAACATAACTCCCCCACCATCACAGACACACACACAGCCAGTGTCCTGCTACAGAACAAATCAAATGTACGTCTTGTCAGTGATTTTTCCATGAGTCCTGCTTTATGTTTCATAGCTGTACAACAAAAGAGAAGGCACATTGAAGGCATTGTGGGTTTATGTTTTCCTATGTTCATATACTTACCTTCTGTATGTTCTCTTTGCTTGAGAAATTACATATAAAAAAAGATCATGCTACATCTAAACTCTACTAGACAGCCCTTGTGCATCTTGTGCTATCTACATTTCTGACAGCCTTTTTGATTATTAATATTCTCTGCCTTACAAGGCATTGGGAGATGTGACATAGTAATGCAGTGCCCTGGAATGAGCATACATCAAGAATGCTTTTTCACTATTGGGAGGTATAGATGGTTCAGTTCTGCGCATGTGCAAATGGGGACAGCAGTTGCAACACTAAAAAGTGACACAATTTTTCCAACGGACATCCCCCATCGATGGTAAACCATTGAACATTGGGAGGAAACCATTGATTGTTGATAGCAGGGCCATCTTCACGTGCAGGCACACTGGACAGCTGCCCAGGTCCCCACAATTCTAGGGCTCTCTATACCTGCCTCCAAAACTGCAGCCAGACGGTGAATTTCTGTCAGAATGCTGATTGGTGGATCCACCAATCAAAGTGCTGAGAGCCATTCATTGTATGGTAGCATGTGGAGAGGCAGCGCGGAACCACAGTAGGGGTAATTTATGATTTTTTTTTACTTCATTCCCATGAATGGGTGGATAGGGGCCCCAGCGCATTACTTTTCCCAGGTCGTACAATGCTGTTAAGACGGCCCTGGTTGATGGTCATCCTTAGTATAAAGCAAGATGTGGGATTTTTGGGAAGAAGTCCACATCTTCCTATAGCACAAATTGTTTTTCAATGCTCTGCACTCTGCAACAACAAATTATATCTAAAGTGACAGTTTCCCTCTTAAAATGAATGTGCCAATGCCTGTTCATGTCCAGATGTAGCATGTGTCAGATTGTATTCTATAACACCAGGTGACTTGATGATGCTTCCAGGTGCTTTAAGGAAATAGATTACATCACGCATTTCCCCCAAAGTGTAATATAGAAATCTCCTGCTGTATACATATATGTACTGTATGTTAGTTTTCACTTTGATATAATTGTCGTTTTTTTCAATCCCGGGATTTGGTATTGAAAATTGCTCAATCCCAGGAACCCCTGGGATTGAGTTGGACAATGAAAATATTATTTATTCTGTACTTTTTGTTTAAAAAAATGTCCTATTGGCGTGTGCTGCTGGGCCATGAATGTTATTTTTTTTCCTGTGGTGTTAGGACTCAGCTGGGGCCCCAACACCACAGGTATAATATATATATAACATTCATAATTACCTACCAGTAAAATCCTTTTCTCGTAGTCCATAGAGGATAATGGGGGCCATTTAGTACCATGGGGTATAGACGGGTCCACTAGGAGCCATGGGCACTTTAAGAATTTGATAGTGTGGGCTGGTTCCTTCCTCTATGCCTCTCCTACCAGACTCAGTCTAGGAAACTGTTCCCGAGCAGACAGTGGTGAGATTCTGAACCAGCACACACAACAAGAGGAAAGCCAAGCTAACCAAACTTGAAACAGGAACAGCAACGGCTGAACCAACATTACTTAACCAAGTAACAGTGCAGGAAGAATGAAGCACTTGGCGGGCGCCCAGAATCTTCTACGGACAACGAGAAAATAATTTACCGGTAAGTAATTAAAATCCTATTTTCTCTTACGTCCTAGAGGATACTGGGGTCCATTTAGTACCATGGGGATGTACCAAAGCTCCCAAAACGGGTGGGGGAGTGCTGAGGTTCCTGCAGAACTGATCGACCAAACTGAAGGTACTCAGAGGCCAAAGTATCGAACTTGTAGAACTTAGCAAATGTGTTTGAACCTGACCAAGTAGCTGCTCGGCAGAGCTGTAAAGCTGAGACACCCCGGGCAGCCGCCCAGGAAGAACCCACCGACCTAGTAGAGTGGGTCTGTACAGATTTTGGACATGGTAAACCTGCCGTGGAATAAGCATGCCGGATAGTAAGTCTGATCCAGCGTGCAATTGTCTGCTTTGAAGCAGGACACCCAATCTTATTGGGATCATAAAGAACAAACAGCGAATCCGTCTTTCTGTGACAAGTTGTTCTTTTCACATACACCTTCAAAGCCCTCACAACATCCAAAGACTTTGAAGTAGCAGAGATGTCGGAGACAACTGGAACCACAATAGGTTGGTTGATATGAAATGCGGACACAACTTTAGGAAGAAATTGCTGACGAGTTCTGAGTTCAGCTCTGTCCTCATGGAAAATTAAATAGGGACTTTTGTGAGACAACGCCCCCAGCTCCGACACACGTCTTGCTGAAGCCAAGGCCAACAGTGTGACGGTCTTCCATGTAAGATATTTTACGTCCACCTCCTGTAATGGTTCAAACCAGTCTAATTGGAGGAACTGCCGCACCACATTGAGATCCCAAGGTGCCGTGGGAGGCACAAAGGGAGGTTGGATGTGCAGAACACCTTTCATGAACGTCTGGACCTCAGGGAGAAAAGCCAATTGTTTCTGAAAGAAAATGGACAAGGCCGAAATCTGGACTTTTATGGAGCCCAGACACAGGACCACATCCACGCCTGCCTGCCTGCCTGCCTGCAGAAAAAGCAGGAAACGTGCAAGGTGAAATTCCACCACAGAATAATTTCTACTCACACACCAAGAGCCGTATTTCTTCCAAATACGATGGTAATGCTTAGACGTTACCCCCTTCCTGGCTTGGATCATAATTGGGATAACCTTTTTAGGGATCCCACTCCTGGCTAGAATCAGCCATTCAACTTCCATGCCGTCAAATGTAGCCGCGGTAAGTCCTGATAGACGAACGGGTCCTGTTACAGAAGATCTTCGCAAAGAGGTAGACGCCATCGATCTTCGAAGAGCATCTCCAGAAGGTCCGCGTACTAGGCCCTTCTTGGCCAGTCCGGAGCAATGAGTATTGCTTGAACCTTTTCCCTTTTCATTCGCTTTAGAATTCTTGGGATTAGAGGAAGTGGAGGAAACATGTACACCATCTGATAGACCCATGGAGTCGTCAGGACATCTATCACCACCGCCTGTGGGTCTCTCGAGCTGGAACAATACCGCCTGAGCTTCTTGTTGAGACGAGAGGCCATCATGTCGATCTGTGGATATCCCCATCGACTTGTCAAGCACCTGAACACTTCCGGGTGAAGGCCCCACCGCCCCGGGTTCAGAACGTGTCTACTGAGGAAGTCTGCTTCCCAGTTGTCTACTCCCGGAATAAAGACCGCTGACAACGCCACAGCGTTTCTTTCTGCCCAGAGGAGAATTCTTGACACCTCTGACATTGCTGCTCTGCTTTTTGTTCCGCCCTTTCGGTTTATGTTCATTACTGCCATCGCATTGTCCGACTGGAACTGAATTGCCCGATCTTGAAGAAGATGTGAGGCCCGCAGATAGTGTGCTTCCTGGTCACCCATAATTTATTGGATGGATCTCATCTCTACCTGAACCACAACTGGACTTCTTAAAATTCCACTTGACCTTTTCAAGGGATTGGACTACACCTAAAAGCCACCGTAGCTATGGTGAGGACCCTGCATTCAACACACGTCTTGTCTGGGGGACTATTATTCCTCCAACGGTGCCAGTGTATCAATCAACCTCTCCCTGTCTGCACTGTCAGTCACTTCAATTACCAGTGGAAACCATATCAATTACCTATGTCCGGGACAATTATAGGAACAGGAAAGAGTTATGGACATCTATGGTGACTATTAGCAACATTGTTCTTAGTCTATGTATTTTAAACTTTTTTAAAGTAAAATTGCATTCTTCATGACAATCCATCTGTTTTTATTAGTTAGCACTGCCTCCTTTTCTTGTTTTGTTTTTCTATCACTTAGGTTTGACTCACCTATTTTAGGCAGCAGCTCCTTTCATCAGAAACACAGTCCTAGTTGCGCCTGATTTACATTTTGGTAATTTTTTCTCGCAGACTAAGTAACCTGATAGGGGACTTAGTACACTAATAGTCGCCCTCCCTGCTATGACCCCCTGGTACTGCTGAGGTTAGCTGGAGTCCCACCAGAGGAGCTGCGCGTCCCTGTCCTGTCAGCGTCTGTGTCCACTGCAGAGGGAAAATGGCGCTGGTGAGCTGCTGGATCCTCTCATAGTGAAGCCCCGCCCCTTCAATTGCGCGCGGTCTTCCCACTTTTTCTTATACTGGCTGAGGAATCTGGTGCTTAAAATGGATAGAAACCGTTTATAAGGCCGTGTTGCCAGTCTGGGTACTGTGTACAGTGTACGCAGTTGTGTACTGTGTCTGGAGATGCCATCCGCCCCATTTAGGAGCCGTGCGTCTTCATACCCTCATGACGCCATAATGGCCGGCGCCCCGCTAACTGGGACGCCGGCTCAGTACTCAGCACTCTTCATTCTTCTAACTCTGTTAGGGGTGGCAGCGTGCTGTGGGAATGTACGCTCACCATGGTGGGGCTTGCGAATAGTTCCCTCAGGAGCTCAGTGTCCTGTCAGCTGGGAACGGGACCATTAACCCTTCAAGAGGTTGGGCCTGTCTCCCCCCTAAGCCTCACGAAGCAGGCAGGCTGGTGCCAACCAGCCCTACCTGAAAATAACAAACATATAAAATAAATGCAGCAAACTCTTCAGGAGCTTCCTTCAGCGTGACCGGCTCCTCCTCCGGGCACATTTTCTAAACTGAGTCTGGTAGGAGGGGCATAGAGCGAGGAGCCAGCCCACACTATAAATTCTTAAAGTGCCCATGGCTCCTAGTGGACCCATCTATACCCCATGGTACTAAATGGACCCCAGTATCCTCTATGACGTAAGAGAAATAAATCTTTCATGGCCCCCGGCTCCATCCACCCCACAGGGATAAAATAACTTTCAGAGCCCCCAGACGAGCCCCTGAGCCCTGTGCCCCTTCCCCCGACTCACAACAGGGTGACAGGATTTATCATAATCATAACCCTGTCTTACAGGAAAATGATGCTGCACCGTTGCACACAATACTACAGGAATAAAATAGCTTCAATCACTAACCCTTGGCCTCTTACAGTCTCAGACTCCAGTGACAGTCCTCCCAGTCTCTCCACTCCAAACAAACAGCAGCAGGCACTATCTCACTGGGCATGGGGCTGCTGGGCGGTGTGGCGCTGTTCTAGCACTGCTGCACTGTGGCAGACAGTAGCTGGGCTCACTCCTCCTCCAGTCTTGACTCCCGTCCTCAGAGTCCGGATTCCTACAATATATACAGTACACCTACCCCAGTCCAGGGCCAGCCGCCCGGCCAATACTTTACCGATGAGCAGGGCTGCCATCGGAAATTGTGGGGCCCAGGACTGACAAAATAGACAGGGCCCTCCCCCCCCCAACAAAATTTTTTGCTGCACTTCTCCACCACTATGTGATGTCATACATCGTCAAGATGATGTCATACATCATCAAGTTACATATGGGTGGAGCGTAACAGACCTGCAGGAATGATTGAGCTAATGCACATGAAGGTTTGCTTTAAAAAGTCCTTCCTGCGCATCAGCCCGCTGTTGTTGTACACACCTGGTGCAGCTCACCAGGTATTGGCGGTAGGAGCAATAGGTGGGTCCCTCTCTCTGTAAGGGCCCGGGACACCAGCCCCCACAGATGGCTGCCCTGCCGATGAGCCCTCTGAGACAGGCTCAGCCACGCCACGCCGCCGCTGTGATGAGCAGAACAGCCTGCAGTGCAGTGTACACCTCTGCTTAACATGGCTGGCAGGAGTGTGTGTGGGGTTGCGCAGTGTGGTGTGCTGCTTGTCGTCTGACATCATGCAGCGGTCCGCACAGCCACACCACACATGTGCAGCTCGGTCCCAGAATCCTAGGATTGAAAGCTCCAATCCGGGGATTCAAATCCCGTCGATTTTGGCCCCCAGATCCTGGGATTGGTCACCCTAATTGTACTATGCAATCCAGCTGAATGGTAAAGGAATGAAGGAAATCATTAACAAGACTTAGTGGTCCCAGTATAATAGGCAGGGGTCTTAGGGATTATTCCAAACCAGTGTCGGACTGGGGCATGTAGGGCTCACCGGGGGGATGCAGTGGTAGGGGCCTATGTTAGGGTTGTGGCCAGTCTGCAGAGGGGGTGTGGCCTGTCACCTCATTGGTTTGACTAACCATTAGAGAGTAACACGTCTGGTCCCCTTCATAAATATATACAGTAAATTCAGCTGCTGCATGCATGATAGTGTTCCAGATTAATAACAGCAATGCACTGTAGAAAATACACCAACTCACCATCAAGGGCACCGGATTTAGCGGTGGGCAAGTGCCAGTGGTCCCCAGCTCCCCACCCTTCCGTACCGGCTGGAATCGAGGCGTTCACTGAGACACCATAAGCAACGGGCGCCATCTTGCCTGCAGCGCTGTCTCCCTCCCTGCAGCGCCCGCTTACTGTCCGGGTTCCGGAGGGTCGCGGGTGGATCACGGGTGTGGATAGCGGCGGTGTCCGCTCTGCAGACACTCCCTCCTCTCCCTGTCTTGGCCGGGATCACGGAGCTGCATGAAGTGTCGGCTGCCGTCCTACCTCTCATGCAGTCCTCCTTGATGCGCCCATCTAACAGCGGGGGTTTGAGTTCTTTTTGACGCCTGGACAAGTGTGGAGGAGAGGTGGGGGCTGCACAGTGAATACCTTGTCTGTGACTGCTCCAAAAAACCCTCACTATTTATAATTAGCGCTGACAGCCACTACAGCTCTTGCAGAAGCTCTTATTTGCTCTGTCCTGCAATTTTCTCCTGCTTCATTTCTCCCTACTGCTTCTTTGGATGATCCGGGAATTTACTTACTCCCTTTCTCAACTCCCATTGTGACTGTCACTCAATACCTAAGAAATAAATTTCTTTGTACTTCTTTGTCACCCTTTATTATGGATAAATTTGTGGCCAAGCCTCAGAGGGGAGGAAGATGGGGCACGGCTGCCAAAT
This sequence comes from Pseudophryne corroboree, assembly GCF_028390025.1. Classification (NCBI taxonomy): domain Eukaryota; kingdom Metazoa; phylum Chordata; class Amphibia; order Anura; family Myobatrachidae; genus Pseudophryne; species Pseudophryne corroboree. The sequence goes on from NC_086445.1 coordinate 143,235,314, forward strand.
CTCGAGATACAAGAGCGTCCACCATATCGACAGCGAGCCCGCCGTCCTCACCTGGTGAAGACAATATTCTAAATGGAATCACTGACCCCTCGGCATTTAGTACTGCGTCCATTGCTAAGGCCCAGGAAATATTTGATTTATTGTCACCGTTGCTTGATAAGAAACTGGCGAGTCTGAAAGAGGCCATTGAATCTGCCGTTACTCAGCTCAAGAAACATAGTGTTCACTTTGACGAAGCGGAGCAACGTATTTCTAATATGGAGGATGACCTGTTGGCAGCTAAAGCTACTATCGCTACTCAAGAAGGGTCTCTCGCGACCATACGTGACAAATTGGAGCATCTCGAGAACCGAATCCTTTGTAATAACTTTCGCTTGATTGGCCTATCTGATTCGGTCAAACAGCGTGACCTGATGGACCTGGTCTCCACATGGCTTCCGGGTGAATTGCGCTGTTTGCCCGCATCTGGCACCATGCTCATAGAAAGGGTGCACCGTATTGGCCCGGATCATCAAGCTGATCGTCGCAGGCCCAGGCCTGTCATCTTTAAGCTCTTAAACTACATGGATAAAGTCTGCATGTTGGATGCCTACAGGAAATCTCGTGACCTAAATTACCGGGGTGACAGACTCCTTTTGTTTCAGGACTTCTCCTACCAAGTGGCGATGAAACGAAAAGAATTCTCGCTGTCTGCAAGTCTCTCTTTGATGCTGGTATTCACTTTTCACTCCTGTACCCTGCTAAACTGCGGGTACAACACAATGGCAAACAGCATTTTTTTGACTCTATAACACCAGTTAAGTCTTTTCTTGCTTCTCTCTCGGGCCAACCAAACTCTCCCTCCGATGACTTGGACTGACCCAGATGTTGATTTGCAAGTATAACATCTCATTATGTACAAAAATGTTTCTTATGTTTGCATTATTCATGGTTCTTGTTTGGCGACTTGCAACACCATTGCTGTTGTTTTACTACTGTAAAATTGGATTATTATGGCTCACCTGGTCTCTCTCGTTCTCCTCCCCCCTTTTTCCGCTGTTGGTCACTCTGAGCCTTCCATTTATTTTCCCTTTTATTTTCTTTCTTTTCCCCCACCCTTACTGAATCACTACTGTCACCATTGCTGAAGACTGGCCCTGTTGGCCTTTTGTTTGGGTTCTTAAAATTACAAAAAAAGTTAGAGCTGCCAATGTATTTGTTGTTTCACGTCACTACTGTGGTCTACTGTACACTCTACGTTTTTCTTGGTAGTGCCCCTGCTGGCTGGGACAAGGGGGACTGCCTACCTTAAGTTAAATTCTTGTTATTTGTTTCTGAAACTAGGAATAGGTTAATATGGCACACATGCTCACTGCATCACTTATTAAACGGGAACACATCAAAATTTTGACTTGGAACGTAGAGGGCCTTAATACGCCTTTGAAACGGAGAAAAATTCTGCAGAATTTAAAGCGATTTAAGCCAGATATTGCAGTTTTACAAGAATCGCACTGGAAAGAGGGTGATCCCAATACTCTTAGGGATAATTGGTTTTCGGACTATATATCTGCCTCCTACACAGCTAAGCGATGGGGGGGGGGGGTGATTCTTATTATTAACAAAGCCCTACAATACACAATAATAGATAAGCTATGTGACCCTAAGGAACAATTTATTTTTGTAAAGTTAAGGTTGGGGGGGGAATTGTTTACTATAGTGACATTATATGCTTCGACTGGCCCTAACAATGCATTTTTTACTGAGATTTATGTTAAATTACAGGACTGGGCCACGGGTCACATAGTTCTAGGTGGGGATTTTAATACCACTCTAAACCAATCGTTAGACAAATCCAATGCTACCACCCATACCACACCACCTGCTGCTCTTACCCTATTAATGGACTCCCTACATCTTTCTGACCCTTGGAGGTATCAACATCCCATGGCTAGGGATTACACATTTTATTCTCACCCACATCACACCTTCTCCAGACTTGATTTTTGGCTGATTCTCACCTCTTTATTAGTCAGGGTACATTGTTCAAAAATTTTAAATATTGTTCTATCGGATCCTGCTTTCTTTTAATTGGAGGTTCCCATCTTACTTAGAACATTCTCCAGACTTTATCACCTTATTTCGCAAATTGTACTCTTCACCAAAAGCCTTCCTAACCGTTAATGGCTTGAATTCCCCTAGCTTTACTTTGTTTTGTGGCACTAGACAGGGCTGTCCGCTGTCCCCATCATTATTTAACTTGGCAATAGATCCTCTGATTAGACTATTTCACTTACATAATCTATGGCGTGGAATAGAGATAGGCTGTTTCAGCATACGCAGACGATCTTCTATTATATTTCACAAATCCACAAGAGGCGTTCCCGAGTTTCCTACAAATATTACATGATTTTGAAAAAGTTTCTGGATTTTTGATAAATAAATTAAAAACCAAGGCACTGGCTTCACATGTGGGTGCTAGGGAGGGCTGGACAGAGGGCTTTCCGTTTCTTTGGGCAGACTCCTCGCTCACGTATCTAGGTTTTAATATACCAGTAAAACCGACTGACTTGTACGCAGCTAATTTCCCCGACCTGATTGCCCGCACATTATCGGACTTTCACTCCTGGCGACATTTACCATTGTCATACATAGGCAGATGTCATTTGATTAAGATGTTGTACACCGTACAAATGCTCCCTATCCTCTTGAAAACCTCGGATTAAAAAATTTTGAACAAGGCCTTTAGTACTTTTATCTGGGCGGGTAAAAAGCCTCAAATTTTGTTGTTCAAATTATGTCAACCCCCCTCCTTAGGTGGTATCAATTTACCTTGTATACGTAACTATGCATTAGCAGCAAACTATCACTATGCGGTGGATTGGATACATGCCACTGGTAATTATGCTAATACTGCCCTAGAACAAGCATTCTGTCCAGATATATCTCTAACTAGCTTGTTACATATGAGGCCTTCTAGTTACCCCCCACATGTGTCCAGTAATCTGTTGCTTACGACCACTTGGCGACTGTCCCGCTCCGGCCTAGGTGTCTCATCCTATAACACTATTTTCCAACCCCTCCACCATACCGCCTCAGTTTATACCCCATTGATGGTAGGTTTTTTGCTGTCCACGAATTGGGTCTTTACCTGGTTTTACATGTACTGGAATGTGGTAATTTCAAATTATTGTCTCACCACGGATTGCGTGAAAAATATCCACACTTATCTATTCCATTATTTGTGTATTACCAGCTTTGCAGTTATGCCTCTAGTGTTCTTTCCCAATTAACTGATAAAGACACTTCAAATGGGCTGGATGTCATGGTTAAACATGTTACTGAAAGGGTATGCACTACCTCCTTATTGTATATGCATATTAAACGTCAACTCTGTTTAGACAATCTTCAAATGGGTATGGCGACATGGACTATAGATTTACCCAACATTCCTCTTCCAACGCTTCTTTCCGCATTTACACGTCTCAATAAGACCTTAGTTTCTGCTTCCTACATGGAGATGCAATACAAATTATTACATCGGGCATATTATACCCCTAAACGACGTTTGCTAATGGGCACGGCTACAGATTCAAACTGTTTCAAATGCGCAGAGCCAGATGCAGGTTTATACCACTGCATGTGGAGTTGCCCTGAAGTTCACAAATTTTGGATGACTATTGGTCATTATATAAAAAACACTTATGACATAACTCTTACTCCCACTCCTGAATGGGCTTTATGTGATATTTATGCTTCTCCTACCTACGCCAGACTACCCTTGGGACAACGATTGTTACTTGCCATATTAGCTGATGCAATGCGGAAAACAATTTTGCCCCAATGGATCTCGTCTGACTCCTTAACTTTGTCCCTGTTTTTACCAAGGGTCTCTCACTTGTTTCAAATGGATTGGCTTGAAATGTCCCTTAACAAAGAGAGACATGCTTGTAAGTTCTGTGCCATACGGCTGCCCCATGTGAAATCATTGTCATCAATTCTAAGAAATTTGTTACGAGCAGCAGTTTCTTTAACTTCTTGGTATAATCTTTTCGTGCTTGAAACTGGCAACCCTCCTTTCTAAAAACGTTCAGCGCTGTATGTTATGTTTCCCGAATAATTACATTTGCGTGGTCATCTTTTGATAAATTGTGTGCTCCTTTTTTGATTCTTGTGCCTTGTGTAACTTCTATTACGATCAACGCGATACTTTGTACTTTATTATTCATATTCTGACTATCTTTCTTTGTACATATTATGATATTGTTTGTATATACATGTGCAGTTCTTCAATAAAATATTATGGGGAAAAAAAGAGAAATGGCATATTCAAAAATACATGATTGAAATAATTCTCATTCTTGAATGAAGACTTTGCATTTGGATTCCAGAGCATACAGACGGGAGGATTGCTGTCGGTCAAAATTAAGAAATTGGTCAGATATTGAGAGCTTCTACACAACTTAGGGGGTCATTCCGAGTTGTTCGCTCGTTCTTTTTCATCGCATCGCAGCGATTTTCCGCAAACTGCGCATGCGCAATGTTCGCACTGCGACTGCGCCAAGTAAATTTGCTAAGAAGTTTGGTATTTTACTCACGGCATTACGAGGTTTTTTCTTCGTTCTGCTGATCGTAGTGTGATTGACAGGAAGTGGGTGTTTCTGGGCGGAAACTGCCCGTTTTATGGGAGTGTGTGAACAAACACTGCCATTTCTGGGAAAACGCGGGAGTGGCTGAAGAAACGGGGGAGTGTCTGGGCGAACGCTGGGTGTGTTTGTGACGTCAAACCAGGAACGACAAGCACTGAACTGGTCGCAGTGGCAGAGTAAGTCTGGAGCTACTCAGAAACTGCACATAAAAATCTTTTCGCAATATTGCGAATACTTCGTTCGCAATTTTGCTAAGCTAAGATTCACTCCCAGTAGGCGGCGGCTTAGCGTGTGCAATGCTGTTAAAAGCAGCTTGCAAGCGAACAACTCGGAATGAGGGCCTTAGTAGGAACTTCTAATCTAAGCTTATAGAACATCATTAATATGAAATCCAGCTAATTGTTAATTCTACAAATATGAAATCCAGCTAATTGTTATTAAGCTGTGGAATCCAATTAGGATTGTTCTACATATTTTTAGTGAAATTATTTGTCTTCACTTATGGTGTCACTCATTAAGCCATCATTCAAGAATGAGAATTATTTCAATCATTCCTGTCATTACAATACGAAAATTCTATTGTCTAAAAACTAACACCCCCGAAGAAGTTGCCACAGATGAAACGCGTTGGTTGGAACAAAAAAAAGTTTTATTATATTTTATGATTATTTTATCCACAATAACTACACAGATAAATCAATTTTTAAGTAGTTAACATTTTTTGTTAGAAATTAATATGAAAATGTATTTTTTAATACGCCATTTGTCGTTTTAATAAAACTTCTAGTGTTCAGGTATATATCTCTTCGAGAGAGAGAGAGAGAGAGAGAGAGAGAGAGACGCATGCACAGATCAAAAACACATTGCTCTGAACCGCTAACATTACAATTGTGTTCACCCCAGAATCAGTCCCTTAACCAGTATGATGGTTAAAGCTCTTATCTTACCTGAATTCTCATTATCATTACAGATGATGTGCGTCACTGTTACTCACTGCAGTTAAAGGAAAGTGAAAGTCTGCCACGAAAGGTACAGTGTATTATTATTGGAAAGATATTGTGAAAGTGTACCTATCAAGCAATCACATTGGGCCGTATTCAGGTTACTCCATAAACCCGATGGTGGGTGCACTGTGCATGCGCAGGATGCGTTGTCTGCATGTGCAGAGCAGGTCCTGCGTGATTGCGCACAGTCCCCTATTTCCCACAGCATGACTGACATGCTGCTGCATTTGGGGGGCGGTATTGGGAACCGTTCTATGTAGTGCAGTGAGACCGGAGCTCAGTCTCTGTGTTAGTGCAGTATATTGGAGCACTGTCTCCGTGATGATACAAAAACATAAGTGAGTCTGGGGGAATTTGCAGTCTGCAGCTTAAAAAAACCCCAAAACAGGTATTCCAGGTGTTTCAGAGTGTAAATCATTGATACGTTTCTCCAGGTAATGTTATGACATTTTCACATCTGATGAGTTTTGTAAGATGCTGTCTTCTGCATACTGTATGCAAGGATTTTGTTGTTGATTTTGGGCAGATCGGGGTATTTATTTTGGGATTCAGAAATCCTCCTTACCCCAGGCCAACATTACTGTGTGACCTTATCATACATCCCACCAAGAACCTTTGCAATCTGGTGGACAATTATACAATAGATAGCACCTATCCTAGGGGGTCATTCCGAGTTGTTCGCGCGTTATTTTTTTTCGCTACAGAGCAATTAGTCGCAAACTGCGCATGCGCAATGTTCGCAGTGCGCCTGCGCCTAGTAAATTAGCACAAAAGTTTGGTATTTTACTCACGGCCTAACGAAGATTTCTCTGACGTCCTAGTGGATGCTGGGAAGTCCGAAAGGACCATGGGGAATAGCGGGCTCCGAAGGAGGCTGGGCACTCTAGAAAGATTTATGACTACCTGGTGTGCACTGGCTCCTCCCACTATGACCCTCCTCCAAGCCTCAGTTAGATTTTGTGCCCGGCCGAGGTTGGATGCACACTAGGGGCTTTCCTGAGCTCTTAGAAAGAAAGATAGACTTAGGTTTTTTATTTTCAGTGAGACCTGCTGGCAACAGGCTCACTGCAGCGAGGGACTAAGGGGAGAAGAAGCGAACTCGCCTGCTTGCAGCCGGATTGGGCTTCTTAGGCTACTGGACACCATTAGCTCCAGAGGGATCGACCGCAGGCCCAGCCTTGATGTTCGGTCCCGGAGCCGCGCCGCCGTCCCCCTTACAGAGCCAGAAGCAAGAAGATGGTCCGGAAAATCGGCGGCATGAAGACATCAGTCTTCACCAAGGTAGCGCACAGCACTGCAGCTGTGCGCCATTGCTCCTCTCACACACTTCACACTCCGGTCACTGAGGGTGCAGGGCACTGGGGGGGGCGCCCTGAGGCAGCAATAAAAACACCTTGGCTGGCAAAAATACCTCAATATATAGCCCCAGGGGCTATATATGAGGTAAATACCCCTGCCAGATTCCATAAAAAAGTGGGAGAATAGGCCGCGGAAAAGGGGCGGAGCTATCTCCCTCAGCACACTGGCGCCATTTTTCCCTCACAGCTCCGCTGGAAGGAAGCTCCCTAGCTCTCCCCTGCAGTCTACACTACAGAAAGGGTTAAAAAAAGAGAGGGGGGGGCACTAAATTTAGGCGCAGTATACATTATATAGAAACAGCAGCTATAGGGGACATAACTCAGTTAGTCCCTGCATTATATAGCGCTCTGGTGTGTGCTGGCATACTCTCACTCTGTCCCCCCAAAGGGCTTTTGTGGGTCCTGTCCTCGTTTAGAGCATTCCCTGTGTGTTTGCGGTGTGTCGGTACGGCTGTGTCGACATGTTGAATGAGGAGGCTTATATGGTGACGGAGCAGAGGCCGATATATGTGATGTCGCCCCCTGTGGGGCCGACACCAGAGTGGATGGATAGGTGAAAGGTATTAACCGACAGTGTCAACTCCTTACATAAAAGGGTGGATGACGTAACAACTGTGGGACAGCCGGCTTCTCAGCCCGCGCCTGCCCAGGCGTCTCAAAGGCCATCAGGGGCTCAAAAACGCCCGCTCTCTCAGATGGCAGACACAGATGTCGACACGGAGTCTGACTCCAGTGTCGACAAGGTTGAGACATATACACAATCCACTAGGAACATCCGTGACTTGATCCCGGCAAATAATAAATGTGTTATAGATTTCTGACATTAACCCAAGCACCTCTAAAAATGGGTTTTAGGTTGGGGAGAAAAAACAGGCAGTGTTTTGTTCCCCCATCAGATGAATAAATGAAGTGTGTGAAAAGCGTGGGTTCCCCCGTTAAGAAACTGGTAATTTTTAAAAAGTTACTGATGGCGTACCCTTTCCCGCCAGGAGGATAAGTTACGCTGGGAGATATCCCATAGGGTGGATAAGGCGCTCACACGGTTGTCAAAAAAGGTGGCACTGCCGTTTTAGGAACGGCCACGTTGAAGGTACCTGTTGATAAAAAGCAGGAGGCTATCCTGAAGTCTGTATTTACACACTCAGGTACTAGACTGAAACCTGCAGAGCGTGCTGCTGCAGCGTGGTCGGTGACCCTGTCAAACATACTAGTTTGCTAACATGAGAACATATTAAAGACGTCGTCTTATATATGAGGGATGCACAGAGGGATATTTTGCCGGCTGGCATCCAAAATGAATGTAATGTCCATTCTGTCAGGAGGGTATAAGAGACCTGTCACTGGACAGGTGATGCTGACTTAAAAGGCGCATAGAGATTCTGCCTTATAAGGGTGAGGAATGATTTGGGGATGGTCTCTGGGACCTCGTATCCACAGCAACTGCTGGGAAGAAATATTTTTACCTCAGGTTTCCTCACAGACTAAGAAAGCACTGTATTATCAGGTACAGTCCTTTCGGCTTCAGAAAAGCAAGCGGGTCAAATGGCGCTTCCTTTCTGTACAGAGACAAGGGAAGAATGAAAAAGCTGCACCAGTCAGCCTGTTCCCAGAATCAAAATTCTTCCCCCGCTTCCTGTGAGTCCACAGCATGACGCGGGGGCTCCACAGGTGTAGCCAGGTACGGTGGGGGGCCGTCTCAAAAATTTCAGCAATTAGTGGGCTCGCTCACAGGTGGATCCCTGTTTCTTTCAAATAGTATTTCAGGGGTACAAGCTGGAATTCGAGATGTCTCCCCCCCTCCGTTTCCTCAAATATGCCTTGCCGACAACTCCCTCAGGCAGGGAGGCTGTGCTAGAGGCAACTAATAAGCGGTATTCCCAGCAGGTAATACTCAAGGTGCCCCTACTTCAACAAGGACGGGGTTACTATTCCACACGGTTTGGGATACCGAAACCGCATGGTTCGGTGTGACCCATTTTATATTTAAAATCCTTGAACACATACATAAAAAAATTCAAGTTCAAGATGGAATCGCTCAGGGCGGTTATTGCAAGCCTGGACGAGGGGGATTACATGGTATCCCGGGACATCAAGGATGCTTACCTGCTTGTCCACATTTACCATCCTCGCCAGGGGTACCTCAGATTTGTGGTACAGGTTTGCCATTACCAAGTCCAGACACGGCCGTTTGGACTGTACATGGCACCGAGGGTGTTTACCAAGGTAATGGCCGAAATAATGATACTCCTTCGAAAAAAGGGAGTTTTTAACTATCCTGTACTTGGACGATCTCCTAATAAAGGCACGGTCCAAGGAACAGTTGTTGGTGGGAGTAGCACTATCTCAGGAAGTGCTGCGCCAGCACGGCTGGATTCTGAATATCCCAAAGTCACAGCTGGTTCCGAGTACAGTTCCTGGGTATGATTCTGGACACAGTCCAGAAAAAAGTGTTTCTCCCGGAGGAGAAAGCCAGGGAGTTGTCTTCTCGAGTCAGAGACCTCCTGAAACCAAAACAGGTATCGGTGCATCACTGCACGCGGGTCCTGGGAAAGATGGTAGCTTCTTACAAGGCAATTCCATTCGGCAGGTTCCATGCCAGAACCTTTCAGTGGGACCTGTTGGACAAGTGGTCCGGATCGCATATTCAGATGCATCGTTTAATAACCCTGTCTCCAAGAACCAGGGTGTCTCTTCTGTGGTGGCTGCACAGTGCTCATCTTCTGGAGGGCCGCAGATTCGGCATACAGGACTGGGTCCTGGTGACCACGGATGCCAGCCTTCGAGGCTGGGGGACAGTCACAAGGGGAAGAAACTTCCAAGGACTATGGTCAAGTCAGGAGACTTCCCTTCACATAAATATTCTGGAACTAAGGGCCATGTACAATGCCTTAAGTCAAGCAAAATCCCTGCTCCTACACCAGCCGGTGCTGATCCAGTCAGACAACATCACGGCAGTCGCCCATGTGAATCGACAGGGCGGCACAAGAAGCAGGATGACAATGGCAGAAGCCACAAGAATTCTCAGATGGGCGGAAAATCATCTACTAGCACTGTCAGCAGTGTTCATTCCGGGAGTGGACAACTGGGAAGCAGACTTTCTCAGCAGGCACGACCTCCACCCGGGAGAGTGGGGACTTCATCCAGAAGTCTTCCAAATGATTGTAAATCAGTGGGATTGTCCACAGGTGGACATGATGGCGTTCCGCCTAAACAAAAAACTAGAGAGGTATTGCGCCAGGTCAAGAGACCCTCAGGCAATAGTTGGGGACGCTCTAGTGACACCGGAGGTGTATCAGTCAGTTTATGTGTTTCCTCCTCTGCCTCTCATACCAAAGGTATTGAGAATAATAAGAAGGCAAGGAGTAAACACAATTCTCGTGGTTCCGGATTGGCCAAGACGAGCGTGGTACCCGGAACTTCAAGAGATGATCTCAGAGGACCCGTGGCCTCTGCCGCTCAGACAAGACCTGCTACAGCAAGGGCCCTGTCTTTTCCAAGACTTACCGCGGCTGCGTTTGACGGCATGGCGGTTGAACGCCGGATCCTAAAGGAAAAGGACATTCCGGAAGAAGTCATTCCTACGCTTATTAAAGCCAGGAAAGAGGTTACAGCAAATCATTATCACCGCATATGGCGGAAATATGTTGCATGGTGTGAGGCCGAAAGGGCCCCAACAGAGGAATTTCAACTAGGTCGATTTCTGCATTTCCTGCAAGCAGGAGTGAATATGGGCCTAAAATTAGGTTCCATTAAGGTACAGATCTCGGCTCTGTCGATTTTCTTTCAAAAAGAACTAGCTTCAGTACCTGAAGTTCAGACATTTGTAAAAGGAGTGCTGCATATTCAGCCCCCATTTGTGCCTCCTGTGGCACCTTGGGATCTCAACGTGGTGATGAGTTTCTTAAAATCACATTGGTTTGAGCCACTAAAGACCGTGAATCTGAAATATCTCACGTGGAAAGTGGTCATGTTATTGGCCTTGGCTTCGGCCAGGCGAGTATCGGAATTGGCCGCTTTATCATGTAAAAGCCCTTATCTAATTTTCCATACGGATAGGGCAGAATTGAGGACTCGTCCCAAGTTTCTCCCTAAGGTGGTGTCAGCGTTTCACCTGAACCAGCCTATTGTGGTGCCTACGGCTACTAAGGACTTGGAGGACTCCAAGTTGCTAGACGTTGTCAGGGCCCTGAAAATATATGTTTCCAGGACAGCTGGAGTCAGAAAATCTGACTCGCTGTTTAGTTTATATGCACCCAACAAGCTGGGTGCTCCTGCTTCTAAGCAGACTATTGCTCGTTGGATTTGTAGTACAATTCAGCTTGCACATTCTGTGGCAGGCCTGCCACAGCCAAAATCTGTCAATGCCCATTCCACAAGGAAGGTGGGCTCATCTTGGGCGGCTGCCCGATGGGTCTCGGCTTTACAACTTTGCCGAGCTGCTACTTGGTCAGGGGCAAACACGTTTGCAAAATTCTACAAATTTGATACCCTGGCTAAGGAGGACCTGGAGTTCTCTCATTCGGTGCTGCAGAGTCATCCGCACTCTCCCGCCCGTTTGGGAGCTTTGGTATAATCCCCATGGTCCTTTCGGAGTTCCCAGCATCCACTAGGACGTCAGAGAAAATAAGAATTTACTCACCGGTAATTCTATTTCTCGTAGTCCGTAGTGGATGCTGGGCGCCCATCCCAAGTGCGGTTTATCTGCAATACTTGTACATAGTTATTGTTAACTAAATCGGGTTATTGTTGAGCCATCTGTTGAGAGGCTCAATTGTTTCATACTGTTAACTGGGTATAATATCACGAGTTATACGGTGTGATTGGTGTGGCTGGTATGAGTCTTACCCGGGATTCAAAATCCTTCCTTATTGTGTACGCTCGTCCGGGCACAGTGTCCTAACTGAGGCTTGGAGGAGGGTCATAGTGGGAGGAGCCAGTGCACACCAGGTAGTCATAAATCTTTCTAGAGTGCCCAGCCTCCTTCGGAGCCCGCTATTCCCCATGGTCCTTTCGGAGTTCCCAGCATCCACTACGGACTACGAGAAATAGAATTACCGGTGAGTAAATTCTTATTTTTTCATCGTTCTGGTGATCGGAGTGTGATTGACAGGAAGTGGGTGTTTCTGGGCGGATACTTGCCGTTTTATGGGAGTGTGCGGAAAAACGCTGGCGTTTCTGGGAAAAACGCGGCAGTGTCTGAAGAAACGGGGGAGTGTCTGGGCGAACGCTGGGTGTGTTTGTGACGTCAAACCAGGAACGAAACTGACTGAACTGATCGCAGTGTAGGAGTAAGTCTCGAGCTACTCAAAAACTACTAAGAAATTTCTATTTGCAGTTCTGCTAATATTTCGTTCGCAATTCTGCTAAGCTAAGATACACTCCCAGAGGGCGGCGGCTTAGCGTGTGCAATGCTGCTAAAAGCAGCTAGCGAGCGAACAACTCGGAATGAGGGCCCATGTGTATCAATGCCTATTACCAATAGATTGTAAGCTTGTGAGCAGGGGTCTTCCTACCTCTATGACTGTTTGTTATTACCCAGTTTTGTTTTATCTTTGTTGTTTCCAATTGTAACGCACAATGGAATATGCTACGCTATATAAGAATCTGTTAATAAATAAATAAATAAATAAATAAATGAATAATGCATGCACAAAATTATGTGCAAATTACTGAAAACATATTTTATATTGTTGGTGGGAAAAATATAGTATAACATAACACAAAGGGAAGATAATTGAAGATGTTTTTTAGTTTTTGTCGGCTATAGAACCCAGTTTCTTACTCTTCCTCTGATGATTTATTACATACCTTTCCTTAACCTCAATAATGTCGTCAGCTTTGTTTGCTCTTACTGTAGATCTAAGCACACTGCAAAAGGTTTAGTTAGGTGCAAAAATAACCAATGACTGCAAAATGTATCAGTATTCATATCTAAAGCCTGATTGAGGGTGAAACAACCAGTAATTTGGAAATATCAGGAAAAATGCAGGTAAAACTTTCTGTACCTCATATGTTTAACACTTAATAACCAGAACAATTTTCAAATATTTTAAATCTCAAGGTCTTTAAATCACAAATAATATTTTTTGTAATTTCATAGTTCATTGCTAAGTTTACTGAGGAGTGCACCTACTTTTGCACCAATATGGAAAAACTATTTTGTAATGTGGAATGAATCATACTTGCCTACTTTCGAAAACTAGTTTCAGGGAGATTCCAGGTGGCAGCAGAATGCGCCGTGCAGGGGTGTGTCGAGCTCCGCCCAAGGGGTGTGTCTAGTTCCGCCAATGGGTGTATTTATTGCAATCAGGGGTGTGTCCTGCAATGGCAGGTGGAAAAAAAAAATATTTTATATATATATATATATATACACACATACACACACACATACACACACACATATACACACACATTATGCCACACGGTATGAGCCGAAATTCACATAAGCCACATGGTATGAGCCGAAATTCACATATGCCACACAGTATGAGCCGTAATTCACATTATGCTACACAGTATGAGCCACAATCCACACGTAATGAGCCGAAATTCACATTATGCCACACGGAATGAGCCAAAATTTAGGGACAGGGAGAGTGACAGCAGGGACATACAGTAGGGACAGGGAGAGTGACAGAGAGACAGGGAGAGACATAGGGAGAGGACAGCAAAGACAAACAGTAGGGAGAAAGAAAGGCAGCAGGGTAAGATTGGTTAATGAGCGGAGGAGTGTGTGGTCGGCGGTGTGGAGGATGAGGAGGCTGTGGTCATCGACGGTGCAGAGGAGGCGGCTGTGGGCGGCAGTGCGGAGGAGGAGGCTGAGGGCGGTGGCCTTTGGGGCAGCTCTGGTCCACCTATGACCGCCACTATTTCAAATCTGCCGCAGACCAGCAGCCAATCAGGAGTGGCTGCTCCTGATTGGCTGCTGGTTCGAGAGCTCCAATTGGCGCGTTAATAGTGACGAATTTGAAAAGATGCGGCAGTCAGTGCTCGAAGTGCTGGTATACCATACCAGTGTATACCGGCCCACTTCGAGTACTGTGTGTGTGTATACATACACCCACTACACCCACATACACATTACACCTAGTACATACAGCACCAGAATACATTGCATTATGCACTGCCCCCTCCCACTTATTACACACAGTACCTTATTACATTACATACACACACCCTCCCCCATATTACACCCAGCACATTACATTATAGACAACTCACCCATATTACACCCAGCACATTACACACAGCAAACACCACCCCCCTCCCCCATATTACACCCAGCACATTACATTATACACAACCCCCTCCCCCATACTACCCCCAGCTCACATATTACACCCAGCACATTACATTATACACACCCCTCCCCCATATTACACCCAGCACATTACATTATACACAGCCCCCTCCCCCATATTACACCCATACATTACACACAGCCCCCCTCCCCATATTACACTCAGCACATTAAATTATACACACCCACCCCCATATTACACCCAGCACATTACATTATACACAACCCCCTCCCCCATATTACACCCAGCTCACATCATACACAGTCCCATACCCCATATTACACCCAGCTCCACATCATACACAGCCCCATACCCCATATTACACCCAGCACATTACATTACACACAGTCCCCCTCCCCCATATTACACCCAGCACATTACACACAGCAAACACCCTCCCCCATATTACACCCAGCTCACATATTACACCCAGCTCCACATCATACACAGCCCCCTACCCCATATTACACCAGGTCACATATTACACCCAGCTCCACATCATACACAGCCCCTACCCCATATTACACCAGGTCAGTGCCACATTACATTCCCCCCATTACACACAGCAGTCACCTGGCTATGTTGTTCCTTCCTCTTAGGAGCAGACTGGAGGCCGACCCCAGGACAGTGTGGGAAGGCAGCAGTGAGAGCCAAGGAGCAGAGAGAGAGGTCAGCTTCTGCTGCTGCTGGGCTCATACACTCAGCTCTCTCTGAGGGCGGGATGTATTGTCACTGATCGCAGGTCATCGCTGGTCAACGCAATGATACTAATCGCGTATGTACTAACATATGCGATTAGTATCACAGAGCGATGCCAGGGGTGTCCTGCGATCAGTGATGTTCCACAGGACAAGGTTTGTGGCGGCTTCCGTCACCTCCCAGCCCCCGGGGAGGTGACGTGCAGGGAGTCCCCGTGATCCTCCTTCTCCCCCCTGCAGCTGAAAGGAGAAAAGGCTGTGCTGCGGGGGAGAAGGAGGAGGGGGGCCGGGGGTAGAGAGATCGTCGTGAGCGGCGCAGGTCGGCGGTGGGATGCGGCGGCGGTAAGAAGCCCATAGGCTTCTATGGGGTATCGCCATCAAAAGATGGCGATACCCCCGGAGGCGTAATCCCAGCGGTGTGGCCTTAGTACATATGAAAATGCTGTAAAACCCCCGAAAACGGGGGTTTTACCGCATTTTCCCTTTAGTACATCCCGCCCTGAATGTGGTGGGAGGGGCCAGCCACAGGGAAGCACACCCCTGTTTGAGACTGCTTCTCACTGTGCAGTGTGCCCAGCAAGACGGATGCTGCCGCCCCTGAAGTCTCCCGTGCAGGTCCCGGGCCCTCCGGACTTGTGCATGCGCAGTCCTGATTTTCGGTGAGGACTCTTAAAATCCGGGGGGCTGCCAAGGTTTGCGGGGCAGCGGGAGCTCACTTAAAAATCGGGAGCCTCCCGCTGAATGAGGGAGGGTAAGCAAGTCTGAATGAATGTACGGAAAGTCCCCCTGCAGAGAGCGCTATTTCTTGCTGCAGAACTCCTTTGCAGCTGTGGGAGGCCAAAGCGGTAAAACAATAAATGTAGATTAAGTGTAAATGTGACAAATTCTGTTTTATTTCATGTAAATAAAGTGTTTAAAAACAATGATGTTGTTATATTACTTAGCACACATTCTCTGTGGGGAAACTTGCTAAGCACGCTGTCACTGCGGAGGGACTTTTTGAACTCCCTGTATATGGAATAAAGGAGTAGAGAGGGTGCATTTACAGTGGCGCTCACTCTATGGGGGTCATTACGAGCTGATCGCAGCAGTGCTAAATTTAGCACAGCTATGATCAGGCACTCAGACATGCGGGGGGACGCCCAGCACAGGGCTAGTCCGCCCCGCATGTCAGTGCCGCCCCCCTTCCCTACCCCCGCAGAAGTGCAAAAGCATCGCTCAGGAGTAGCTCCCAGCCAATGCAGCTCCTGTGGTTGGCAGGGAGAACCTCTTCGCTGCCTGGGTCGCAGTGGCTGTGTGTGATGTCACGCAGCCACCGCGGCCCGCCCCCCCAATGGTCCGGCCACGCCTGCATTGGCCGGACCGCGCCCCCTCCCGCCCATCAACCACCTCTGCCTGTCAATCAGGCAGAGGCGATCGCTAGGCATTGATGGCATGCGCCGGCGCACTACGGCGCTGTCACATGAGCAGTGCTGACTCGATCGCACCGCTGGGATAAACTGCAGCGTGCGATCGGGTCGAATGACCCCCTATATTTCTCCATGCATAGGGACTTTTTGGGTAGATTGTGGGGTTGATTCTGACCTTTTCCAATGTTGACCTAATCCCTATTTGAAGGTAAATATGTTGGGATTTGGTTCAGAACCCCTGGGACACCCCTTGAATGACTAATTAGGCACCTTGAAGTTTTTAATTATTTTTAATCAGCCAATAATTTTGGGGTGAAAAAGGGCACAATGATGGAAATTGGGGTACAAGACATGGGACATGTATATTGGGGAGCTTTATGAGTGGGACAAGTGTTTTTAGGATTGCAGGCAAGAGTAATTGGTTTTTAAGTGGTATAAAATTACTCAAATATATACTTTTACCCATTTTTATGTACCTCCAATTTAATTTGAGCACTTACTTTGCTGGAAAGCACTTGCTTTCTATTATTTTTCCACAAACCAAATACTTTTATTATATTGTATATTATTTTGGCTTTTTTGGGGATACAGGCAGATTTCCCTATGTTTACCTTCACTTTTCACTGGTTTTGTTGGTAAAGAATTATCGCGCAAATCACGTTTTCACACATTTACAATTGGATAGGAAATGCGCAAATTGGTGAAAAGCCACATTTCGCGTGATAGGTGCAAAAAGTTTAATCGCAGTAAATTATAGTGTTTGCCTAGCCAATTGAATATCCCCCTAATTATCCCTCAAAATGGGTCCTTTCACAGCCAAGGATAAAGTGAGGTGAGAGTATAAGTGACGCATGTGAATTAGGAATGAGTGGAACATGCGGTTGTGCGATTTATTTGCTCTTGCAGGACAGGATATACAGTATGCATGTGCATATCATAAACAGCGGCAAATTTTAAACAGTTTGATTAATTTGTTCAGGAAAGCCTGACTGTAATGTCACTGGGAGACACAAGCGATTTCAGTAGCGCGATTACATCTCATGAGTTTTTTTGAGATGCAGTGACATTTTATGTGGTGATTAATCTCATGGGATTAACTGCCCAAAGGAAAAATAATTTCCTGCTCTCTCTATTTCAAATGAGTATACTGTATCCTGTCCAGAATCTCTTAGAAAAAGCTATTAATCCCCTATACCGGGACAGGATTAATCATCTGAAACTCACACAAGATGGTTAAATTGAATTATTGAACGGTTGACTGAAATCATCTCACTACACAGTCGATAAAAATTGTTTGTGCAACATTTGAAAATATTACAAAACAAGTGATCTCTGTTATCAGCGAAGGAGTCTATTTATGAAGCTGAGATAAGTCCTTTCTATGGAGAAAACGTAGTAGAAAGACTTCTCTAATTTTTGCACAATTTACAAGAAGGGAAAACTGCAGCGATCTCAGATTTTTCCTGCAATACGTGTGCTGCTTACCTTATTTACTTCTTAGTTTTTAGGGATGTAGTTGGCATCCCAACGTACAGGATGCTGGCGGTCAGGAGAACGACAACGGAATCCCATCACCTGCCAGAATACGACACCAGAACTCCAACAGCCAGAATCCCGAATGTATGCGGGGATGGTTAGAGTAAGACTACGGGAGGGGGGTGGGGGTGGGAGGGGTTTTAGGATTAGGCTGTGGGATAAAAAAGTTAGGGTTAGGCACAAGAGAGGTAACGCCAGCCTAAACTCACTCCATCCAATCTGTATCCTCACCTTTTCAGGGTATTACACAGTTTGGAGGTATGGGCATCCACTTTATTTATATTTATGGTAGTCATCCTTTTTACTTACATTATATTTTTGCATATATGCATTGCACAGTAATGCCAGGGCCGTAACTAGCGCTGTGCCAGTGATGCCTGGCACACAGAGCATATGCAGTGACTGAGACTCTTATAGGCCCTACACACTGGCCGATTTTTTTGAAAGATATGAACGATCTCGTTCATAAATGAACGAGAACTCGTTCATATCTTTCAGTGTGGAGGCTCCAGCGATGAACGATGCGCGGACCCGCGCTCGTTCATCGCTGGTCCCCCGTCGGCTGTGCATGCAGGCCAATATGGACGATCTCGTCCATATTTGCCTGCACTTCAATGGAGCCGCGTGACGGGGAGAGTGAAGAAACTTCACTCCCCCCGTCACTGCCCCCCCCGTCGCCGGGTCGCCGGCAGATCGGCCAGTGTGTAGGGCCCTTTAGTCTCTCAATCTATATACGAATTGTTATAATGCAGCAGCCGCAGATTTTTTTCACGTCAAATTCCGCTGTGCTTTGTATACAGACTCAGTCGCGCACAGATATACCTATTGTGTTGCATATCAAATTAATCAGCACAGCATCACATTGCTACTAAGATGCATTTTCATCTAAAAGACTTATCAGCGCTATTAGAGTTGCACGAGACCTAACGCCAGGCATCTCGCAATGAGTAAACTACAGATCTATTTAACCAATTAAAGTCCCTTACCTTAACTAAAATGTCCGCTCTGTAAGTTATAAAAAACTCTCTAGAGGTCTTAAATGGTGGCCACCTTGGCTACATTTGGGTCTTTATGCGCAGAGATGGGGCTCTAAACACGTGTAAAACAATATAAAGTGCAGAGCAGAATTAAGGGGAGAGGTCCCAGGGGGTGAGTACCCTCTCTCAGGGGGCCTCACAGCCACTGTTGCATGCATGAGACATCCCTGTGCTGAGTGAATGCTTGCCATCAGAGCCGGCCCTAACCAATATGATGCCCTAGGCAAGATTTTGGCTGGTGCCCCCTAGCACCACCGCTAGTTCCGCCTCTAACCCTGCACCCCTTTCCCAGCACCATCACCCCCCACCCATCGCAGTCCTTTTTTTTGCTTTCCTAACCCCTGTAATTTAAATAAGAACAATAAGTACATTCAGTGTTTTTGCTGTGTTTTGCAGGCAATTCAAATTATGCCTCACAGTAGTGCAACTTTATTCACAATTTATCATACAATAGTGTCCCTTATTCACATTACATCACACAGTAGTACCAATTTATCTTATATACGTTACTCCTCACAGTAGTGCCCCTCATTCACATAACTTCATACTGAATTGCTCCTTATTCACATTACATCACACCATATTGCTCTTTATTCACATTAGACCACACGATAGTGCCCTTTCTATACGTTACGCCACACAGTAGAGCGCCTTATACACATAATGCCACACATTGGTAATGCATTTATACACATAATACCACACAGTAATGCCCCTTACACATACTGTATGACACACATTATTAATGTCCTTATAAACAAAATGCACCTTACACATTATGCCACCCCTTATTAATGCCCTTATACACATAATTTCACTTACACATATGCCGCACATTGTTAATGCCCTTATACACATAATGACACACATAATGTCCCTTACACATATGCTGCACATTATTAGTGCCCTTATACACACAATGACACACATAGTGCTCCTTACACATATGTTACACATTATTAATGCCCTTATACACATAATGACACATATAGTTCCTGGCGTGAGTCAACTGGCAGCTCTGCTAACGTCGGGTGCCTATTTTTTATGAAAATGCATCTTATTTGCATTGCTATGTGGCTAGGATGCACAAGCAGCTTCTGCTGATTAAAATGATATGCGGCATGCCTATATACCTGTACTGTGTGCGACTGTGGCTGTATCTGCATACGAAATGCTACACACAGAATATAGGCATGCCGCATATCATTTTAATCAGCTAAAGCTGCTTGTGCCCCTGGGCATACCAGATGCCCTAGGCAATTGCCTAGTTTGCCTATGCCTAGGGCCGGCTCTGCTTGCCATGGATACTATATGCTGGCGTGGCCCCACCCCCTCACTTCACTAGGTCGGCTGTTTTAATTAGTAACAACAGTGTCACTGAAAGTGTGTGCTGCACCAGGAAGCCAAGCAGCAGCAGCAGCACCGTCCCCTTCCTTGCTTTGCCAGGCAGTCAGGGAAGCTCCGTCCCCTCCCCACCCCCTTCTACAAGGGATAAGGACTGGAGCTTCTTTCTGTGAAAACACATGGAGCTACATGAGGAGCCGCTGTTCATCGTTGCTGATAGACTCCAAATAAAATAGTCTAATTCTTAGTTTAGCCACTAGAGGACTCATTCAGAGAACCTGAGATTGGAGGAATTATTACCTCTATAATTAGAGTAAAACCATGTCAAATTGAAATTATATATGACAAAATGTCTAAATGTATTTTACCTTTTTGATACTTTGTAAAAGTTGATTAAATTGTATTTGTTACAGGTTTGTTTGTTTGTTTGTTTGTTTTTTTCAAAATAATCAAAACTGTATAAAGCGTTGAATTACGTTTCAGTATATTGATAGTAGGGGTAGTTTAGGTTATGTATATAACGTGAGGTTTCATTGTAAATGACTGATACAGTAGATTATACTTTTTTTCTATTTGTTTCTAATTTTTTTAGATTATGTGTAAATGTGTGAACAATCAAAAACTATTTGAAGCATACGTATATGCATTTTTGTGTTAAGTGTGTGTGTCTGGGAAAAGGGTGTTAAGGAAAACATGGGCAATAGGGTGAAGCTTTGCCTAGGACAACTGAAAACCTTGCACCGACCTGGTCTCTGTGCTCCACGAGAGGAGGCCTGGAAGTCTGCCCCCGCTGCAGGAGTGCAAGTGCAACCTGTGCTGCTGCTGCTGCCTTATGGAGATGTGTGGATACAGCCAGGAAACAGAGCTGACAAGAGGGGGAGGGGCCAAAAGTTTTAAGTGCCCCGGGCCCCTGGCTTAATCCAGCGCTGATAAAGTCTTTTGGCATTATTGCAGCACTGATAGAAATTATATTAATAAGGGACCCAGCTTCCCCTCCAGAAAGATAAGGACAGCATACACTTATAGCCAGATAAAGGGGGGGATGCAGGGCATACTGTACCCCGGGCCCCCCTCTGTCAAGGGGTCCCCCAGCCAGAGCACACTGACATCACTAGCTCTCCCTCTTGTGCAACAGCAGAACCATGCTACCAGGATGCAGTGTCGGACAGGGGCATGTAGGGCCCACCGGGGGAATGCAGTGGTAGGGGCCCATGTTAGGGGTGTGGCTAGTCTGCAGAGGGGGTGTGGCCTGCCACCTCATTGAATGCAACGTCTAGACACCTTCATAAATATATACAGTAAATTCAGCTGCTGCATGCATGATAATGTACCAGATTAATAACAGATTAATAACAGCAATGTACTGTAGAAAATACACCATAGTCCAGTATTAGGTAAGATATGTATAATGTATAATTCAAGTGCACCGTCTGGAACCTGATCCTTAGAGCAGGAGGTGGGACCCTGTACCCCTGTGGGCCAGTACAAGCCTGCCAGGTTGTGAGAAGGACAGTATGCATTGCAGGCAGAGGCACAGGAGTACCAGGTTTCATGAGATACCAATGGAGCTTCCTGACCAGAGGAGAGATAGCAGAGGGAAGAGAGCTGTAAGTGACCCAGGGATTCCAGCTTCTCCTCCTCCCGCCTGGGTGTCAGGGTTCTGTGTAACCTGTTATCTAATTAAATCGTTCACGTCTAGAGAGAGACACACACACACACACACACACACACACACACACACACACACACACCATCCTCCTGAGTCCTGTCCCAGTGTGTTAGTAGTACAGAGGTTGTTGCTATTGCATTTTGCAAGATAAATTATAGATTTTCTATTTCTATGTGTATTTTAAGGTTGTTTAAGTTGTCTTTGTTCCACTACAGGAAAATGTTATAAAATAGTTGTCTCTCTATTAGGTGGAGATATAAGCTTTACCTAAACTATTAGTTTTAATCTCATATACATCATTGGTTTATATTTAATATACACATTCCATACCTCCCTACATGACCCATTCCAGGAGGGACAAATGCTCTTCACCTGGACTTCCCTCTTAATTTATGATTGTAATCATTTTTGTTGAAATACCTATTTTATCAATGAAATAGGTCAACATATGTGATGCCAATCATATATTAATAGGGAAGTCCATGTAGAGAGCATTTTGTCCTTCCCACAATGGGTCATGTTGGGAAGTATACACAATCTAATATACACCCTCCCCCTCCACTAGGGCCCCCCTGTCTTAAGTGCTCCAGGCCCCCCAAGGCTTAATCCGGTCCCGCATACACTCCCAGTAGGACTCTGAGCTTTACTCTCTAGATAGAACAACAAGTCTTAGTAGTATCCCTTGTTATTTGTAGCTGTAGCTTGGCTTGAGTTTTCACATGCACACTGGGGTAGATGCAAGGACGTAGGGAGAGTGGAACAAGTGGAGCTTGAGCTCCAGACGCCGCTGGGGACAGAAGGCGCCGGCTCACTGCACACTGCACAGCTGAGAGCCGGGATCTCGGGCAGGGGTAGGAGGAGATGACTAGAAGAGAAGGAAAGGGGTGGCCACCACACTGCCTGCATGTTGCATATCACTAATTGCACAGTACAGAGAGTCCAGTGCAGTGCAGTGCAGTGTAATGTGTTGTTAGGGAAGAGGGGAGGTTTGGTGGCTTGTCAGCAGAACTTTCCTGGCTGTCAGGGATTTGCATTCAGTGATCTGGAACATGCAGGCAGTGTGGTGGCCACCCTTTCCCTTTCCTCGGTCCTTTCCTTCTACCCACGAGGCCCAGCCTGTCAATCACAGAGAAGCTCCGCCCCTCCAGGCTGGAACGCGGAGCTGCTCTGCTGCTGCCCTCTTGGTGAGAATTAATGCGTGTATACTGTGTGTTCATGTCTGTGTATACTGTGTGTTTATGTGTATATGTCTGTGTTTGTGGGTAAATGTGTTTGGGTGTAAATGTGTGTGTGTATGTCTGTGTGCTAATGTGTATACATGTATGTGTGTGTTTATGTGTATATATATCTTTGTTTACAGTATGTGTGGGTATATATGTGTGTTTATGTATGTCTGTGTGTATACGTGTGTGTGTGTGTGTGTGTGTGTGTGTGTGTGTGTGTGTGTATATAGCTGTGTATATTTGTGTGTTTATGTATGCCTGTGCCTAAATGTGCGTGAATCTATGTATATATGTATGTATGTATTTATGTATGTGTAGTGATGGTGGGTTGGGGTGC
Organism: Pseudophryne corroboree; assembly: GCF_028390025.1. NCBI lineage: Eukaryota > Metazoa > Chordata > Amphibia > Anura > Myobatrachidae > Pseudophryne > Pseudophryne corroboree. Next base: position 143,258,855 of record NC_086445.1, read on the forward strand.
CGTGACATAACCCTGCTCCGGGTGTCATGTCTTCACGCTACGCCTCTGGGTAGATGTATTAAACGTCGATATGGGGGAGGAGTAGTATCAGTGCACGTTATATGAACTGGTACCGATTCTCCCTCATGTATGACATTGGCGGTGCGTGCAAGGTGACAGGAGTGCATAGTGTCCATAACGGTGCTGCTATCTACAAGATAGCAGGGATGTGCGGTGAGCTAAATGGCTCTGTCTATTACCAGAGCCAGATTTACACGCAATATATGAGCCAAAGGGTACATGTGGACATTATACACAGGTGCAGCAGTATAAACTGCTGGAAATTTGGTGAGGCTTGATCAGAGATGTGCGGATAAGATAGACAGGGGAAGTACTGCCTCACCTGCCATAGACTTTTTACTCCAGAGTTTTGGCTATAAAACTGATTAGAATAATGCAAAGAAGATATTTCAAACATATTCTTTGTATTTTTCATATACTTTATACAATCAAAACTCTTGCACATTTATTTAAAATACTCTCAACTAGGGAATTTGGTCCTCACTTTATTAATTTAATAACTTTCTTTTATAACTCTCCTACCACCTCTCTCTTGATAAATGGTACAAGAACTGATCCTATCATAATGTCCCGAGGTACCCGTCAAGGTTGCCCTCTTTCTCCAATATTATTTAATTTATCTCTAGATCCCCTACTTAGGATTATAGATTCTTGGCCTGTATTACAGGGCATACGTGTAGGGACCTCCGAAATAAAAATTACAGCCTTCGCTGATGATGTCCTCATTCATATATCAAATCCTAAACGTTCTCTACAGCCCCTTCTGGATTTGATTGATAGGATAGGATCTGCCTTTGGATTTCTTGTTAATTTTGAAAAATCACAAGCTTTTTATTTAAAACGTGGATTTCACCGTCCAAAATGGGCTGGACAATTATCTTTGAAGTGGACAAAAATGAGACTCCCATACCTGGGTATTTTTCTTCCTAAAAACATATCTAATTTATATGATATTAACATCAAAAAAATAATCTCGCAGATTAAAGAGGGGATTGAGGGACTGAGCCATCTTCAACTATCTTTCTTGGGTAGAGCTAATATAATTTGTATGATTTATTTTTCAAAACTTTTATACCCATTACAGGTTCTTCCTATATTATTATCCCGAACAGATTTACTACAGATAACCTCCCTTTTCCGAAAATTTATTTGGAATAACAAACGGGCACGAATTGGATTGATAAAGCTTTGTCAACCCAAGTCTAACGGAGGAATTCATTTTCCTGACATCTTAACATATAGTTATGCTGCCCATGTCTGTTACATTAAGGATTGGTTGCATTTCGAGCAAACATATACTGATACATTCTTGGAACAACATTTCATTCCTACACTGTCGTTAGCAGCTTTTTTACACATTACGGATGCAGAAATGCCTTTAGACCTAACCAACAACCCTCTTCTTTTCACTACTAGGAAAGTGTGGTTGTTGTTATGACATAATTATAAAATTCACCAAAACTTCTCCATACATCTACCCTTTTTACAGAATCCAAATTTCCAAAATGGTAATGCCGCTCACCCATTTTCTCTGTGGAAATCAGAAGGACTTTGTAGAATAGGCCAATTAATTAATTCTGACTCGCACAAACTCAGACACTGTGACTAAATGCACTTTTCTTGGTACTCACAACCTAGCGTTTCTCCTAGCTCAACACTATGGTAGTCAGATTTCTAAACTAATCCCGGCGGGTGATTGGGGCAACCCTCTGGATAACATGTTGCTAAAATCGCCCCTATCTTAAGGGGCTATTTCCTCTTATTATAATTGTCTTAGAACCTTAATGGAACACTCTTCCCTCAAAACTGGTATTGCCAATTGGTTGGAACATTTCCCATCCCTTACCGTGGAGACTTTGTTAAAATTTTACAAACCTCGATTACCACATTCCCAGTGGCTAAATATACAGAGATGTATCTTAATATTTTTCATCGTTCAGACATTTCGCCATATAGGGGTTATATAATGGGCCTCTTGGACAATCCTTGTTGTCCTAAATGCGGACAACAGCCCACTGACCTTTACCACTGTTTTTGGGCATGTCCCTCCCTTAGACAATTTTGGCTAATGGTATGGCGTTTTGCCTCTCAACACTTGGTAAACTATATTCCCCATACGCCTGAATGGGCAATCTTTGGTCTGTTGCCACCAAATGCTCGAGCACTCAAAGAGGTTAAGAAATTATTATTGGCAATATCATCTGCAGCCCGTAAATCAATTTTACATATGTGGATACAAAGCTCGGTACCCACTTTAGATATGTTTAAAGATAAACTGTTCTTTATTTGTCACATGGATTGGTTGGAGGCTTCTCTCCAAAAAGAATCCCATACTGAAATTTTTTTTGCTACATGGGAGAGTTTTATTGAGGTTCTCCCCATACCCACTAAAGAAGCTATTCTTAATTGCTTCTGTAATACCATATGGTATGAAACTCGAATCTTCCTTCAAGATCCTCCTATTTCCATTTGATGATATTAATTGAATAACCGTGGTCTCTAACCCCTCTTTACCATGCATATATGTATTTATGTATTTTATTTTCCCTTTTCCTCGCCTATATAATGTTTTATATGTATAGTTTGTGTAATTTTTTTTTCTCGTAATGTATTATACCGCACATTCGGATGTAATTTACTATTTTTGATGGATCACACTCATACAAATGTATTTGTTGTAATATACTTTTACTGCTTCAATAAAAAACGAGTTTTATGGTAAGAACTTACCCTTGTTAAAACTCTTTCTGCGAGTTACACTGGGCTCCACAAGGATTGGACAATGGGGTGTAGAATAGGATTTTGATCCGAGGCACCAACAGGCTCAAAGCTTTGACTGTTCCCAGAATGCACAGCGCCGCCTCCTATATCACCCCGCCTCCCAGCACAGGAGCTCAGTTTTTAGTTAACCAGCCCAATGCAGTAGCAGGAAAAGAGACGACAACGGTTATTAGCCACAACACCGCATTCTCACGACAGGAGACGCATCAGCGGCTAATGCCATACCAACCCAAAGAAGCTAAGTGCGTCAGGGTGGGCGCCTTGTGGAGCCCAGTGTACCTCGCAGAAAGAGTTTTAACAAAGGTAAGTTCTAACCATAAAACTCGTTTTCTGCTGCGGGGTACACTGGGCTCCACATGGATTGGACAATGGGGATGTCCTAAAGCAGTTCCTTATAGGAGGGGACGCACTGTAGCGGGCACAAGAACCTGGCGTCCAAAGGAAGCATCCTGGGAAGCGGCAGTATCGAAGGCATAGAACCTTATGAACGTGTTCCCTGAGGACCACGTAGCCGCCTTGCACAATTGGTCAAGGGTCGCACCACGTTGGGCCGCCCAAGAAGGACCAACAGACCGAGTAGAATGGGCCGTAATGTGAGCAGGAGCTGACAGACCAGCCCTCACATAAGTATGTGCAATCACCATTCTAATCCATCTGGCCAGAGTTTGCTTATGAGCAGGCCAGCCACGTTTGTGAAATCCAAACAGAATAAAGAGAGAATCAGATTTCCTAACAGAAGCAGTTCTCTTCACATAGATACGGAGAGCCCGTACCACATCCAAAGACCGCTCTTTGGGAGACAAATCAGGAGAGACAAAGGCTGGAACCACAATCTCCTGATTAAGGTGGAACGAAGAAACCACCTTAGGTAAATATCCAGGACGAGTCCTAAGAACCGCCCGGTCACGGTGAAAAATCAGATATGAGGAACTACAAGACAAGGCACCCAGATCCGACACTCTTCTAGCAGAGGCAATAGCCAGCAAGAACACCACCTTAAGGGAAAGCCACTAAAGGTCAGCTGAACCAAGAGGTTCAAATGGAGGCTCCTGCAAAGCCTCCAAAACCACCGACAAGTCCCAAGGAGCCACAGGCGGGACATAGGGAGGTTGGATACGCAACACACCCTGAGTGAAAGTATGAACATCAGGTAAAGTCGCAATTTTTCTCTGAAACCACACCGACAAGGCAGAAATATGAACCTTAAGGGAGGCCAGACGCAGGCCTAAATCTAGACCTTGCTGCAGAAAAGCCAAAAGATTGGCTGTACTAAACTTGGAGGCGTCATAATCATTAGATGCGCACCAAACAAAGTAGGAATGCCAGACCCTATGATAAATCCGAGCAGAAGCCAGTTTCCGGGCCCGCAACATAGTTTTAATGACCCCTTCAGAAAACCCCTTAGCCCTCAAGACGGAAGCTTCCAGAGCCACGCCGTCAAAGATAGCCGGGCTAGGTCCTGGTAGACACAAGGGCCCTGAACGAGGAGGTCTGGGCATTGTGGAAGTAGAATTGGACGCTCTGACGATAGGCCCTGCAGGTCTGAGAACCAGTGCCGTCTGGGCCACGCTGGAGCTATGAGAAGCAGAATTCCTTTTTCTTGCTTGAACTCCCGAATTTCCCTGGGCAGGAGTGACACCGGAGGGAACACATACGGTAGCCGAAACCTCCACGGCACCGCCAGCGCATCCACGAATGCTGCTTGAGGATCCCTTGTCCTTGCTCCGAAGACGGAAGGCCCCACTTTTCCACGATGAGTTGAAACACTTCTGGATGGAGGCCCCACTCGCTGGCATGCACGTCCTGACGACTGAGAAAGTCCGCTTCCCAATTCAGGACTCCCGGAATGAATATTGCCGATATGGCCGGTAGATGGCGTTCCGCCCAACGTAGAATCCGTGAGACTTCTTTCATTGCCAAACGGCTTCGAGTGCCGCCTTGATGATTTATGTAAGCCACTGTGGTGGCGTTGTCCGACTGTACTTGAACAGGACAGTTCTGAATTAAATGCTGGGCCAGGTTCAACGCATTGAAGACCGCCCGCAATTTCAGAATGTTGATCGAGAGGAGAGATTCCTCCTTGGTCCACCGACCCTGAAGGGAGTGTTGCTCCAGCACCGCGCCCCAACCTCTTAGACTGGCATCTGTCGTCAACAGAACCCAGTTGGATATCCAGAAGGGACGACCCCTGCACAATTGTTGGTCCCGGAGCCACCAGTGTAGCGACATACGGACCTCTGGAGTCAAGAGGATCATTTGAGATCTGATCCGTTGAGGCAGGCCATCCCACTTGGCCAGATTCAGCCTCTGGAGGGGGCGAAAATGGAATTGAGCATACTCCACCATGTCGAATGCTGATACCATTAGGCCCAGCACTTGCATTGCCGAATGTATCGACACATGCGGACGAGACCATGCGGACGAGAAAGGAAGCAACGAATCCTGTCCAGAATCTTCAGGACTTTCTCCTGAGACAAGAACAACCTCTGGTTGTGAGTGTCCAACAACGCTCCCAGGTGCACCATGCTCTGAGCAGGGACCAGGGAGGATTTCTTTCAGTTGATGAGCCACCCGTGGGCTTGTAGAAACTGGACTGTCATATCCAGATGACACAGGAGAATATCTGGGGAATTTGCCAGGATTAACAAGTCGTCCAGATACGGCAGTATCCTGACCCCTTGACTGCGGAGTACCACCGTCATCACCGCCATAACTTTGGTGAAGACTCGCGGAGCCGTTGTTAAACCAAAGGGTAACGCCCGAAACTGGTAATCTAGGTTTCCAATAGCGAACCTCAGGTAATGTTGATGTGACACTGCTATAGGAATATGCAGGTAAGCATCCTGTATGTCCAGGGAGACCATGTAGTCCCCAGGTTCCAAGGCCAGAACTATAGAGCGAAGGGTTTCCATACGGAACTTGGAGACCTTCACAAACCTGTTCAATGCCTTGAGGTTGAGAATGGGCCGGGTGGACCCATTCGGTTTCGGGACTAGAAACAGCGGAGAATAGTACCCCCGGCCCCTCTGAGCAAGAGGCACCTGTACTACGACTCCTGTATCCAGGAGGGTCTGTACCACCGAGTGTAGAGTTTTTGCCTTTGGTCCAAAGGGACGTCTGTCTGGCAAAATCGATGAGGGGGTCGGTATTTGAAGGCTATGGCGTAACCTCGAGTGACGACTTCCCGTACCCAGGCATCTGAAGTGGGCTTCAACCAGTCCTGGGTATACCCTAGAAGCCGGCCCCCCACCCTGGGATCCCCCAGGGGGAGGCCCGCCCCGTCATGCGGCAGGCTTATCGGTTTTGGCAGCTGGCTGACGGGCAGCCCAGGCTCTTTTGGGCTTCGGCTTACCAGGTTTAGAAGTGCGGGCCTGCTTATGGTACACCTGACCTTTTGCTTTACCTGAAGGACGAAAGGGGCGAAAGGACGTACCTTTTACCTTCGACACAGAAGGAGCGGTATTAGGCAGACAGGCAGTTTTGGCAGTAGCCAAGTCAGCCACAATCTTATTTAAGTCCTCCCCAAACAGAATATCTCCCTTGAAAGGGAGTACCTCCAGGGTTTTTCTAGAGTCCAGATCCACAGACCAGGATCTCAGCCACAATATCCGGCGAGCCAGGACTGACGTAGTAGAGGCCTTGTCTGCTAGGATACCGGCATCAGAAGCCGCCTCTTTAATATATCGAGAAGCTGTGACAATATATGACAAGCATTGTCTAGCATGGTCAGAAGAGATTTCAGCTTCTAACTCCAAGCCCCATGCTTCAATAGCCTCTGCAGCCCATGTAGCTGCCATAGTGGGCCTTTGTGCAGCACCCGTGAGGGTGTAAATCGCTTTCAGACAACCCTCCACACGTTTATCCGTAGGCTCTTTTAGAGAGGTGTCAGGTCCGGGTGTTTTTGTGAATCCGTTAACCCGGGACCAACCACAGGTGTAGGTGCTGGGGTATGAAGAAAGCAGGGAGGACGAAGAAAGTTCCATTCCATATATTTATTGAAATTAACAATTCCAGTAAAGAGTTAAATGACAAGTTGTTAATCATCATATCATACTGAAGTATTGCAGGAATGGCAGAAATAATATGCAGGATAAATCTCAAAGACAAATAAAAGAAATGTTCATGGTACTGTATATAAAACAAGCTGATGAATAAATGTTGAATTGTCCAAATATAAACAAGCTTTGATGCTGAACTGCAGAATGTGATTAACTGGATAATGCAGACATGAAGAAATAACTGTAAGGATTTACAATGGAGTTTTGAGAGTTAACTGAGAGACTGTGAAGAATTATCCTTGTTATGACAACATAGCAAATATAAAGTACTGAATAGGGTTACTTGCGGGTTCCGGAGATCACTGTGAAACTGTAGTAGATGACAAGGTGATGAATGGGTTAAATGCAGAGTTGAACAAACGAACAGCTGAGGGAAATGGAATCCTCCAAACTTTGAATGGTAGGCCGACAAGGTAACCTCATGCAAGACTCTGGGAATTCAACTGTTTCCAGTAGGTGAGCAATTAACTGACAGCACAGCGGAGAGCCGGTGGATCTTTCAGCAGTGAAGGCTGCAGACGGACCTCTGGGAACGGAGGCGATATCTGGACCACGGGAATCACACAGGAATGCACGGAGAGAGCTCAGAGCTAGAGCACAGCGTTGATACAACAAAGCACTGGCCCAGAGTAACATAATCCCAGCCTACTTAAAGGCAGCACAAGCACGGGATTGGCTTACACCTGCCCACAGGTGTTTTCACAAGTGCTCTGTATTACCTATTTGGTCTCCAACATGGCCACCTCCTATACAGCAGACACACCGCAGTGCCTTAGGCCATTTGGTCCCCGCACTCACAGTTCCCAGATTCTGCATTACCTGTGCCACCGATCACGCCGCGTCCCCACACGGGCGCACAGCACCGCGAGCAACCGCACTGGCAACGGATGAACCCCAGAACCCGCAAAGGTAAGAGACCGGTTCGTGACAGACGGTAGTGACAGGTAGAGCTGAGGAAACCACCATCCTAGCAACATGTGAGTCTACTGGAGGAGGCGTTTCCCAATTTTTAGACAGCTCTGGCGCGAGGGGATAGAGAGCCAGCATCTTCTTTGAGGCACAAACTTCGTACCCGGGTTTTCCCAGGGTTCATGATGTATATCCACTAGGTGGTCAGAGTGAGGTAAAACTTGCTTAACCACCTTCTGACGCTTGAACCTATCTGGTTTCTTAGGAGGGACGGATGGCTCGGGATCATCCTTAATCTGCAGAATTAACTTAATAGCCTTCAAAAGATCAGGAACATCCACATGTGAACTACCCTCCCCATCAGCCATATCTGAGTCAGAACCTGAGGGGACAGTAAATGTGCCGTCTTCATTAGACGAGGTGTCAGTGACAGCAGTGGATTGTGAGGAGATAAGCGCTCGCTTAGAGGACCTCTTGGACTTAGGCGTGCGTTGGTCAGACTTTTTAGTAGTCAAGGACTGGTTCAACTTCTTTAATTGAGCAGATAAATCGTACGCCCACGGCGGGTTAGCTGCAGGGACCACATACGGTTGTACCGGCATTGGGGGTACCATAGGGGGAGTTAGTTTATGAACTAGCGTATGCAGAAGCGTGGAAAAAGCGGCCCACAGTGGGTCAGTATGTGCCTCCGTTGCCACAGTCCCACTGGGGGGCTAGGAGCCCCCAGAACCAGAGCCCACAGCTGCTATATTCTCCTCATATGGCCCCGTGGCGTCAGCAACACCGGCAGTGTTTTCAGCCCTAGAACCGTTACCTTCAGAAGCAGACATGATAGAACTTGCAGTATGAGGTTAGCACTATACCTCTGAACCCAAACCCCTGCGCAGTGTAGTCAGCACTAGCAGAGATAAAGGAGAGATATGGTGACTAAATCACAGAGAAAAATACGTAATACAGTATATCTTTGTGAAAATCCTATATTAGATAACACCTGACGCACCAAGCCCCCTCAAGTTATGGAATATAGGGATAGCAGGTTGAGTGAAAGACACAAAATGGACACCACTCAGCTATCAAATGCACACACAGAAAGTCACAGTTTGTACAATGCAGAGGTTATTACTGACAATAATACTGCACTGGACTAGCTTACACAGCTATATAACAATAGATATAACAGTACACAGGTAAGGGGGGTACTCACGGAGCGATCGCTGCTTAAAATCTAAGCAATCTGACTAGATTGCTTAGATTTTAAGCACGATCGCTCCGTGTGTAGCCCCCTCAGCGATAGCGATGCGCAGCCCCGCGCATCGCTATCGCTGCTGCTAGATTGGCCTGCATGCAGGCCAATCTAGCGGGTCGCTCACTTCACCCGCTGGGTGAAGTGTGCGGCCCCCCCGTCTCCCCCCGCACGCTCAGCACAGATCGCGCTGTGCTGAGCGCCGGGAGAGATGTGTGCTGAGCGGTTCGCTCAGCACACATCTCTCTGACATCGGCCAGTGAGTACTGGCCTTAAGAACTGGATGTATATCACAGGGTAATTGTACTATAAAACCCTGACTAAGTGCACTCTTTCTTAACTATCACTGTCTAAAAAGGCAGGTAGAATACTTAAGTGTCATGTAAAGGCACAGCGCTGACAACCAGGCGGCTTTACATAGGAGGATTTGCCCAAGCAGTCCCAGGAACAGTGAGCTGAGGGATAATGGCGTCGCAGACACTGACTGGGAGTGAGGAAAAGACAGATATGCAGCTCCAGGGCGGGAACACTTGCTAGAAATGGCGCCCTGGGGCTGGGGGAGGGGCTTCAGGTCTAAGCCTTATCCCCTCTGCTGCCAAAACCACCGGGTACTGTGGGCGATATAAGAATTGGTTTAGAGAGAAAACCTGACCTGCGCCCATGCCCTGGTGATGTAGTGGGATCGCCTGTATCCACAGTGTCCACCGCCAGCGCGCGCGGCCCACATCCCACTGACCGAGCCGGATCGCGATAAAGACCGGGTCCCGCAAGCGGGACCCACTTACCACCTCCCGAAACGCAGCCACGCGATCCTGGAGAGCCCCAGCCGTGTGTGTCTAACGTGAAGAAAACCGGAGCCTCCGCTGTAGGTACATGGCAACCAGGGCTCGGGAGTGTACAGCGCCGCTGGGGAGAGTTGGAGCTGCAGCAGTGAATGTCACAAGACATTTACCACCGCTGCTGCCCTTGAAGTCTTTTTACCTCATAAAAAGCTTTTCTTAGGGCTGCCTGGAGCAGCCCCTCTGTTCAGTGCCTGCTTACTGCAGCACCAACTTACAAAAACTGAGCTCCTGTGCTGGGAGGCGGGGTGATATAGGAGGCGGCGCTGTGCATTCTGGGAACAGTCAAAGCTTTGGGGCTGTTGGTGCTAGTCCTGCTTGCCCGTGGCAAGATCCGCTACTGATTGGACAGCAATGTGGCAGCTTTATTTCTCCAGCAACACTCTATTGGTGTCTCCCTGTTCTCTCACACTATCTCTCAGTGACTTCATCTACACTACCAGTAGCTTCAGCTTTCACGTGTCTCTCCTCCAACTACCTCTCCTGTCTACCTTCCAACTGTTGTTTGTTATCTATTTTTCTGAACTCCGGCAGTGCATCCTGGGGCATGTGCTTTCATGCAGCTGCAGCTCTGCAACTTGCTCTTTTCTTTACTGTAATTGCACAAGATTAGACTTGCGGTACTGAAACACTGGTGCAAGTTACGAGCAGATGATCATGACAGCTGCAGGGCAAATTTGATTGGTTGAATGAGTCTAAGTCACACCCATTAATGCAAATGAAGTTAAAGAGCTGAAATTGAAAAAAAATAAAAAAATAAGCTAAATTCCAGTACATAGGGCTTACTTCATGTTTCTGTGCAATGGCCGATTATAACACAATGGGGCAATTATTGGCAGAATGCGCATGTGCCACGATCGCAATGCGCATCCACAAAGGTGCCGCTGCGATCCCGCTCGCAATTAGGATTTCATGGAAAAGTGACTGACAGGAAGTGACCGTTTGCAGGTGTTAACGGAGAGTTTATAGGAAGTGGTTTGGAAAATGCAGGTGTGTCATGGATGTTTTCGGGGTGTGTATCTGCTGCCAACTGCGAGCTTGTGCAGTACATGCAAAAGCATGGCGTCTGCGTTGCTACTGCTGTGTCCAGTCTGCATAGCCATACACCAACCCTTAGCCCCGATGTTCCTTGTTTTTGCGTATGGGCTGCGAATGTGTACGCAATTGCGAATGAATTTGCGATAGCTCCGGTGGATGTCTCTTTTCATTTCTGGGCGGTAGCTTCACTTGCTAACATTAGCAGTTCCGTAGCCTTAACAATTGCACTTACTTATGCATTAGTGCATAAACATGAATAGGCCATTGTCCAGAATACTTGTTTTACAATAATAATATTTCCTACTCTGGGAAGGGGAAGGCCGCCCATGGAGAAAATAAACTTTTATATTTGGTCTTTCTTTCGATTAGCATCATACTCTAATTGAATTAGGTACTTAAATTATTGTTGCACTACACAACCACTAACTGTATAATTTGTGTACTGCAAGGCACATTTGCTATCTATGAAGAGCTGGTCGCACTTTGCGTACCTGTATATGGCCAGCTCAGAATAGGAAGTGAATACAGTAGTCTTTTTTCCTCTCACATTTTGCGATTACATGTGAATCCAACTCTGAACTAACTGTGAAAGTAAACTTTGGTTATGTTCTGTTAAAAAACATATGGGCCCTACACACTGGCAGATCTCACTGCACGATATGAACATTCTCATTCATTAATGAACGAGAACTCGTTCATATCGTGCAGTGTGTAGGCACCAACAATTAATGATGCGCGGCCCCGCACTCATTAATCGTTGGTGCCCCGCCGCTTATGCATGCAGGCCAATATGGACAATCTCGTCCATTAGCATGCACTGCTATGGAGCCGGGTGACGGGGGGAGTGAAGAAACTTAACTCCCCCCACCGCCGGGTCGCCCATCGGCCGTATCCGCCGTCGGGCAGCTTGGCGACGGATCGCCGAGTGTGTAGGGCCCTTTACCTTCATTAGTTAGAAAATAAATAAATGGATTTTTATATCTTAAAGTGGGATTGCATAATGTGATCATTATCAATGCAGACTGCAAAGCCATAAAAAAATGATTATAATCTGTAGCTTTATAATGTAACATAACCTAACAGAATGTAAAGTCTTCAGGGTTAACACAAACTTGTTCTAAAAAAAAAACCCATAAAACTTCTCTCCAAGGCTCAAAGGAGTAACATGAGCAGGTAGATGTTCCTTATTGCTGTGTAAATTATTCAAGCACTTCAAGGATCTAATTATATGTTAACTGAGGTTAGGATACATTTTAAGAGTAGAAAAGAATAGGTCTCAATTTGTGTCATTGTATACGCGTTGCTGTGGGATGATCAGCTGTGATGCTCTGCTGCTCAGAGAATAAGTGCAACATCCTGGTCTTCAGGCACTGCATAATGGGGGTCATTCCGACACGATCGCTCGCTGCAGTTTGTCGCAGCGCAGCGATCGGGTCGGAACTGCGCATGCGCCGGCGCCGCAGTGCGCCGGGGCATGGCAGCTTTCGTTACCTAGCGATCGCCTCTGAGACAGAGGCGGTCGCTAGGCGGGAGGGGGCTGAATGGCGGCGTTAAGCTGCCGTTTAGGGGGAGCGGTCCGGCCAACGCAGGCGTGGCCGGACCATTGGGGGGGCGTGTCGCCGCGGCTGTGTGACGTGTCACGCAGCGGCTGCGGCCAGCGGGAGCGACGAGCAACTCCCGGCCAGCCGCAGGAGCTGCGCTGGCCGGGAGTTACTCCTCAAATACAAAGGCATCACCACTGTGCGATGCTTTTGTATTTGTGTGGGGGGGCCGGCACTGACATGCGGGGCGGACTAGCCCTGTGCTGGGTGTCCCCCCGCATGTCTGAGTTAACGATCGTAGCTGTGCTAAACTTAGCACAGCTACGATCAACTCGGAATGACCTCCAGGGTGTAGCATAATGTGTGCGTGCGTGCGTGCGTGCGTGCGTGTGCGTGTTTCTCTCTCACTATCTGCCTTTTTCAATCTTTCAATAAAACAATCAAATAAATAACGCAGTTAGTAGCGGAAGTACAGTACTAAGAACATCAGTTATTTGGTTTCCCTACATACTCTACAGTATATTCTAAATAAAGCTTTCCATGGCAACATCCCATTGGAAGCTCCTAATCTAATATATAAATAGACAGTCAGTGACTAATGGTACGCAGAAGAGATGTGCAGCATTCTCCCCCAATTTCTTGTTTTGTCCCTAGAGAGGAAATAGCCTGGAAATAAATTCCAAGGGGTGTTTGTGCTTTTGAGTACAGTAAAAGCAATGACAGGACTCATATATTGTATGCATAGACCTACTTACTGTAAATAGACATGTTTAGCTGAATTCAAATGCTAAAAGTGTTACAGAGTCCATACACCCCATATGCTGCAAGGCAGGGAGAAGAGAGTCAGGAAGGCTCATTTATCAACCGAAGTCCGTAACCTTGCAGTGTATCTTTATTCACATCTGTGCTTCCTTGTTTGCCTTAAATAATGTGTATGCTCATGTGAGTCAGCAGGTAGGGGAAAATAACATGGTGGAAACAGCAAAAAGTGAAAGTCCGGCTTACTTTAACATTGGGACTATCTAATTTCATTAATGTAAAATCATTCATTTTAGTCTTATTTACACCCATCAGCCATAATATTGTGCAGGTCCCCTTTGTGCTGCCAAAACAGCTCTGACCCATCTTGGCATGGACTCCACAAGATCTCTGAAGGTGTTCTGTGGTATCTGGTACCTGTTAGTAGCAGATCCTTTAAGTGCTGTAAGTTGTGGGGTGGGGCCTCCATAGCTCAGACTTGTTTTTCCAGCAAATCCCATAGATGCTCAATCGGATTGAGATCTGGGAATTTGGAGGCCAAGTCAACACTTTGAACTTTTTACCATGTTCCTCAAACCAATCCTGAACAATTTTTGCAGTGTGGCAAGGCGTATTCTTCTGAAAGAGGCCACTGCCATCAGTGAATTCCGCTGCCATGAAGGGGTGTACTTGGTCCACAGCAGTGTTTAGGTAGGTGGTGCATATCGAAGTAACATTCACATGAATGCCAGGGCCCAAGATTTCACAGTGGAACATTGCCCAGAGCATCACTATGCCTCCCCCAGCTTGCCTGTCTCCCATAGTGGCTCCTGGCGCTATCTCTTCCCCAGGTAAACATGTACATGCACCAGGATGTCCACATAAAGGAAAAAAAAAATATTCATCAGACCAGGCCACCTTCTATTGGTCATATTGTGAATCTGAAGAAAAACTGTGAAAATGAAGACCATAGAGCACTCTAGGAATATAGAAACATAGAATGTGACGGCAGATAAGAACCACTTGGCCCATCTAGTCTGCCTCTTTTTTTTATCCTTTAGGTAATCTCAACCCTTTTTGAACCTTAATTCTTTGTAAGGATATTCATATCTAGTGGCACATTTAAATCAAATATACAATTATAGAAATGCACAAGGTGGGAAAAGGCTACATAATAATATCAAAGTGCTTGAATATCCCAGTGAGCACTTTTCTTCTGAGGAAGCTGCATCATACCATCCAGGCACTGGACAAGGCTGTCCCTCAAAACAAGAAGAAGCCTCAGAGAGACCAACAATCACTTTTTCTGTTGACATATCAATAAACCCTACCCTAGAACAGTGGTTCTCAAACTCGGTCCTCAGGAACCCACACAGTGCATGTATTGCAGGTAACCCAGCAGGTGCACAGGTGTATTAATTACTCACTGACACATTTTAAAAGGTCCACAGGTGGAGCTCATTATTTCACTTGCGATTCTGTGAGGAGACCTGCAAAACATGCACTGTGTGGGGTCCTGAGGACCGAGTTTGAGAACCTGTGCCCTAGAAGATCACTACTTAGAGGTCATCCCTGCCTCTGAACTGTCCTTTGGGCCCCACATTCAGTCTGTAGGCAAATCCTCTTGCATACATCTAAGAAACCAGGGACGTGCAGTGAGCGAAACATATCCAGATTATGACCATGTATATGCAGAATATGCAGACACACAAAATATCCCTATTTTGAAGTCGTCTTAAATGCTAGTGCTGGGCAACACACCGCAAGTCTCGTTGACTTATAACAATCTGTGCCTATACGGCCAGACACAGTTCCTTGTCTCACTAAGATCCAGCATGATTTCACTCCCAAATAAACTATTTGCTACATTTGTCATATTTCTGTATATAGTAGGCTATGTAAAAGCAATTCATAAGCACTGTACTTAATGCAATTACTTACACATTTCTAAGAACTAATTGCAATGTGTAAAAGTTATTTTTGTTTTTGGATAAACATAAAGCATAACAGGTGTAGAAAGTGTCTTTGTTTGAAACTTGGCTTATAGCGATCACATGACGCGTCCGAGGCAATTTACGCAGTATTAATATTTGGTTTCTCATCCTAGTTAGAATTTCTGCTGTCATGACACCTCGAGCTGCGGGAAACAGCTGTCAGATGTAAATAATAACCCATCCGCTTCCTTTTGTGCATATGGGAATATAATAGACTTCAGTATTTCCAATCGTTTTGAAAGTTAAGCTTCAATAAATAGGCCGTTTCAGGCACAGGCACTTGATACTGTAGTATGATATTTCCACTCCTGTGCATACGTGACAGGCTGTAAGGCATTTCCTTCTTCAAATGTGGAAATATAGAAAAGATAAATTACGTTTCCTAAGGTACTACTCAAATTTTTGAATTGAATAAGTCATGACTCTGAGATACCGATGGGTCTGTCATTGTTTCCTGTGTCATAGTTGTACACTTTAATATTTATTAAAAAAATTTTTTACACTCATATACATGCGGTAACAGGAGCATTATATTAGATGAGGGGGTCTCATGTGGAGCTTACTTACTTACTCCCCTGGAACAGCCAGGAGGCTCACGAAAATCAGTTTGCCCTCTCGGCCGTCCAGACAAGTGGTCAAGTTTCCCAGAGCCAGCCGCGACCCCTCCACTAGGGAGGCCAATCGGCGGGATCCCGGGATTTAGGACCAAAAACGGCCGGGATTCAACCCCGGGATTGGAAGCTCCAATCCCGGGGATTGAGGGATTAGCGTTGAACGTCCCCAGGACGCTCAGGCGCTGCCCGGCTCCCTCCTCCTGTCTCCTCCTGCGCAGCGTGACCTGTGCCTGTGAGGTCACGCTGCACTGTCAGCATCCGCAGAGCCGGAAAGTACGGCGGACTTCACCCGCCGCCTCGTCCCGGCTCCCCCTGCATTCACCCGCCGCCTCCTTCCGGCTCCCTAGCACTCACCCGCCGGCTCCCCTGCACTCACCCCCCGGTTCCTGCTCACCCGCTACCTCTCTGTGCAGGTTTGTAGGTTTTTTTTTATGTCTGCAGGGCGGGTGGGGAGGGCGGGGCGACGGCCGGACACAGTGTAAAGCCAATCCTGGGTATCCCGGGAATCCCGGGATTGACCATTTTTCTATCCCGATACCCGGGATTGAAAAAATGGCCCGGGATTGGCTTCCCTACCCTCCACTAAGCCGGGCAATGACACGTTTGGCACTGAATCGCATCATTGTAGCCACGCCTCCTGGTGTGCAATGGCAGTAAGCTAGGCCTTGTGTAGCGGGGACTCGGCCTTGATGACGCAATTGCAAAACCATGCCACCTATGACTTGCCTTGTCCACACCTTGCTCCCTGTGATGTGTCACAACCACCTGGACTGCTCCCTGCAGTGCTGGCCTAGCTGCCCTCTCCCGGATGGGACAGCTAGAATGTCAGCAGCTAGAATGTGACCCCACCCACACCTCCTTGACCCATTGTAGATCTGGACCTGTGTCTGAGCCATTGTCCCAGTGATTTCTTCAGTGCCGGCAGCAAGATAACGACTGTGCATTCAGCGGGTGCAGGGTATGTGGTGTGGATCCCCCTAGACCTATTATTGATACACCAATGTGCACTTCCCTTATAAAATGCACCTGGATGGTGCACTAAGGGTAACATAGTAATTAGTAAATAATAGTGAGGCCCAATCACCACAGCGACACCTGATCACCAAGATTAAGAATGTACAGAAATGAATGTTCTCCACTATCTGCACAACCTCTCCTCCTTAAACTTCATCAGAACACTTTGCCTGTTAACATTCCATCATACAAAAGATCTGTGGTTAGGCCACATTTAGCAAGAAGCATCTTTATACATTCAACCTCTCCTGTTATAAAGCGTGAAAGTCTCTGGAGGAACTATGATTACTGTTTGTTTTTGTACTGATTATTATTATTATTATTATTATTATTATTAAAGTACAACCAGAAATGTATTTCTTATTTTGACTTTTTTAATTATATTGTGAGAGAAAACATTTTCTTGCTTGCCTCCAGAGGGCGCTGTGTACACTTATATCCACATTTTTCAAGCGTGTTTCTGATATTGCAATAAGTAGATGCAGTTAACTGTGGGGGTCATTCTGAGTTGTTTACTCGCTAGAAACTTTTTGGAGCGCTGCGATCAGATAGTCGCCGCCTATGGGGGAGTGTATTTTCGCTTTGCAAGTGTGCGAACGCCTTTGCAGACGAGCGGTACAAAAACAGTTTGCGCAGTTTTTGAGTAGCTGTGGACTTATTACTCAGCCGCTGCGATCACACCAGTCTTTTTGACGTCAGACACCCACCCTGAAAATGCTTGGACATGTCTGCGTTTTCTCAAACATTCCCAGAAAACGGTCAGTTGACACCCTTTCTGTCAATCACCTTGCGATCGACTGTGCGAATGGATTCTTCGTTAAATCCATCGCCCAGCACCGATCCTCTTTGTACCCGTACGACGCGCCAGTGCATTGCGGTGCATACACATGCGCAGTTTTGCAGAGTTTTAACCTGATCGCATCGCTGCAAAAAGTTGCTAGCGAGTGATCAACTCGAAATTACCCCCTGTGTACTGTCACTGATCATCTACATATCCAGAGGCCTCTCAGTAGGTGAAGACGCATACACTAATATTGATGGATAGTTCCACCCATAATTCAGTTTTGTATTCAGTCCCCAGAGTTTGTATACCTTCGATTTACCATTCAGGGGCTGTGCCTATGTGTGGGTCTTCTGGAGCTTTAGCATTTGCTGATGCTGCTACAAAGCCCTGTCCTTGTGTACAGCCATGCGTCTGAATGTGCAAGGACGCTATCACTGGTCACATCGTGGAAACTTACACCAACCCTACGTGTGTGTGTGTGTGTGTGTGTGTGTGTGTGAGAGAGAGAGAGAGAGAGAGAGAGTGTGTGTGTGTGTGTGTGTGTGTGTGTGTGTGTGTGTGTGTGTGTGTGTGTGTGTGTGTGTGTGTGTGTGTGTGTGTGTGTGGAGTGTTCTGAAAAAAATTATATACTGTATTTATACAATTAATTGTCTTATATTTTAAATCACACATTTCTTAGCAGTCATACCCAGGATTAGAACCCATGACCTGTTACACTGACAGCAGACACTTTACTGATGGAGTTATTTGCTCATGTAGAGGTAGCATGAGAATTCTAACTATATGAAGTTACGTGTAATTGTCAGAGAAGTATCTACATATAGTTAAAATTCTCATATTTTCTATACAGGAGCAAACAGTGCTTACAATGTAATAGGTTGTGGTTTCTAATCCTGGGTGTGATACTTGTAAAATGTGTATATTCAGTATAATAAAGAGGGTGTGACATGTATGGTGAAGGGACCAGTGAGGAAGTCAGCCACTGAAGAGATAGTGGCAGCTATCAATTAACTTAATTCAATGGTGTCACAGAATGGGAGGAGAGGTGCCCCCCTTCAGAGCAGGAGCCCGGCGGCAGATGACTCCGTTGCCTCCCAGAGTTCTGCCTCTGGCTACACGCCTGCACCGCTCCCACTACACGCTGATAGGAAGCATGCATCTGAATGCCCCCCTTCCCTGTCACCGCTCAGTAACGACCAACACATTCTAATACATTTCACAGATGGTACATCTGAATCAGTGCAGCAACTTTGTGCGCTAACAATCGTGACACATGCACGGTGCAACTTAGATGCATGCACAGTAGAAAATCATTGCTCCACTAAGTGGGGATCTGTGCCCACAATTTACAACAGAAATAACATTTAATTTAATAACAGACGTATTTTAGGGTTGCATACTATTTGCTGTAAAGATCCCGTCAGCGGCGTCCTAGCCGAAAGAATTCCGGTAGCGGGGCGAGCACCAAGAGTCCCCTTACAGGCTCGGTGCCTCACTGCGCTCGCCACAGGTTCTATTCTCACTCTATGGGTGTCGTGGACACCCACAAGTGTAAATAGTCCCTGTGCGCCGAGATTCCAGCTGTCGGCATTGTCGGCTGTCGGGCTTCCAGCGTTGGTATCCTGACCGCCGGGATCCTGAAATTGATTGCAACCCATATTTTGAATTTAATATTACAGCCATTATAAATGTAATGGTCAAAGTGTCAGCCCTGATAAAAGACTGAGGGGCTAATTCAGGGATGTAAGCAAAGCAATGATTTACGCACTTCTCCATTGTTAACTGAATTGCGCATTCGCAGGACCAGTACTGCGCATGCGCAGATTGGGTTCTGCGGCATCAGACCCATTTGGGTTTGGAGCGGAGGCAGCAATGGATAGCATTCTCTAAAAATGGAGCATGCCGGCAGTGGCGTAACTACCGTGGGTGCAGGGGATGCAGCTGCTATGGGGCCCGGGCTGTGTCCAGGGCCCGCTGCTCCCCCTGCACCCAGTCATGCAGCAGAAACAGTGTTTCTCCTGCCACCACCCACAGCATTACCACCATATGCATCCTGGGCCCTAGCTGGCCACAGCTCTTAGCCTTTCCCCTCTGGGTAACCCATAGCTATGCTAACCCCTCTCACTGTGTCACCCAAAGCGCCGCCCCCATGATATACCCCGCCTCCAGACCACGATAAACTCTGTCTTGGTTTGGCTACAGTTGTGCGAACGAAGCCTTGCCCATATGCCACCAAAGCTCCGCTCCTCCCACCTTGATAAGTTCTGCTCCTGGTCCATCCACAGCTGAGCCCCCAGGTCTCCCGAAGCTCCGCTCCCGGAACATTCTTAGCTCTACCCCCGGGTCGTTCTAAGCTCTGCCCCCTGGATCGTCTGTACTGTAATTGTATTTTTTGGGGTATGCAATATATGTATATATTTATATACATATAGTCATTTTGGACTTGAGGAGTCTGCACACTGCACGCGCCGAGTGTCAAGCGTTCACAAAGTGAAAGTGAAAACCCGATCCAAATTCATCCAGTACTTCATGAAATGAATTCATGTAATAAACAATTTCTATGTACAGACACAACCCTTACAGTGTGTGTGTGTGTGTGTGTGTGTGTGTGTGTGTGTGTGTGTGTGTGTGTGTGTGTGTGTGTATGTATATATATATATATATATATATATTTATTTATATATATATATATATATATATACACTGCTCATAAAAATAAAGGGAACACTATAATAACACATCCTAGATCTGAATGAATGAAATATTCTTATTAAATACTTTGGGCCAGATGTATGAAAGTGCGCTGTGGTTTCCGCTGACCACAGCGCACCTTAAGCCTGCAATTAGCACATCCTCCTAATGTATGAACGGCGTGTTAACGCCGTATAGCCTGGTCGCCGCGCGCCCCCGCCACTTACCGCTACCCCGCTGTAGTGAACGGGAGACGAAGAGCAGAGGCAATGTATGATTGCCTCTGCTGCCCCTTTTCGTCTCCTGAAGCCGACTGTCCGGAACGCCTCCCCCAGGCAGGCGATGTGGTCAGAATGTGCAGTGGCTTTGTTTTTTTTTTTTTTTTTAAATAAACTTTATTTAACGTGGACATTCTTCTGCTGGTCCACACAGCTCTACTGCGCATGCGTCGGGGGCCTCCGGCGGTGAACACAGGAAGAAGGGAGAAGGGCGCATGCGCACAGATTGCGGCGCCGAGCCGATGTGGAAGGTGCGCTACCGCAGGACAGGTAGGATAACGCACTCACACATCGGCGGGGGCCATCTTCATACATTGTGGCGGCGACAGCGGGCGTATCACCACGATAATGTGGTGATATGCACCTGGACACATAACGTCCGTTAGGACGTTTTTAATACATTACCCCCTTTGTTCTTTACATAGTTGAATGTGCTGACAACAAAATCACACAAAAATTATCAATGGAAATCAAATTTATTAACCCATGGGGGTCTGGATTGGAGTTATACTCAAAATTAAAGTGGAAAAACACACTACAGGCTGATCCAACTTTGATGTAATGTCCTTAAAACAAGTCAAAATGAGGCTCAGTAGTGTGTGTGGCCTCCACGTGCCTGTATGACCTCCCTACAATGCCTGGGCATGCTCCTGATAAGGTGGCGGATGGTCTCCTGAGGGATCTCCTCCCAGACCTGGACTAAAGCATCCGCCAACTCCTGGACAGTCTGTGGTGCAACGTGGCGTGGGTGGATGGAGCGAGACATGATGTCCCAGATGTGCTCAATTGGATTAAGGTCTGGGGAACGGGCGGGCCAGTTCATAGCATCAATGCCTTCATCTTGCAGGAGCTGCTGACACACTCCAGCCACATGAGGTCTAGCATTGTCTTGCATTAGGAGGAACCCAGGGCCAACCGCACCAGCATATGGTCTCACAAGGGGTCTGAGGATCTCATCTCGGTACCTAATGGCAGTCAGGCTACCTCTGGCGAGCACATGGAGGGCTGTACGGCCCCCCAAAGAAATGCCACCCCACACTATTATGACCCACTGCGAAACTGGTCATGCTGGAGGATGTTGCAGGCAGCAGAACGTTCTCCTTAGCGTCTCCAGACTCTGTCACGTCTGTCACATGTGCTCAGTGAGAACCTGCTTTCCTCTGTGAAGAGCACAGGGCGCCAGTGGCGAATTTGCTAATCTTAGTGTTCTCTGGCAAATGCCAAACGTCCTGCACGGTGTTGTGCTGTAAGCACAACCCCCACCTGTGGACGTCGGGCCCTCATACCACCCTCATGGAGTCTGTTTCTGATCTTTGAGTAGACACATTCATATTTGTGGCTTGCTGGAGGTCATATTGCAGGGCTCTGGAGGGGGTGCTCCTCCTGTTCCTCCTTGCACAAAGGCGGAGGTAGCGGTCCTGCTGCTGGGTTGTTGCCCTCCTACGGCCTCCTCCACGTCTCCTGATGTACTGGCCTGTCTCCTGGTAGCACCTCCATGCTCTGGACACTACGTTGACAGACACAGCAAACCTTCTTGCCACAGCTCGCATTGATGTGCTATCCTGGATGAGCTGCACTACCTGAGCCACTTGTGTGGGTTGTAGACTCCGTCTCATGCTACCACTAGAGTGAAAGCACCGCGAGGTTTCAAAAGTGACCAAAACATCAGCCAGAAAGCATAGAAGCTGAGAAGTGGTCTGTGGTCACCACCTGCAGAACAACTCCTTTATTGGGGGTGTTTGCTAATTGCCTATAATTTCCACCTGTTGTCTATTCCATTTGCACAACAGCATGTGAAATTGATTGTCAATCAGTGTTGCTTCCTAAGTGGACAGTTTGATTTCACAGAAGTGTGATTGACTTGGAGTTACATTGTGTTGTTTAAGTGTTCCCTTTATTTTTTTGAGCAGTGTATATATGTGTGTGAATATTTTTCCTTCTGTCTTTCTTTCTATACAAATCCATAGTTTATAAGCGAAGATCGTGAAATTTGGCATACATGCGTATTAAGTCATGCCGGAGGCAACTAAAAAAAATTAGAAATCCCTAGCACCCCTAGGGGGCGGGACAGCAGCACAGAGTATATCAGGAGACAGCATAATTCTGGAATTGCTGGACCCATGTACTCCAAAATTGGAACACATTTGCCTTACACTCTGGAAACAAACACTGTGGGGGGAAGACACACCTAGCACCCCTAGGGGTGATGCAGCAGCACAGAGTATTTCAGCAGACAGCATAATTCTGGAATGCCTGGAGCAATTTACACCAAACTTGCTGCACATATGACTTACACTCTGGGAACAAACACTGTGGTAACACACCCCTAGGGGTGGACCAGCAGCACAGACTATATCAGGACACGCATGGTATGTCAGTGATCACAGGGCTGCATGTGACAGGGCCAGTGACATGATGTGAGGAGGGGAATGCAGATAGAGCAAACCCACAAACTGAGAGTTATATAGTGGAAGTAGCACGGTCCCCCAGCAGCACAGAGTATATCAGGAGATACATAATGTGCTGCGCTATATAAGAAACTGTAAAAAGATTGATAATTTCACAGGGGCACTTACATGATGTGAGGAGGGGAATGGAGGCAGCAGGAAGCCACAGACTGAGAGTTGTATAGTGGGAAGAGCAGGGTCCCTGGAGGACCAAAAAGGGGTCCGGCCACTACACAAAGTGCGTCATGGAAGCAAGATATGCCTATATACTAGATCTCCAATCAACGTAAATTAACGAACAACTATCATTTTAATTTACCATCCTCATCCCGTAGCGAAGCACGGGTATTCAGCTATCTACAATGTTATTTATACTGTGTGTTTAATATTTACATTTATTTTTGTAAAAAGACATTCTTAAAATCCCGGGCAACGCCGGGTACTCCAACTAGTATACTATAAATCAGAGATTCTCAACTTCTGCCATTACAGTCTAGGTTTTAAGAATATCCATGCTTGAGCCCAGGTAACTTAATTAGTACCTCAGTCAATTTGATTTAACCATCTGGGCTCAAGCATGGATATCCTTAAACCAGGACTATAATGGCGGATTTTGGGAACATCTACCATAAGTGTTAATTGAGGTTTAAGTAAGAGAGATTAGTAGTTAATTTGAATAGAGCTTAGCTACTTGACTAAGTTTATTTTAATATATTTTTCTTAGTTTAATAAGGTGCCCCTAAAGGCCCTTACTTAGCAAAGTTTAGATCATCCGGGGAATGTACTTTGGAGTGCTGCCTGTCCGTATAGGCGCCATTACTTTCCTGTTGTTGATAAGTTTATCTGTCATTAAGATAAATGTCAAGTAGTTGATAAAGAACTCCATGCAGGCTGATTGTATTTAGAACGTTGATTGTTCTGGTTGCTATGCTGTTCAAGGGAGGGCAATTGTTTTATGAAAGGAACAATAGCGTGGAGTTCATCTTTTATTTCTACACTCTGAACTCACTGGGATGGACACTGAGAAAGGTCTATCGGGGACATCACGATGGCACATGGTAGTTATTTTCATTATCGTACATAAAACAGAAAGTACACAACCTACAGTATGTGAAATGGAACCTGGTACCTTTTAGAATATATACTGTAACCTGTTCAATTGTCCCCTTTTTTTAGAACATTTTGTATTTACATTAGTAACACTGGAGCAGATGTCTTAAGCCTCGAGAAGTGATAAATCAGTGATAAGTGCACCAGCCAGTCAGCTCCCTACTGTCAATTTACATATTGGAGCTGATTGGCTGGTGCATTATCACCTTGCAGTTATCACTGCTTTATCACTTCTCCAGACTTAATACATCTGCCCCATAGTAACATAGTTTCTGAGGTTGAAAAAAGACAATTTGTCCATCGAGCTCAACTCATTTGTGGTCTCCTACGTTGTATTATTTTTAGTACTAACATTGGCCCTCATTCCGAGTTGATCGGTCGCAAGGCGAATTTAGCAGAGTTACACACGCTAAGCCTACGCCTACTGGGAGTGTATCTTAGCTTCTTAAAATTGCGACCGATGTATTCGCAATATTGCGATTACAAACTACTTTGCAGTTTCAGAGTAACTTCAACCTTACTCTGCCTGTGCGATCAGTTCAGTGCTTGTCGTTCCTGGTTTGACGTCACAAACACACCCAGCGTTCGCCCAGACACTCCTCCGTTTCTCCAGCCACTCCTGCGTTTTTTCCGGAAACGGTAGCGTTTTCATCCACACGCCCATAAAACGCAGTGTTTCCGCCCAGTAACACCCATCTCCTGTCAATCACATTACGATCGCCGGAGCGATGAAAAAGCCGTGAGTAAAAATACTATCTTCACTGTTAAATTACTTGGCGCAGTCGCAGTGCGAATATTGCGCATGCGTACTAAGCGGATTTTCATTGCGATGCGATGAAAAATACCGACCGATCAACTCGGAATGAGGGCCATTGTCTGTTGCTAATGTCG
The DNA here is from genome assembly GCF_028390025.1 of Pseudophryne corroboree. Classification (NCBI taxonomy): domain Eukaryota; kingdom Metazoa; phylum Chordata; class Amphibia; order Anura; family Myobatrachidae; genus Pseudophryne; species Pseudophryne corroboree. Next base: position 143,283,885 of record NC_086445.1, read on the forward strand.
GCCGTTGTGTTTATTCCTCATTTTGTATATAACTATAGTGCGTAACTACGCACCATAACCCTGTATATCCTTATCCATTAGGAATTTATCTAGCCCTTTCTTAAAAGTGTTGACTGAGTCTGCCATTACGAAATATAGTCTTCACCTTTATGTACACACATAGGGGTATACGTACTAAGCATTGGAGAGAGATAAAGTGGATGGAGATAAAGTACCAACCAACCATCCATTTTCATCAACAGAAGTCTTTGTTCCAAGGATTGAGCAACTGGAACACCTTAAGGTGTGTACACACTGCCCATATTCAATTGAACGGCTGATATATCGATGGTCCGTCCGTGTGTACCAGCAGTATATGTTTGTGACCAACATCAGCCCTGCAACACAGCCAATGCCCGATATACTGTATCTACAGATACTGTATATTGGACATTGTGCTGTGTGTACAGGTGGTCAGATGATCACCCGTATACTCACTGCAAAAGCCGGCGGTGATTGACAGCACAACTGGGTGAGCGCATTTAAATGCCCACACAGTTCGTGACTTCAATCACGACGGATCGGGCAGTATGTTTGCACAACACTCTGCCTATAGATAATTTTATATATATATATATATATATATATATAAAATTATGTACCCAGCATTATAGATGCATATGCAATTGAGTCCACTTTTAATTGTACTGCAGTCACAGGTAAACACATTGAACATATTCTTCCTATGCTCTCACTTTCCCTTTCTTCCTCTGTTCCACCTCTCCAGGCAAATCAGGTATACGCAAATATCTTAATAAGGAGATGCACACATATATTGCACAATGCAGTTTGAAAATACATATTTTACCCCAAAAAATAACAGACTTTAATCCAACTCTAAATTACCCCCATGAAGTTGAGTAACATGGAACACTCTAGCACTTCTTCTTGCCACTTGCGTTTCATATAAAGGCCTCCTTCCCCCACCTACCCAACCTATAAATTATTAATACCCATATTTTTAAACAAAGAACTCATGTCAGTGGAAGAACATGTGAGTGGTGGGATCAGGTGCAAAAATATGTTTTGGACCTCTTTCACCCCACCAAAGGTTCACAATATGATACATGGCCGTGGGTGACAGGGAGAGGCAGAGGGTATTGCCAATGAGAGGCAGTGAGTGACAGGGTAGAGTGTGACGGAGAGCAGGTGATGCTAGGGAGCGCCAGTGGGTAACAGGGAGAGGATACCAGGCAGTCAGTGATGGAGAGGATGACAGAGAGAGGCAGTGGGTTACGCTAGGGAGAGGTAGTGGGTGACATCAGAGAGAGAGTGACAGGCAGTGGACAACAGGGAAAGGGGGACATGCAATAGATGGCAGAGAGAGGCAATGAGTGACGCCAGGGAGAGGGTTGCTTGCAATGTGTGAGGCGGAGAGAAGCAGTGGGTTACGCTAGGGAAAGACAGTGAGGACACCAGGGAGTTGGTGACAGAGAGGCAGTGGGTGACGCTAGGGAGAGACAGTGGGTGACATAAGGGAGAGGGTGATGGAGAGAGGCAGTGAGTGACACTAGAGAAAGGGTGACCAAGAGATGCTAGGGTGAAGATGACAAACAGCGGGTGACAAAGAGAGGCTGTGGGTGATGCCAGGGAGAGGGTGACTGTTAGAGGGTGACAGGAAGAGGGTGATGGAGAGAAGCAGTGGGTTACGCTAGGGAGAGAATAGGTGACACTGGGGACAGGGTGACAAGGAAAGGATGATGGAAAGAGGCTGTGGGTTATACTAGGGTAAAGGTGATGGAGAGAGGCAGTGGGTTACGCCAGCGAGAGGGTGATGGAGAGAGGCAGTGGATGGGGTGACATGCAGTGGATGATAGGGAGAGGCTGACAGGCAGTGGGTGAAACCAAGGAGAGGCAGTGAGTGACAGGGAGAGGGTGACAGGCAGTGGGTGACAGAGAGGCAGTGGGTGAAACTAGGGCTCTGGATGGCATCAGGGAGTGTGTGACAGGGAGAGAGAGGCAGTGGGTGACGCTAGGGAGAGGGTGATGGAGGCAGTGGGTGACACTAGGGCTCTGGGTGACACCAGGGAGTGGGTGACAGGTAGAGAAAGGTAGTGGGTGATGCCAGGGAGAGGGTGTCAAGCAGTAGGTGAAAGAGAGAGGTAGCAGGTGATGCCAGGGAGAAGGTGACAGTCACTGGGTGACAGGGAAAGGGTGACGGAGAGAAGCAGTGGGCGGGGTGACATGCAGTGGATGATAGGGAAAGGGTGACATGCAGTGCATGTTAGGAAGTGAGTGACATTAGGGCGCTGGGTCACACCAGGGAGTGGGTGACAGAGAGAGAGAGAGGTAGTGGGTGATGCCAGGGAGAGGGTGACAGAGAGAGGCAGCAGGTGAGGCCTGGGAGAAGGTGATAGGCACAGGGTGACAGGGAAAGGGTGACGGAGAGAAGCAGTGGGTGGGATGACATGCAGTGGATAATAGGGAGAGGGTGACATGCAGTGCATGTTAAGAAGTGGGTGACATTAGGGTTCTGGGTGACAACAGGGAGTGAGTAACAGGCAGAGAGAGGCAGTGGGTGATGCCAGGGAGAGGGTAATAGGCAGTGGGTGACGGAGTGAGGCAGTGGGTGAAACCAGGGAGATGGTTACTGGTTGTGGGTGGCTAATATCATTACCTGGCCTAGAACTACACTGCATGCATGGCTGCTTCTCCTTGGGCTTTACGCCGGGGACTGTCACAAGATTGTGACGTCAGATCCCCGATGTCAGCAGCAATGTCATCCTTGAGTCAGTAGAGAGGAAGCCGGGATTAGTTAAGAGCAAAGCGAGAGGAGAGTGGAGGATCTGGGAGTAGTGGGGATCGCCATCCCTCCTCTCCCTCCAGCCGGACTGTCGCTACGCTAATTTCTGGGGGAGTGACCGCTGATGGCGCGGAACAGGGACCGGAGGCAGGTGGCAGCGTCATCAAATGAGTCAGTGTGATTCATTGTAACGCTGTGGGCCTCTTTATGGCGGCGGGCTGCACCGGCTGCCCTAGCACTAGTTCCGCCTCTAACTTATGTTGCATTATGACCCTCTATAATATGTTAATAGCCGTAATCAACTCCAAGTAACATTCATATCTCCACATTTATTAAAAAAGGCACCATATTAAACTAGTAGCCCTCACTAGCTGCTACACTTCATAGCCCCCACATTGCATCGCCCAACCAGACCCAATGTTAAATGAATTGCATCCACCCAACCACCCCATAATTAATGAAATAATACCATCACAGCACCTTAAATCAGTAGCCACTACTACTGTAAATTAAATATCCCATGCCGTCAAAAGAGCGACTCCCACCATCATATTAATATCCCCACCATTGAGAGCCTGTGCATCCTCATTCACACTACTGTAAGAGCCTTCCACCCCAACATTACACTAAAGGTGGGTACACACTGGAAAGATATATCTGTAGATCAATTGATCTGCAGATATATCTATGGACGGATCGGGCAGTGTGTTGAGCATACACAATGCCCGATCCGTCGGGGACTGACGCCACGAACTGGGGCGGGCGTGTTCAGCTGTCACTCACCGCCGTCCACCGCAGCATGTGTACGGGCGGTCGGCCGACTGCAGTACACACACAGCGACGCGCCAATATATCGGTAGAAATATTGGCTGTCGGCTGTGCTGCGGGGCCGACGCGATACGTCTGTGAACGACGGAGTTCACAGACGTATCGGCCGTACACACTGTCCGACGGACCCGCGATATATCGGCCGTTCAAGAGAACGGTCGATATATCAGCCAGTGTGTACGGGCCTTAAGAGCCTTCCCTTCCTCCCAACATTACATTAAGAGCATTCCCTCCCTCCCAACATTACACTGTGGGGTATATTTACTAAGGTCCCGATTTTGACCGAGATGATGTTTTTTCTTCAAAGTGTCATCTCGGGAATTTACTAAACTCAAATCACGGCAGTGATGAGGGCATTCGTATTATTTTGGAAGTCCTAGGAAAAAATTACGAATCAATACACCATCGGTCAAATACGCCAGGAATTTGGTAGAAATCGGTCATTTACTAAAAAGTGCAAATCACAAACACTGCCGACAATAGCCAAACACTGCCGTGCTAAAATACAAATCGTGAAAAAGTGCTAAAAAAAAAACAGACCTGCTTTTTTTTACCGTATTCGGATAGGCATGCACGGATCCATGAGATCCGTGCATGTTTTTCAGTGGGAAGGGGTGGGAAAGTGTTATTTTTGTTAAAAAAAAAATGCGTGGGGTCCCCCCTCCTAAGCCAAACCAGCCCTTGGGCTCTTTGAGCCGGCCCTGGTTGAAAAAATATGGGATAAAAAATGACAGGGGTTCCCCCATATTTAAACAACCAGCACCAGGCTCTGCGCCTGGTCCTGGTTCCAAAAATACGGGGGACAAAAAGCGTAGGGGTCCCCCGTATTTCTGAAACCAGCACCGGGCTCCACTAGCCAGATACATAATGCCACAGCCGGGGGACACTTTTATATAGGTCCCTGCGGCCCTGGCATTACATAGCCAACTAGTCACCCCTGGCCGGGGTACCCTGGAGGAGTGGGGACCCCTTCAATCAAGGGGTCCCCCCCCTCCAGCCACCCAAGGGCCAGGGGTGAAGCCCGAGGCTGTCCCCCCCATCCAAGGGCTGCGGATGGGGGGCTGATAGCCTTTTTGTCAAAAAATGAATATTGTTTTTAGTAGCAGTACTACAAGTCCCAGCAAGCCTTCCCCGCAAGCTGGTACTTGGAGAACCACAAGTACCAGCATGCGGTGGAAAACCGGCCCGCTGGTACCTGTAGTACTACTACTAAAAAAATACCCCAATAAAAACAGAAGACACACACCTTGAAAGTAAAAGTTTAATACATACATCCACACCTCCATATACACATACTTACCTATGTTCACACGAGGGTCGGTCCTCTTCTCCATGTAGAATCCATGGGGTACCTGTTGAAAAAATTATACTCACAAAATCCAGTGTAGATGGCTCCTCTTCTGTTCTATTTGTAATCCTGGTACTTTGCAAAATAAAAAAAACGGACACCCGACCACGCACTGAAAGGGGCCCCATGTTTTCACATGGGACCCCTTTCCCCGAATGCCAGGAACCCCCCCTGACTTCTGTCTAAGAGGGTTCCATCAGCCAATCAGGGAGCGCCACGTTGTGGCACCCTCCTGATTGGCTGTGTGCTCCTGTAGTGTATGTCAGGTAGCACACGGCAGTGTTACAATGTTGCGCCTATGCGCTCCATTGTAACCAATGGTGGGAACTTTGTAGTCAGCGGTTGACCGAAAGTAACCTTACCGCTGACCACAAAGTTCCCACCATTGGTTACAATGGAGCGCATAGGCGCTACATTGTAACACTGCCGTGTGCTACCTGACATACACTACAGGAGCACACAGCCAATCAGGAGGGTGCCACAACGTGGCGCTCCCTGATTGGCTGATGGAACCCTCTTAGACAGAAGTCAGGGGGGGTTCCTGGCATTCGGGGAAAGGGGTCCCATGTGAAAACATGGGGCCCCTTTCAGTGCGTGGCCGGGTGTCCGATTTTTTTATTTTGCAAAGTACCAGGATTACAAATAGAACAGAAGAGGAGCCATCTACACTGGATTTTGTGAGTATAATTTTTTCAACAGGTACCCCATGGATTCTACATGGAGAAGAGGACCGACCCTCGTGTGAACATAGGTAAGTATGTGTATATGGAGGTGTGGATGTATGTATTAAACTTTTACTTTCAAGGTGTGTGTCTTCTGTTTTTATTGGGGTATTTCTTTAGTAGTAGTGCTACAGGTACCAGCAGGCCCGGTTTTCCACCGCATGCTGGTACTTGTGGTTCTCCAAGTACCAGCTTGCGGGGAGGCTTGCTGGGACTTGTAGTACTGCTACTAAAAACAATATTCATTTTTTGACAAAAAGGCTATCAGCCCCCCATCCGCAGCCCTTGGATGGGGGGGGACAGCCTCGGGCTTCACCCCTGGCCCTTGGGTGGCTGGAGCGGGGGACCCCTTGATTGAAGGAGTCCCCACTCCTCCAGGGTACCCCGGCCAGGAGTGACTAGTTGGCTATGTAATGCCAGGGCCGCAGGGACCTATATAAAAGTGTCCCCCGGCTGTGGCATTATGTATCTGGCTAGTGGAGCCCGGTGCTGGTTTCAGAAATACGGGGGACCCCTACGCTTTTTGTCCCCCGTATTTTTGGAACCAGGACCAGGCGCAGAGCCCGGTGCTGGTTGTTTAAATATGGGGGAACCCCTGTCATTTTTCCCCCCATATTTTTACAACCAGGACCGGCTCAAAGAGCCCGAGGCTGGTTTGGCTTAGGAGGGGGGACCCCACGCATTTTTTTTAAAGATTTTAACAATGAATTTTATTTTAATAAAGGTGCACAATGAAGCCCAGCACGGATCTCACAGATCCGGCCGAGATTCATTTTGTTAAAGTCGGCAGTGTTTTACAAGTCACTCACGTAAAACACTGCAAAAAAAAACGAATGACATCGACATCGGTAAATACGAAAATGCAGAATACGAGAGCTTAGTAAATTAGTCGTAATAAATTCAAAAAGTTGACACTTTACACTTTCGATGTCATTCGTGATTGAACTTTAACCTCAATCGGGAAAATACGAATCTTAGTAAATATACCCCTAAGAGCCTTCCCTCCCTCCCAAAATTACACTAAGAGCCTTCCCTCCCTCCCAACATTACACTAAGAGCCTTCCCTCCCTCCCAACATTACACTAAGAGCCTTCCTTCCCTCCCTCCCAACATTACACTAAGAGCCTTCCTTCCCTCCCTCCCAACATTACACTAAGAGTCTTCCCTCCTTCCCAACATTACACTAAGAGCCTTCCCTCCCTCCCAACATTACACTAAGAGCCTTCCTTCCCTCCCTCCCAACATTACACTAAGATCCTTCCCTCCCTCCCAACATTACACTAAGAGACTTCCTTCCATCCCTGCCAATATTACACTAAGAGTCTTCCCTCCATCCCAACATTACACTAAGAGCCTTCCCTCCATCCCAACATTACACTAAGAGCCTTCCTTCCCTCTCTCCCAACTTTACACTAAGAGCCTTCCCTCCCTCCCAACATTACACTAAGAGCCTTCCCTCCCTCCCAACATTACACTAGGAGCCTTCCTTCCCTCCCTCACAACATTACACTAAGAGTCTTCCCTCCCGCCCAACATTACACTAAGAGCCTTCCCTCCCTCCCAACATTACACTAGGAGCCTTCCTTCCCTCCCTCACAACATTAGACTAAGAGTCTTCCCTCCCGCCCAACATTACACTAGGAGCCTTCCTTCCCACCCTCACAACATTACACTAAGAGTCTTCCCTCCCGCCCAACATTACACTAAGAGTCTTCCCTCCCGCCCAACATTACACTAAGAGCCTTCCCTCCCTCCCAACATTAGATTAGGAGCATTCCCTCCCTCCCAACATTACACTAAGAGCCTTCCCTCCCTCCCAAAATTACACTAAGAGCCTTCCTTCCCTCCCTCCCAACATTACACTAAGAGTCTTCCCTCCCTCCTAACATTACACTAAGAGCCTTCCCTCCCTTCCAACATTACACTAAGAGACTTCCTTCCGTTCCTGCCAATATTACACTAAGAGTCTTCCCTCCATCCCAACATTACACTAAGAGTCTTCCCTCCCTCCCAACATTACACTAGGAGCCTTCCCTCCCTCCCAACATTACACTAGGAGCCTTCCTTCCCTCCCTCCCTCCCTCCCTCCCAACATTACACTAAGAGTCTTCCCTCCCACCCAACATTACACTAAGAGCCTTCCCTCCCGCCCAACATTACACTAAGAGCCTTCCCTCCATCCCACCATTACACTAAGAGCCTTCCTTCCCTCTCTCCCAACATTACACTAAGAGCCTTCCCTCCCTCCCAACATTACACTAAGAGCCTTCCCTCCCTCCCAACATTACACTAGGAGCCTTCCTTCCCTCCCTCACAACATTACACTAAGAGTCTTCCCTCCCGCCCAACATTACACTAAGAGCCTTCCCTCCCTCCCAACATTACACTAGGAGCCTTCCTTCCCTCCCTCACAACATTAGACTAAGAGTCTTCCCTCCCTCCCAACATTACACTAAGAGCCTTCCCTCCCGCCCAACATTACACTAAGAGCCTTCCCTCCCTCCCAACATTACACTAGGAGCCTTCCTTCCCTCCCTCACAACATTACACTAAGAGTCTTCCCTTCCACCCCAACATTACACTAAAGGTGGGTACACACTGGAAAGATATATCTGTAGATCAATTGATCTGCAGATATATCTATGGACGGATTGGGCAGTGTGTTGAGCATACACAATGTCCGATCCGTCGGGGACTGACGCCACGAACTGGGGCGGGCGTGTTCAGCTGTCAATCACCGCCGGCCACCGCAGCATGTGTACGGGCGGTCGGCCGACTGCAGTACACACACAGCGACGCGCCAATATATCGGTAGAAATATTGGCTGTCGGCTGTGCTGCGGGGCCGACGCGATACGTCTGTGAACAACGGAGTTCACAGACGTATCGGCCGTACACACTGTCCGACGGACCCGCGATATATCGGCCGTTCAAGAGAACGGTCGATATATCAGCCAGTGTGTACGGGCCTTAAGAGCCTTCCCTTCCTCCCAACATTACATTAAGAGCATTCCCTCCCTCCCAACATTACACTAAGGGGTATATTTACTAAGGTCCCGATTTTGACCGAGATGATGTTTTTTCTTCAAAGTGTCATCTCGGGAATTTACTAAACTCAAATCACGGCAGTGATGAGGGCATTCGTATTATTTTGGAAGTCCTAGGAAAAAATTACGAATCAATACACCATCGTCAAATACGCCAGGAATTTGGTAGAAATCGGTCATTTACTAAAAAGTGCAAATCACAAACACTGCCGACAATAGCCAAACACTGCCGTGCTAAAATACAAATCGTGAAAAAGTGCTAAAAAAAAAAACAGACCTGCTTTTTTTTACCGTGTTCGGATAGGCATGCACGGATCCATGAGATCCGTGCATGTTTTTCAGTGGTAAGGGGTGGGAAAGTGTTATTTTTGTTAAAAAAAAATGCGTGGGGTCCCCCCTCCTAAGCCAAACCAGCCTCGGGCTCTTTGAGCCGGCCCTGGTTGAAAAAATATGGGATAAAAAATGACAGGGGTTCCCCCATATTTAAACAACCAGCACCAGGCTCTGCGCCTGGTCCTGGTTCCAAAAATACGGGGGACAAAAAGCGTAGGGGTCCCCCGTATTTCTGAAACCAGCACCGGGCTCCACTAGCCAGATACATAATGCCACAGCCAGGGGACACTTTTATATAGGTCCCTGCGGCCCTGGCATTACATACCCAACTAGTCACCCCTGGCCGGGGTACCCTGGAGGAGTGGGGACCCCTTCAATCAAGGGGTCCCCCCCCTCCAGCCACCCAAGGGCCAGGGGTGAAGCCCGAGGCTGTCCCCCCCATACAAGGGCTGCGGATGGGGGGCTGATAGCCTTTTTGTCAAAAAAATGGATATTGTTTTTAGTAGCAGTACTACAAGTCCCAGCAAGCCTTCCCCGCAAGCTGGTACTTGGAGAACCACAAGTACCAGCATGCGGTGGAAAACCGTCCCGCTGGTACCTGTAGTACTACTACTAAAAAAATACCCCAATAAAAACAGAAGACACACACCTTGAAAGTAAAAGTTTAATACATACATCCACACCTCCATATACACATACTTACTTATGTTCACACGAGGGTCGGTCCTCTTCTCCATGTAGAATCCATGGGGTACCTGTTGAAAAAATTATACTCACAAAAATCCAGTGTAGATGGCTCCTCTTCTGTTCTATTTGTAATCCTGGTACTTTGCAAAATAAAAAAAACGGACACCCGACCACGCACTGAAAGGGGCCCCATGTTTTCACATGGGACCCCTTTCCCCGAATGCCAGGAACCCCCCCTGACTTCTGTCTAAGAGGGTTCCATCAGCCAATCAGGGAGCGCCACGTTGTGGCACCCTCCTGATTGGCTGTGTGCTCCTGTAGTGTATGTCAGGTAGCACACGGCAGTGTTACAATGTTGCGCCTATGCGCTCCATTGTAACCAATGGTGGGAACTTTGTAGTCAGCGGTTGACCGAAAGTAACCTCACCGCTGACCACAAAGTTCCCACCATTGGTTACAATGGAGCGCATAGGCGCTACATTGTAACACTGCCGTGTGCTACCTGACATACACTACAGGAGCACACAGCCAATCAGGAGGGTGCCACAACGTGGCGCTCCCTGATTGGCTGATGGAACCCTCTTAGACAGAAGTCAGGGGGGGTTCCTGGCATTCGGGGAAAGGGGTCCCATGTGAAAACATGGGGCCCCTTTCAGTGCGTGGTCGGGTGTCCGTTTTTTTATTTTGCAAAGTACCAGGATTACAAATAGAACAGAAGAGGAGCCATCTACACTGGATTTTGTGAGTATAATTTTTTCAACAGGTACCCCATGGATTCTACATGGAGAAGAGGACCGACCCTCGTGTGAACATAGGTAAGTATGTGTATATGGAGGTGTGGATGTATGTATTAAACTTTTACTTTCAAGGTGTGTGTCTTCTGTTTTTATTGGGGTATTTTTTTAGTAGTAGTACTACAGGTACCAGCGGGCCCGGTTTTCCACCGCATGCTGGTACTTGTGGTTCTCCAAGTACCAGCTTGCGGGGAGGCTTGCTGGGACTTGTAGTACTGCTACTAAAAACAATATTCATTTTTTTACAAAAAGGCTATCAGCCCCCCATCTGCAGCCCTTGGATGGGGGGGACAGCCTCGGGCTTCACCCCTGGCCCTTGGGTGGCTGGAGGGGGGGGACCCCTTGATTGAAGGGGTCCCCACTCCTCCAGGGTACCCCGGCCAGGGGTGACTAGTTGGCTATGTAATGCCAGGGCCGCAGGGACCTATATAAAAGTGTCCCCCGGCTGTGGCATTATGTATCTGGCTAGTGGAGCCCGGTGCTGGTTTCAGAAATACGGGGGACCCCTACGCTTTTTGTCCCCCGTATTTTTAGGACCAGGCGCAGAGCCCGGTGCTGGTTGTTTAAATATGGGGGAACCCCTGTCATTTTTCCCCCCATATTTTTACAACCAGGACCGGCTCAAAGAGCCCGAGGCTGGTTTGGCTTAGGAGGGGGGACCCCACGCATTTTTTTTAAAGATTTTAACAATGAATTTTATTTTAATAAAGGTGCACAATGAAGCCCAGCACGGATCTCACAGATCCGGCCGAGATTCATTTTGTTAAAGTCGGCAGTGTTTTACAAATCACTCACGTAAAACACTGCAAAAAAAAACGAATGACATCGACATCGGTAAATACGAAAATGCAGAATACGAGAGCTTAGTAAATTAGTCGTAAGAAATTCAAAAAGTTGCAACTTTACACTTTCGATGTCATTCGTGATTGAACTTTAACCTCAATCGGGAAAATACGAATCTTAGTAAATATACCCCTAAGAGCCTTCCCTCCCTCCCAAAATTACACTAAGAGCCTTCCCTCCCTCCCAACATTACACTAAGAGCCTTCCCTCCCTCCCAACATTACACTAAGAACCTTCCTTCCCTCCCTCCCAACATTACACTAAGAGCCTTCCTTCCCTCCCTCCCTCCCAACATTACACTAAGAGTCTTCCCTCCCTCCCAACATTACACTAAGAGCCTTCCCTCCCTCCCAACATTACACTAAGAGCCTTCCTTCCCTCCCTCCCAACATTACACTAAGATCCTTCCCTCCCTCCCAACATTACACTAAGAGACTTCCTTCCATCCCTGCCAATATTACACTAAGAGTCTTCCTTCCATCCCAACATTACACTAAGAGCCTTCCCTCCATCCCAACATTACACTAAGAGCCTTCCCTCCATCCCAACATTACACTAAGAGCCTTCCTTCCCTCTCTCCCAACATTACACTAAGAGCCTTCCCTCCCTCCCAACATTACACTAAGAGCCTTCCCTCCCTCCCAACATTACACTAGGAGCCTTCCTTCCCTCCCTCACAACATTACACTAAGAGTCTTCCCTCCCGCCCAACATTACACTAAGAGCCTTCCCTCCCTCCCAACATTACACTAGGAGCCTTCCTTCCCTCCCTCACAACATTAGACTAAGAGTCTTCCCTCCCGCCCAACATTACACTAGGAGCCTTCCTTCCCACCCTCACAACATTACACTAAGAGTCTTCCCTCCCGCCCAACATTACACTAAGAGTCTTCCCTCCCGCCCAACATTACACTAGGAGCCTTCCCTCCCTCCCAACATTACATTAAGAGCATTCCCTCCCTCCCAACATTACACTAAGAGCCTTCCCTCCCTCCCAAAATTACACTAAGAGCCTTCCTTCCCTCCCTCCCAACATTACACTAAGAGTCTTCCCTCCCTCCCAACATTACACTAAGAGCCTTCCCTCCCTCCCAACATTACACTAAGAGACTTCCTTCCGTTCCTGCCAATATTACACTAAGAGTCTTCCCTCCATCCCAACATTACACTAAGAGTCTTCCCTCCCTCCCAACATTACACTAGGAGCCTTCCCTCCCTCCCAACATTACACTAGGAGCCTTCCTTCCCTCCCTCCCTCCCAACATTACACTAAGAGTCTTCCCTCCCACCCAACATTACACTAAGAGCCTTCCCTCCCGCCCAACATTACACTAACAGCCTTCCCTCCATCCCAACATTACACTAAGAGCCTTCCTTCTCTCTCTCCCAACATTACACTAAGAGCCTTCCCTCCCTCCCAACATTACACTAAGAGCCTTCCCTCCCTCCCAACATTACACTAGGAGCCTTCCTTCCCTCCCTCACAACATTACACTAAGAGTCTTCCCTCCCGCCCAACATTACACTAAGAGCCTTCCCTCCCTCCCAACATTACACTAGGAGCCTTCCTTCCCTCCCTCACAACATTAGACTAAGAATCTTCCCTCCCGCCCAACATTACACTAGGAGCCTTCCTTCCCACCCTCACAACATTACACTAAGAGTCTTCCCTCCCGCCCAACATTACACTAAGAGCCTTCCTTCCCTCCCAACATTACATTAAGAGCATTCCCTCCCTCCCAACATTACACTAAGAGCCTTCCCTCCCTCCCAAAATTACACTAAGAGCCTTCCCTCCCTCCCAACATTACACTAAGAGCCTTCCTTCCCTCCCTCCCAACATTACACTAAGAGTCTTCCCTCCCTCCCAACATTACACTAAGAGCCTTCCCTCCCTCCCAACATTACACTAAGAGACTTCCTTCCGTTCCTGCCAATATTACACTAAGAGTCTTCCCTCCATCCCAACATTACACTAGGAGCCTTCCCTCCCTCCCAACATTACACTAGGAGCCTTCCTTCCCTCCCTCCCTCCCTCCCAACATTACACTAAGAGTCTTCCCTCCCACCCAACATTACACTAAGAGCCTTCCCTCCCGCCCAACATTACACTAAGAGCCTTCCCTCCCTCCCAACATTACACTAAGAGCCTTCCCTCCCTCCCACCATTACACTAAGAGCCTTCCTTCCCTCCCTCCCAACATTACACTAAGAGTCTTCCCTCCAGCCCAACATTACACTAAGAGTCTTCCCTCCCGCCCAACATTACACTAAGAGCCTTCCCTCCCTCCCAACATTACACTAAGAGCATTCCCTCCCTCCCAACATTACACTAAGAGCATTCCCTCCCTCCTAACATTACACCAAGAGCATTCCCTCCCTCCCAACATTACACTTCCCTCCCTCCCAACATTACACTAAGAGCCTTCCTTCCCTCCCTCCCAACATTACACTAAGAGTCTTCCCTCCCAACATTACACTAAGAGCCTTCCCTCCCTCCCAACATTACACTAAGAGCATTCCTTCCCTCTCTCCCAACATTACACTAAGAGCCTTCCTTCCCTCCCTCCCAACATTACATAACGAATTTTTTTTACAATGCTTTATTTAAATAAATAGATGATTTGTTTTCTATCAATTACCAACTGCTATTGCTATGGGGAAACTTTTGCCAGAGAAATCAAACAAATATTTCTATGGTGGGATCTACAGTCGGAACCTTTAACAGGTAGGGAGAGGTCCAACTCCAGCGAAAATACCCCTTTTCACTGGAGAAAGATCTGCCTTTAATCATTAGACCAACCTGAGTATTGAGATTATGAGGATCATTTTATAATGCTGGGGCTATCAATCTCATTCACTTGTAAACGTCTCTGGAACGCTCTACTTTGGTTGCATTGTTCCTATGTAATCTTCGATCCCCAACGGACAGCACTACGGAACACTTGAGACACCATATAAATAAAAGAAAAGATGAAGATAAATAATATGGTGACCAAATAAGGCCCACAACAAGGTGAGGCATAACTATTATGTATAGATGAGGAGGTATTATATAAATATGTATACATCTCCTAACATACTGTAGAGCCGTCCGTTCATATTCATTTACAAATAAAGTATTTGTCTTGTTATGCATACCCTTGCAGCACTGCAATGATGAATGAAATAACAATAAAACAATAATGGAATATTTCCTGTCAAGGTGGGTTATGTAATAAGTTCTAATTTTTCAGAACATGCAGGATTTCAGGGAGATTGCCATTAAATGTAAAGCAGTATTCAGATAGAAGGCTATTCCTTATAACCGATTGTAGCCTTAAATTTAGCAGCAATCTTACTAGAATCCTGATGGTTCAGAGAAAAACGGAACCTGTTACGTAACTCCCAATGGGGGAGATGTATCAAACTTGGGAGAGAGATAAAGTACTAATCACCTCCTGTCATTTTTCAAACACAGCATATAAAGTAGCAGTTATATACTGATTGGTTGGTACATTATCTCTCTCCACTTTATCACTCTCCAAGGCTTGATACATATATTTCAATGTCTACCAATGATGTTTTTTGTTTGTGTCTTTAAAGTTACTGCAAATCTGACACAACCTGGGGCCTAATTCAGATCTGATCGCAGCAGCAAATTTGTTAGCTAATGGGCAAAGGGGGTTATTCAGAGTTGATCGCTAGCTGCTTTCGTTCGCTGCGTAGCGATCAGGCAAAAAAATCGGCACTTCTACGCATGCGTATGCAGCGCGACGTGCTATTACAACGAACGATGTCGTTTCACACAAGGTCTAGCGAAGCTTTTCAGTCACACTGCTGGCTGCAGAGTGATTGACAGGAAGAGGGCGTTTCTGGGTGTCTACTGGCCGTTTTCAGGGAGTGTTTGGAAAAACGCAGGCATGCCAGGAAAAACGCAGGCGTGGCTGGCCGAACGCAGGGCGTGTTTGTGACGTCAAAACAGGAGCTGAATGGTCTGAATTGATCGCAAGCGCTGAGTAGGTCTGAAGCTACTCTGAAATTACACAAAAATATTTTGTAGCCGCTCTGCGATCCTTTCGTTCACACTTCTGCTGAGCTAAAATACACTCCCAGTGGGAGGCGGCATAGCGTTTGCATGGCTGCTAAAAACTGCCCGCCAGAAACCATGTTCACTGCAGGGGGCACAGATATAACATTTGCAGAGAGAGTTAGATTTGGGTGGGTTATATTGTTTCTGTGCAGGGTAAATAATACTGGCTGCTTTATTTTTACATTGCAATTTAGATTTTAGTCTGAACACACCCCACCCAAGTCTAAACCTCTCTGCACATGTTACAGCTGCTCCACCTGCAGTGCACATGGGGGGTCATTCCGAGTTGTTCGCTCGTTGCCGATTTTCGCAACGGAGCGATTAAGGCAAAAATGTGCATGCACATGGTACGCAGTGCGCATGCGCTAAGTATTTTAGCACAAAACTTAGTAAATTTACTCACGTCCGAACGAAGAATTTTCATCGTTGAAGTGAGCGGAGTGTGATTGACAGGAAGTGGGTGTTTCTGGGCGGAAACTGACCGTTTTCTGGGAGTGTGCGGAAAAACGCAGGCGTGCCAGGAAAAAACGCGGGAGTGGCTGGAGAAACGGGGGAGTGGCTGGCCGAACGCAGGGCGTGTTTGTGACGTCAAACCAGGAACGAAACGGGCTGATCTGATCGCAGTGTAGGAGTAAGTCTGGAGCTACTCAGAAACTGCTAAGAATTTTCTATTCGCAATTCTGCTAATCTTTCGTTCGCAATTCTGCTAAGCTAAGATACACTCCCAGAGGGCGGCGGCCTAGCGTGTGCAATGCTGCTAAAATCTGCTAGCGAGCGAACAACTCGGAATGACCCCCATGGTTTTGTCCATTAGTGAGCTTTTCTGGTTTGCTAACAAATCTGAATAAGGCCCCTAATGGCTGTCAGCAGTAGGTAACTTGAGGAAAAATACCTATAAACAATGAATTTATAGTACAGGTACTGTATTATCAAAAGTCTCCCATATGT
This sequence comes from Pseudophryne corroboree, assembly GCF_028390025.1. Taxonomy (NCBI): domain Eukaryota; kingdom Metazoa; phylum Chordata; class Amphibia; order Anura; family Myobatrachidae; genus Pseudophryne; species Pseudophryne corroboree. The sequence continues at coordinate 143,300,288 of NC_086445.1, forward strand.
ATATATTGCAATACAAATGTACTTCAAGTTGCTAGGTGCTTAGAAGAATAGGATTTTGTTTTGTTTGATTTTCCGTTATGTTGGAAAAGGAAACGCTCAGATTGTTATTTATATTGTGCTCCTGTGCGGGATATTTTTGCTCTGCACAATAGTCATTTCATGTTATTGGATAGTCTCTGGAGAGAACAAACAGAGCTAGCTCCAAAGAGAGATATCACAACTAGCGATGTCACATTCAGAGCCGGATTTAGACCTCATGGGGCCCTAGGCAAGATTCCAGTTTGGGGCCCCCCTCCCTCAAACAAATACTAACTTCGTCCTTAGTATATATGCTCCTTCCACCCCCACGTTGCCCTCAGCTTTCCATAAACATATAAGGGGAAATGGAATAAAGCACAATTTGTAGTGATTTTTTAAGCCTACGGACTTGCTAAGTACTGCAAGTGAAGCAGCCGCCCAGAGACTCCCACCAGAAGGATCGCAAAGTCTACAGCAACTGCGTACATTTTCGCAGCTTCCACGCATATGGTTGCGCAGGTTAGGCATGGCAGTAGTGACGTTGGCATCATGTTTCAATATAAACTTAACACTGCATTCCGTCTCTTTGCTTATTTTGTCTCCTTACATATTCTGTTGACAGTATAAACCAACCCTGCATTAGGGGCGGGCTGTAATAGAGTCCGAGTCCGCACAACATGCGGGATGCCGGACGAACTCTTTTTGTAAAGTATGGGCATGGTTTTGCCTTGTAAATTAATGCCCCTTTAAAAAAACATCCGAGTTCGGCCGGCATCCCACACGTTGGGCGAGCTCGGACTCTATTACATCCTGCCATATATTTCTCCCATAATTACCTAAACAGCCCTCCCTCAGGGCGGTACATGTCAATAGATAATGGGCAAGATGTACTAAAAGACATCACCGCCGCCCATCATCACGGTGCCAATCACATACAGTATGTACTTACATATGCGATTAGCATTGCGAAGGACAGCTCTTCCGATAAGAGCTGTCCTCCACGATTCCCGGCGGCGGCCTGTTTTCCAGGATTCAGCCCCGGCAGTCAGTCTGCACATGCACAGAGTGACGGGGGCAGAATCGGGGCATGCTGGGAGGGATCTGATCAGATCCCTTACACCAGCACTGCGGAGAGAAGCCCATAGGCTTCTATAGGGTATCGCCAGTAAAAGCTAGCTATCCCCTCCACAGCGCTGACCCGGCAGCTGGGTTTAGCACATTTGGAAAATGCAGAAAACGGGGGTTTACCGCATTTTCCATTTAGTACATCCCACCCAATATGTGGTAAAACCTCCTCAAAACAGCAGTTTTTGGGTGTTTACTACAATATATATGGATCGCTGTCACGGTTGTTGATACTTATGGAACCGGACAAGGTCTAGTAGCTAGTTGGCTGGAGTCCCGAGGACAGAATAGTGTGGGCTTGATATATGACCTGCTCATACAGATGTGGCAGGTTCGGCTAAAGTCTATGGCTGGTTACAGGTTTTTGTACAACTACGAGGAACTAGAACACTGGAGATACCAGTGCAATGATAGTTGAGTGACACTTGTGGTAGAAACGGATAGCTGGGATTGAACCAGCAGTTCAGAATAGCTGGATAGCTGGAAGCTGGGATTGAACCAGCAGTGCAGGATAGCTGGAAGCTGGAATTGAACCAGCAGTGCAGGATAGCTGGAACCTGGGATTGAACCAGCAGTGCAGGATAGCTGGAAGCTGGAATTGAACCAGCAGTGCAGGATAGCTGGAAGCTGGAATTGAACCAGCAGTGCAGGATAGCTGGAAGCTGGGATTGAACCAGCAGTGCAGGATAGCTGGAAGCTGGAATTGAACCAGCAGTGCAGGATAGCTGGAAGCTGGGATTGAACCAGCAGTGCAGGATAGCTGGAAGCTGGGATTGAACCAGCAGTGCAGGATAGCTGGAAGCTGGGATTGAACCAGCAGTGCAGGATAGCTGGGATTGAACCAGCAGTGCAGGATAGCTGGGATTGAACCAGCAGGCAGGATAGCTGGAAGCTGGGATTGAACCAGCAGTGCAGGATAGCTGGAAGCTAGGATTGAACCAGCAGTACTGGATAGCTGGAAGCTGGGATTGAACCAGCAGTACAGGATAGCTGAATAGGATACTCAGTGATGCAGGCTTGCAGATATACTGGAGATTGTATTGACCAGTGGTGCAGGTTTACAGGTATACTGGAGATAGGATAACCACCACTGCAGGCTTGCAGATATCCTAGAGATGAGATATCCAGCGGTGCAGGTTTGCAGATATCCTGGAAATTAGATAATCAGCGGTACAGATTTGCAGATATACTGCAGATGAGATCACCAGCGGTGCAGGTTTGCAGATATCCTGGAGATCAGTTAACCAGCAGTGCAGGTTTTCAGATATCCTGGAGATAGGAGTCAGGAAGTACTTAAGCAGGAGATTGCAGGAGCTCTCTACAGGCTTGAGGACAACAAAGCACTGACAGCTTCCCAGTTCTTGGAGCTGGAATATATAACTCCTTCCTCTCTGGTGATAGGCTGGAGGGATCACATGTCAGGGAAACACTACCTGGTTGGAGAGTTCTCTGCAGAGTCAGCTGATCAGGAAGTAACATGCAGTACTCCAGGCTAGGCTTCAGAGTGGACTGAGGCCTAGCAGGCCGGGAAGGAGCTGAAGCCTAACTTTCCTGAAATGGATGCTGTGACTGACAGCGCGGGATGCCAGATGGACCATCGAATGGCAGACAGTGCTTTGGACTGCGCTTCAGGTAGGTCAAAGTGCGACTGGGAAGCGCTGTAAACCTCCGTTTTGTGACAATTGCTATATGTATTCAAAAAGTCCATAGGAGATATACAGTTTGCCACAAACCAATGCATAACTTTCCGATGCTTGTTATTGAGAGGCAATGCCATCTGGATGACGTTGCTCAATGAAGCCTATGGGCACCTTTACCCAGCGAGTCAATTGCATGCGCATAAACCTGTAAGTCACATGCACATTAGCGATGGAAATAAGGAGGACCAGATCGAGTATAAAACTGCTGGATGGGATGGATACGAGGAGAATTTGGGACAGGAGGGGTGGAGCTATTATTTAAACATGAAACTTATTGATACTTACACTGAATACACTACATATATTTGGTCTAAACGAGGGGTTTGAAATTACCCCGTTCGAATTATTATGAATTGTGGCTTTTGTACTCTAGTTATTACTTTGTTTTAAAAATGTTTTTAAAGCGACAATGTTTTTTTAATATGTGTTGGCATGTATATGTTTATTGTTTATATGTATCACATAATGAATATCCAGATTTGATGTAAAAAAGACCCGACAGTCCAATGGAGGCCGGTGATTTCTCTGTTAGCTGATTGGTTATCAGGGAGGATAAAAAGAGTGGCTGTGCTGTGCTAGACCAGCCCTCTGACGAAGTCCGGAGTGATGAATGTTGTGGAACGACCTGAAACAAGCAGTTCATGGGAGGAAACCCTCCAACATAACAGAGTTGAAGCTCTTTTATATGGAGGAATGGGGTAAAATTCCTACAAACCGATATCCAGGATTAATTAACAATTATACCACTTTCAGATCGCAAATGCCGGATCTCACCCGGGAAGAGAAATGTGGGATCCGGCATTTGCTCTGCTTTGCTTGCTTTCCGACCCGGCAATATACCAGGTCGGTTGCCATAGCAGCGGGGGGGAAGGGGGGCGCAGCAGCAGCAGGGACGGGGTGGAGGCGGTGCTGGGAGATGAGCTCATCTCCTGCACCGTCTCTCCCTGTGCTGTGAATGGGAGCCGTGTCGCATCGACACGGCTCCCATTCACACTGCGCCTGACCAGGTATTCAATCCGGGAATAACCCTTCTTATATACAGGGATGAATTACCGGGTCAGGCGACCCGCTAATTCGGGCAAAGTGCTTTCACATTGCACATTGACCCGTACGGCAATATGCCGTGTCGATACCGGGTTATTTGTGTGATGTGAAAGGGTTATCACTAAACTGTTTACATAAAGTTAATGCTGCACAAGGGGGTCATACCAGATAGTGAAAGCAAAGGTTCACAAACTTTTGACACTCACAGATATGTGATATCATTTTATTTTCCTCAATAACAAAATTAGTATGTCTAATTTTTTTGTCTCTTTTGTTTGATTTGGTTCTTTTTATCTACTTTTAGAACTTGTGTGAAAATCTGAGGTAGTTTTAGGCCAAATTTCAGCAGAAACTTTCAAGCACCTCTGTATGTATGCAAATATAAATACATATTATAGATAGATAGATAGATAGATAGATAGATAGATAGATAGATAGATAGATAGACAAGATCTATTACGCATGAAAATCCGATTATATTTCAATCACTTATCAGGCAGGTTATCTTGACCCATGAAATTTCAGTTTACACGTCAATCCAGTAGATGGCGCACCAAGACAAATACTACATGCTGTGGTTACACATGATGCGAGTTGATATATATCATAGAGTCACTGGTCATGTTACTTGCAACCTTTCGATGTTACAAAACCCGACTTAAAGTGACTACTCAGGAGAGGAACCTAATTGAGGCAGAGATTCTAACGGGCTGTGGTGCAAGTGCAACTGTGTTTATAGCACATATACCCCTTATCCCTAACAGTTTTCCTTTCCTATTAAGTTCAAATGCATGCAGTCTTTGTAAAATTAGTTCTACTGAGCAATGGTGGTAATTCCGAGTTGTTCGCTAGCTGCATTCGTTCGCTGTGCAGCGATGATGCAAAAAAACAGCACACACGACGTACTATTACAACGAATGATGTTGTTTTACACAGGGTCTAGCGATGCTTTTTAGTCGCACAGGCAGCCGCAGAGTGATTGACAGGAAGAGGGCGTTTCTGGGTGTCAACTGACCGTTTTCAGGGAGTGTTAAAAAACGCAGGCATGGCTGGGCGAACGCAGGGCGTGTTTGTGACGTCAAATCAGGAACTGAATGGTCTGAAGTGTTCGCAAGCGCTGAGTAGGTTTGAAGCTACTCTGAAACTGCACAAAAATATTTTGTAGCAGCTCTGCGATCCCTTCGCTCGCACTTCTGCTAAGCTAAAATACACTCCCAGTGGGCGGCGGCATAGCGTTTGCACGGCTGCTAAAAACTGCTAGTGAGCGATCAACTCGGAATCACCACCAATAACAGACATCCACGCGAGTAAAGCCACAAGCAAAGTTTATAATTGAAACTATAGGATATCTGGGAAGGACCAAAAATGCAGATCTTTGTATGTTCTGGGTAACAGGGTGCATAGCTATGGCTTAGGGAATATTTGTACGATTTGTGTTACATTACTAAGCAATACTAATGTATACGTAAGAATGATATTTTATAGTAAAATTACAAAGTGCATTATGGGTCTTAAAATGGTTACATTACTTCTATATGGTTACTGTATAGATCTGTATATTTTTCAATGCTTGCAAACTACAATCAAGCACTTTTATTCTGCATAACAGTCCACAGACGCTGATTTATGTATTGTAACCATCCTTTAATCACACATTTAAAGACTTTATTGTGAGCCCTGCTCTCTGGGATTACTAGGCGGATATTACTGGGGATAATTTCATTCATTTGGAACAAATTGCATCTTATGCAGGCAGACATAATTATTTGCTCTCCCAATCAATGAATAAAGCCAGTATTGAAGGCAAAATGTGTTAGGTCTTTATAAACACTTCCCACAAAATACATCCAATTCTGTTGATTTTGGACATGTATGGCATTTTCTTTCCCAGCCTGTACAAAAGGTTGAGTGAGACACCGTTTTGTAGAATACTGGTACTGTGGAAATGAGCAAAAACTGTGATTTAGCACAGTGGATGAAGTGTGGGTCCTGCAGCGATTGGCCTCAGAGTCAAATTCCTAATTCCTGAAAAGTGCCAAAGAAAACTGTGCGTCTCTCTCATTTGTGTGCCTTGGTCTTCAGTCTGACTTGTGAGAGAGCGTAGAGGTTAGACCCCTCCCCCAAGAATATATTCAGTAAATAGAAGTCTACCAACATAGAATTATTATTTGCACCACTCTAATGTTTTTACCACTGTGATCCACAAGTAGTTCTTGCCCCCCACCCTTATTACTATGCTATCTGAACATAGTACAAATGCACTAAGCACCCTGGTGACCCCATAACTGGCCTTCAATCCTCTCAATGTATTGAGCAGAGAATAGTGTGTCCTTAGGTAACATTTGTTGACAGCACATAATTATATGAATAGTTGAATGCGCTGAAAAGTTGTACTAAATATCAGTGATAGGTGTCAGGTATGTGGCTTCGGGATCAGTACTAAATGCCGCCGGCCGGAATCCTGGCGGTCGAAATACCGACGCCGGAATCCCGACCACACAATTCCGACAGGGGTGGCGAGCGGTACGCAGCCCCTTGCGGGCTCGCTTCGCTCGCCACGCTGCGGGCACGGTGCCTCGCTACGCTCGGCACACTATTATATTCTCCCTCTATGGGTGTCGTGGACACCCACGGAGGGAGAATATGTCGGGATTGTGGCAGTCGGGATTGTGGCGGTCGGGATTCCGGCGTTGGTATTTCAACCGCCGGGATTCCGGCCGGCGGCATTTTGACCGCATCCCGTGGTTTCTTGTGGATTCGGGAAAGATCCTGGTGCAAACTCAGTAGAGGGCGCTTTATGCAGAAGCTATGTGGGTGTAGGTAATCTTGTGCATGATGTGTTCAAGGCACTGGGAGATAGCAGAGAAGATACTGGCACAATGTGGTTGTTGAATGAACACAGGGAAATTCTCAGTATAAGGAAGTTATAAAGGGAACAGACTAGAACTGGGACCGGACTGGACTGGATCAGATAATAGACTGGAACTGGAGTCAGGCTGAGACTGAATTATTCTAGGTTTGCACTGGTTGGACTGGAACAGGAGTCAGACTTGCACTGATTTGTGCTGGCTTTGCACTAACCGGACAGGAACCGCAGAAGACGTGGAAGAAGAGTCAGTCTGGGAATTGACTTGTACTGGCCGGACTGGAACCAGTTGAGACTTGGAATAGGAGTTTGTCGAGGAACTAACTTGTGCTAGCTTTGCACTGACTGGACTGGAACAGGAGACAGGAAGTCAGCAGTGTATACTGAGTGCAGCAATACCGGCTGCAGCAATACTCTGAGGCGTATGTAATCGGGTCCGAGTTTGCCGAAGGTGTGGGATGCGATCTCGGACGTTATTTAAAGCGGCAATCATTTACAAGCCATGCTTTTGCCTTGTAAATGATTGCCCCTTTAAAAAAACATCCGAGATCGTCCAGCATCCTGCAGTTCTGGCAAATTCAGACCCTATTACATATGCCCCTCTGTGTCAGAAACACTAGTAGATTGCAAAAACAGACTAGAATCTGTGAATCGCTGGAGTTGAAAATCAGAGCTTCTGGGAACAGAGGAACACAGGAGACTGGAACCTAGACGCAGCTGAAGCAGCAACGTTGTTCTGGGCAATTTGTTGGCGCTTCTAGGAATCTTTTGATTCCCTTGCTGCACTGCGATTGGAGGAGGGAATCAGCTGACCAGCTGCAACATGGTGCCGCCCAGTACCCAGAGATAATGGGAAGGATTGCAGGGAGTCCGTGAGGCGTCTTGGGGTGCCACAGCAACCAGACTGAATTGCACACCGGTAAGGATCTCGGACGTTTTTTTAAATGGGCAATCATTTACAATACATGGTTTTGCCTTGTAAATAATTGACCTTTAAAAAGCATCTAGGATGAGTCGGCATTCCACACCTCCGGCAAACTCGGACCCTATTACATATGTCCCTACAACACCTTCAGGTGAACCGTAAATGGTTCACCTACCATTTAAGGCCAAATAAGTAACACATTATAATGTATGGCCAGCAGGTGGTGATGTAGAGCCTTTTTATTCATCTATAGTCCGTTTTTTGGGCATTGTAACTTGTAGATTTATTTATTATTTATTAGCAGTTTCTTATATAGCGCAGCATATACCGTTGCGCTTTACAATTAGAACAACAGTTATAAAACAATACTGGGCAAAGACAGATAGACATAGAGGTAGGAAGGCCCTGCTCGCAAGCTTACAATCTATGGGGATCCCTCTAAAGGTGTGTACTCATGGTGAGATTCCCCAATTTTGACTATGCGATTTCCCTTGAACTCCCCCAGAGCCCAGATAGCACAGATTGTACAGATCTTGACTATCTGTACTTTCGATTTTGTCTTTGTATGAGTTTGAGTAAGTGCCAATTTTGACTATACTTTGTACTAGATAGTACACTGAATAGTCAAAATTGACTTGCCTGCACAGTCTATCTAGCCTTACGATACCGACCCCACAGGAGCGCGCATCGGGATCGAATCGGTATCGCATGCTGCCTAACACCTTGAGATGTGCACTAACTTTCCTTAAGATTTTGACTGTATAGTCAGAATATTACAGATTTATCTCACCGTGTGTACACACCTTAAGGGCCCTGTTTATAAATGTTATTTTTACTAAAATAATGTTAAAACAGGTGTGATTTTCACATAATGTTAGTTTCACTGAAAGGACTTTTGGGGTTTTGTAGAGACTACTCCAATCCATTTAATATGCATTTTTTATCAGGCAGATTGCATTCCCCATTCTTGTAATGGGAAATGCGATCTGCTCAGATTTTCTAAAAATAAATTGTGAAAAAATATCGTCGGAAGCCCTGCGAAGACAACAGCATCTTGAGATGGCGTTGTCCATGGTTCTCTCCAGTTTCCCGCCTCCTTCGCCACTCTGACAGGCAGAGCAGAGTCTGGAGCCAGCGCCTGTGATCAGCCATGTGTGTCTAATAACACAGTCTGATCACCTTTAAAAAAAACACACTTTTTTGTTTTGTTTAAATCACCGGGTCTCAGATCTCCGGGTAAGTGCAAGGGGGGAAGTCGGGGTGGGGGGTAGCAGTAGTTGGCAGCGGAACATGTGCAGCACATTCTCAAGGTATTTTTTATGAGCTTTTACGCAGGCTCTGTCCCTGCATGTGATAATTCATACATATTGTGATGTATTCAATTAGCGCGTTGCGAGTTTAGGCGACTTTGGGGTACATTTACTAAGCAGTAATAAGAACGGAGAAGTGAGCCAGTGGAGAAATTGCCCCATCAACCAATCAGCAGCTCTGTATCATTTTATAGTATGCAAATTATAGATGTTACTTCAGTGCTGATTGGTTGCCATGGGCAACTTCTCCACTGGCTCACTTCTCTGCTCTTATCACTGCTTAGTAAATGTACCCCTGAATTACATCCCATATGCATCTGAGATGCGGATTGTAATAAATATGCCCATAAAGGTATATGAGGCAGATGTACTAAGCCCCCCCCCCCCCCCCCCCTTATATTACTGCGGCGTCCCTGGAGCGGCGGCTGCCAGCTCTGGGCTGCATGTGAGATCTCGCGCATGCCCAGTGAGCTGGCAGGGGGTGAGATACAACACATCAGCACTCTAGCTGTGCGGCTAGAGCAGGGATCTCTTCACTTTGGCATCAGAGCTAATCATAGATCTCTGTGCTATTGCTTCCTGCTTCACCTTGGTAAAGAGGCGAAGCAGGAAGCATTTTTCTGCTGCGGGGTACACTGGGCTCCACAAGGATAGACATAGGGGTGTAGAGTAGGATCTTAATCTGAGGCACCAACAGGCTGAAAAGCTTTGACTGTTCCCAGAATGCATAGCGCCGCCTCCTCTATAACCCCGCCTCCCTGCACAGGAGCCCAGTTTTGTAGTTGGTGCCGCAGATAGCAGGCACATAACAGAGGGGCTGCTCTGGGCAGCCCTGAGAAGAGCTTTTTGAGAAGAAAAGTGAAGACTACAAGGGCAGCAGCAGTGTGTACATGTCTTGTGACACTCACTGCTGCAGCTCCAGCTCTCCCCAGCGGCGCTGTACACTCCCAAGCCCTGGTTGCCGGGTAACTACAGCAGGAGGCTCCGATTTTCTTCCATGGTCAGGCACACACGACGGGGGCTCTCCGGGATCGCGTGGCCGCGCTTCGGGAGGTGGTGAGTGGGTCCCACTTGCGGGACCCGTACTTTATCGCGATCCGGCGCGGTCAGTGGGAGGCGGGCCGTGCGCGCTGGCAGTGGACACTGTGGCAGTACAGGCGATCCCACTAGATCACCTGGGCATGGGTGCAAGTCAGGTTTTCCCTTAAAACCAGTTTACTAGTAGCCCACAGTAGAGATGAGCGCCTGAAATTTTTCGGGTTTTGTGTTTTGGTTTTGGGTTCGGTTCCGCGGCCGTGTTTTGGGTTCGAACGCGTTTTGGCAAAACCTCACCGAATTTTTTTTGTCGGATTCGGGTGTGTTTTGGATTCGGGTGTTTTTTTCAAAAAACACTAAAAAACAGCTTAAATCATAGAATTTGGGGGTCATTTTGATCCCAAAGTATTATTAACCTCAAAAACCATAATTTACACTCATTTTCAGTCTATTCTGAATACCTCACACCTCACAATATTATTTTTAGTCCTAAAATTTGCACCGAGGTCGCTGTGTGAGTAAGATAAGCGACCCTAGTGGCCGACACAAACACCGGGCCCATCTAGGAGTGGCACTGCAGTGTCACGCAGGATGTCCCTTCCAAAAAACCCTCCCCAAACAGCACATGACGCAAAGAAAAAAAGAGGCGCAATGAGGTAGCTGTGTGAGTAAGATTAGCGACCCTAGTGGCCGACACAAACACCGGGCCCATCTAGGAGTGGCACTGCAGTGTCACGCAGGATGGCCCTTCCAAAAAACCCTCCCCAAACAGCACATGACGCAAAGAAAAAAAGAGGCGCAATGAGGTAGCTGTGTGAGTAAGATTAGCGACCCTAGTGGCCGACACAAACACCGGGCCCATCTAGGAGTGGCACTGCAGTGTCACGCAGGATGTCCCTTCCAAAAAACCCTCCCCAAACAGCACATGACGCAAAGAAAAAAAGAGGCGCAATGAGGTAGCTGACTGTGTGAGTAAGATTAGCGACCCTAGTGGCCGACACAAACACCGGGCCCATCTAGGAGTGGCACTGCAGTGTCACGCAGGATGTCCCTTCCAAAAAAAACTCCCCAAACAGCACATGACGCAAAGAAAAAAAGAGGCGCAATGAGGTAGCTGACTGTGTGAGTAAGATTAGCGACCCTAGTGGCCGACACAAACACCGGGCCCATCTAGGAGTGGCACTGCAGTGTCACGCAGGATGTCCCTTCCAAAAAACCCTCCCCAATCAGCACATGATGCAAAGAAAAAGAAAAGAAAAAAGAGGTGCAAGATGGAATTGTCCTTGGGCCCTCCCACCCACCCTTATGTTGTATAAACAAAACAGGACATGCACACTTTAACCAACCCATCATTTCAGTGACAGGGTCTGCCACACGACTGTGACTGATATGACGGGTTGGTTTGGACCCCCCCCAAAAAAGAAGCTATTAATCTCTCCTTGCACAAACTGGCTCTACAGAGGCAAGATGTCCACCTCATCTTCACCCTCCGATATATCACCGTGTACATCCCCCTCCTCACAGATTATCAATTCGTCCCCACTGGAATCCACCATCTCAGCTCCCTGTGTACTTTGTGGAGGCAATTGCTGCTGGTCAATGTCTCCGCGGAGGAATTGATTATAATTCATTTTAATGAACATCATCTTCTCCACATTTTCTGGATGTAACCTCGTACGCCGATTGCTGACAAGGTGAGCGGCGGCACTAAACACTCTTTCGGAGTACACACTTGTGGGAGGGCAACTTAGGTAGAATAAAGCCAGTTTGTGCAAGGGCCTCCAAATTGCCTCTTTTTCCTGCCAGTATAAGTACGGACTGTGTGACGTGCCTACTTGGATGCGGTCACTCATATAATCCTCCACCATTCTATCAATGTTGAGAGAATCATATGCAGTGACAGTAGACGACATGTCCGTAATCGTTGTCAGGTCCTTCAGTCCGGACCAGATGTCAGCATCAGCAGTCGCTCCAGACTGCCCTGCATCACCGCCAGCGGGTGGGCTCGGAATTCTGAGCCTTTTCCTCGCACCCCCAGTTGCGGGAGAATGTGAAGGAGGAGATGTTGACAGGTCGCGTTCCGCTTGACTTGACAATTTTGTCACCAGCAGGTCTTTCAACCCCAGCAGACTTGTGTCTGCCGGAAAGAGAGATCCAAGGTAGGCTTTAAATCTAGGATCGAGCACGGTGGCCAAAATGTAGTGCTCTGATTTCAACAGATTGACCACCCGTGAATTCTTGTTAAGCGAATTAAGGGCTGCATCCACAAGTCCCACATGCCTAGCGGAATCGCTCCCTTTTAGCTCCTTCTTCAATGCCTCCAGCTTCTTCTGCAAAAGCCTGATGAGGGGAATGACCTGACTCAGGCTGGCAGTGTCTGAACTGACTTCACGTGTGGCAAGTTCAAAGGGCATCAGAACCTTGCACAACGTTGAAATCATTCTCCACTGCACTTGAGACAGGTGCATTCCACCTCCTATATCGTGCTCAATTGTATAGGCTTGAATGGCCTTTTGCTGCTCCTCCAACCTCTGAAGCATATAGAGGGTTGAATTCCACCTCGTTACCACTTCTTGCTTCAGATGATGGCAGGGCAGGTTCAGTAGTTTTTGGTGGTGCTCCAGTCTTCTGTACGTGGTGCCTGTACGCCGAAAGTGTCCCGCAATTTTTCTGGCCACCGACAGCATCTCTTGCACGCCCCTGTCGTTTTTTAAAAAATTCTGCACCACCAAATTCAAGGTATGTGCAAAACATGGGACGTGCTGGAATTTGCCCATATTTAATGCACACACAATATTGCTGGCGTTGTCCGATGCCACAAATCCACAGGAGAGTCCAATTGGGGTAAGCCATTCCGCGATGATCTTCCTCAGTTGCCGTAAGAGGTTTTCAGCTGTGTGCGTATTCTGGAAAGCGGTGATACAAAGCGTAGCCTGCCTAGGAAAGAGTTGGCGTTTGCGAGATGCTGCTACTGGTGCCGCCGCTGCTGTTCTTGCGGCGGGAGTCCATACATCTACCCAGTGGGCTGTCACAGTCATATAGTCCTGACCCTGCCCTGCTCCACTTGTCCACATGTCCGTGGTTAAGTGGACATTGGGTACAACTGCATTTTTTAGGACACTGGTGAGTCTTTTTCTGACGTCCGTGTACATTCTCGGTATCGCCTGCCTAGAGAAGTGGAACCTAGATGGTATTTGGTAACGGGGGCACACTGCCTCAATAAATTGTCTAGTTCCCTGTGAACTAACGGCGGATACCGGACGCACGTCTAACACCAACATAGTTGTCAAGGCCTCAGTTATCCGCTTTGCAGTAGGATGACTGCTGTGATATTTCATCTTCCTCGCAAAGGACTGTTGAACAGTCAATTGCTTACTGGAAGTAGTACAAGTGGGCTTACGACTTCCCCTCTGGGATGACCATCGACTCCCAGCGGCAACAACAGCAGCGCCAGCAGCAGTAGGCGTTACACGCAAGGATGCATCGGAGGAATCCCAGGCAGGAGAGGACTCGTCAGAATTGCCAGTGACATGGCCTGCAGGACTATTGGCATTCCTGGGGAAGGAGGAAATTGACACTGAGGGAGTTGGTGGGGTGGTTTGCGTGAGCTTGGTTACAAGAGGAAGGGATTTACTGGTCAGTGGACTGCTTCCGCTGTCACCCAAAGTTTTTGAACTTGTCACTGACTTATTATGAATGCGCTGCAGGTGACGTATAAGGGAGGATGTTCCGAGGTGGTTAACGTCCTTACCCCTACTTATTACAGCTTGACAAAGGGAACACACGGCTTGACACCTGTTGTCCGCATTTCTGGTGAAATACCTCCACACCGAAGAGCTGATTTTTTTGGTATTTTCACCTGGCATGTCAACGGCCATATTCCTCCCACGGACAACAGGTGTCTCCCCGGGTGCCTGACTTAAACAAACCACCTCACCATCAGAATCCTCCTGGTCAATTTCCTCCCCAGCGCCAGCAACACCCATATCCTCCTCATCCTGGTGTACTTCAACACTGACATCTTCAATCTGACTATCAGGAACTGGACTGCGGGTGCTCCTTCCAGCACTTGCAGGGGGCGTGCAAATGGTGGAAGGCGCATGCTCTTCACGTCCAGTGTTGGGAAGGTCAGGCATCGCAACCGACACAATTGGACTCTCCTTGTGGATTTGGGATTTCGAAGAATGCACAGTTCTTTGCTGTGCTGCTTTTGCCAGCTTGAGTCTTTTCATTTTTCTAGCGAGAGGCTGAGTGCTTCCATCCTCATGTGAAGCTGAACCACTAGCCATGAACATAGGCCAGGGCCTCAGCCGTTCCTTGCCACTCCGTGTGGTAAATGGCATATTGGCAAGTTTACGCTTCTCCGACGACAATTTTATTTTAGGTTTTGGAGTCCTTTTTTTACTGATATTTGGTGTTTTGGATTTGACATGCTCTGTACTATGACATTGGGCATCGGCCTTGGCAGACGACGTTGCTGGCATTTCATCGTCTCGGCCATGACTAGTGGCAGCAGCTTCAGCACGAGGTGGAAGTGGATCTTGATCTTTCCCTAATTTTGGAACCTCAACATTTTTGTTCTCCATATTTTAATAGGCACAACTAAAAGGCACCTCAGGTAAACAATGGAGATGGATGGATTGGATACTAGTATACAATTATGGACGGGCTGCTGAGTGCCGACACAGAGGTAGCCACAGCCGTGAACTACCGCACTGTACTGTGTCTGCTGCTAATATATAGACTGGTTGATAAAGAGATAGTATACTCGTAACTAGTATGTATGTATAAAGAAAGAAAAAAAAACCACGGTTAGGTGGTATATACAATTATGGACGGGCTGCCGAGTGCCGACACAGAGGTAGCCACAGCCGTGAACTACCGCACTGTACTGTGTCTGCTGCTAATATAGACTGGTTGATAAAGAGATAGTATACTCGTAACTAGTATGTATGTATAAAGAAAGAAAAAAAAACCACGGTTAGGTGGTATATACAATTATGGACGGGCTGCCGAGTGCCGACACAGAGGTAGCCACAGCCGTGAACTACCGCACTGTACTGTGTCTGCTGCTAATATATAGACTGGTTGATAAAGAGATAGTATACTCGTAACTAGTATGTATGTATAAAGAAAGAAAAAAAAACCACGGTTAGGTGGTATATACAATTATGGACGGGCTGCCGAGTGCCGACACAGAGGTAGCCACAGCCGTGAACTACCGCACTGTACTGTGTCTGCTGCTAATATATAGACTGGTTGATAAAGAGATAGTATACTCGTAACTAGTATGTATGTATAAAGAAAGAAAAAAAAACCACGGTTAGGTGGTATATACAATTATGGACGGGCTGCCGAGTGCCGACACAGAGGTAGCCACAGCCGTGAACTACCGCACTGTACTGTGTCTGCTGCTAATATATAGACTGGTTGATAAAGAGATAGTATACTCGTAACTAGTATGTATGTATAAAGAAAGAAAAAAAAACCACGGTTAGGTGGTATATACAATTATGGACGGGCTGCCGAGTGCCAACACAGAGGTAGCCACAGCCGTGAACTACCGCACTGTACTGTGTCTGCTGCTAATATATAGACTGGTTGATAAAGAGATAGTATACTCGTAACTAGTATGTATGTATAAAGAAAGAAAAAAAAACCACGGTTAGGTGGTATATACAATTATGGACGGGCTGCCGAGTGCCGACACAGAGGTAGCCACAGCCGTGAACTACCGCACTGTACTGTGTCTGCTGCTAATATAGACTGGTTGATAAAGAGATAGTATACTCGTAACTAGTATGTATGTATAAAGAAAGAAAAAAAAACCACGGTTAGGTGGTATATACAATTATGGACGGGCTGCCGAGTGCCGACACAGAGGTAGCCACAGCCGTGAACTACCGCACTGTACTGTGTCTGCTGCTAATATATAGACTGGTTGATAAAGAGATAGTATACTCGTAACTAGTATGTATGTATAAAGAAAGAAAAAAAAACCACGGTTAGGTGGTATATACAATTATGGACGGGCTGCCGAGTGCCGACACAGAGGTAGCCACAGCCGTGAACTACCGCACTGTACTGTGTCTGCTGCTAATATAGACTGGTTGATAAAGAGATAGTATACTCGTAACTAGTATGTATGTATAAAGAAAGAAAAAAAAACCACGGTTAGGTGGTATATACAATTATGGACGGGCTGCCGAGTGCCGACACAGAGGTAGCCACAGCCGTGAACTACCGCACTGTACTGTATCTGCTGCTAATATATAGACTGGTTGATAAAGAGATAGTATACTCGTAACTAGTATGTATGTATAAAGAAAGAAAAAAAAACCACGGTTAGG
This sequence comes from Pseudophryne corroboree, assembly GCF_028390025.1. Classification (NCBI taxonomy): domain Eukaryota; kingdom Metazoa; phylum Chordata; class Amphibia; order Anura; family Myobatrachidae; genus Pseudophryne; species Pseudophryne corroboree. The sequence continues at coordinate 143,316,661 of NC_086445.1, forward strand.
TGGTATATACAATTATGGACGGGCTGCCGAGTGCCGACACAGAGGTAGCCACAGCCGTGAACTACCGCACTGTACTGTGTCTGCTGCTAATATAGACTGGTTGATAAAGAGATAGTATACTCGTAACTAGTATGTATGTATAAAGAAAGAAAAAAAAACCACGGTTAGGTGGTATATACAATTATGGACGGGCTGCCGAGTGCCGACACAGAGGTAGCCACAGCCGTGAACTACCGCACTGTACTGTGTCTGCTGCTAATATAGACTGGTTGATAAAGAGATAGTATACTCGTAACTAGTATGACTATAAAGAAAGAAAAAAAAACCACGGTTAGGTGGTATATACAATTATGGACGGGCTGCCGAGTGCCGACACAGAGGTAGCCACAGCCGTGAACTACCGCACTGTACTGTGTCTGCTGCTAATATAGACTGGTTGATAAAGAGATAGTATACTACTAATATTATATATACTGGTGGTCAGGTCACTGGTCACTAGTCACACTGGCAGTGGCACTCCTGCAGCAAAAGTGTGCACTGTTTAATTTTAATATAATATTATGTACTCCTGGCTCCTGCTATAACCTATAACTGGCACTGCAGTAGTGCTCCCCAGTCTCCCCCACAATTATAAGCTGTGTGAGCTGAGCAGTCAGACAGATATATATAATATTATATATAGATAATAGATGATGCAGCACACTGGCCTGAGCCTGAGCAGTGCACACAGATATGGTATGTGACTGACTGAGTCACTGTGTGTATCGCTTTTTTCAGGCAGAGAACGGATATATTAAATAAACTGCACTGTGTGTCTGGTGGTCACTCACTATATAATATATTATGTACTCCTGGCTCCTGCTATAACCTATAACTGGCACTGCAGTAGTGCTCCCCAGTCTCCCCCACAATTATAAGCTGTGTGAGCTGAGCAGTCAGACAGATATATATAATATTATATATAGATAATAGATGATGCAGCACACTGGCCTGAGCCTGAGCAGTGCACACAGATATGGTATGTGACTGAGTCACTGTGTGCTGTGTATCGCTTTTTTCAGGCAGAGAACGGATTATAAAGTAAACTGCACTGTCCTCACTAGTAAACTCTCTCCACTCAGTCTCTACACTTCTACAGTAACAGTACTCCTCCTAGTCAGCTCCAGTAAATCTCTCTCAGTCTCTTATAATCTAAATGGAGAGGACGCCAGCCACGTCCTCTCCCTATCAATCTCAATGCACGTGTGAAAATGGCGGCGACGCGCGGCTCCTTATATAGAATCCGAGTCTCGCGATAGAATCCGAGCCTCGCGAGAATCCGACAGCGTCATGATGACGTTCGGGCGCGCTCGGGTTAACCGAGCAAGGCGGGAAGATCCGAGTCGCTCGGACCCGTGAAAAAAAACATGAAGTTCTGGCGGGTTCGGATTCAGAGAAACCGAACCCGCTCATCTCTAGCCCACAGTACCCGGTGGTTTTGCCAGCAGGGGGATAAGGCTTAGACCTGAAGCCCTTCCCCCAGCCCCAGGGTGCCATTTCCCGCAAATGTTCCCGCCCTGGAGCTGCATCTCTGTCTTTTCCTCACTCCCTGTCAGTGTCTGGGCGCCATTTCTCTCAGCTACACTGTTCCTGGGACTGCTTGGGCAAATCCTCCTGTGTAAAGCCGCCTGGTTGTCAGTGCTGTGACTTTACATGACACTTAAGTATTCTACCTGCCTTTTAGACAGTGTTAGTTAAGAAAGAGTGCATTTAGTCAGGGTTTTCTAGTACAATTACCCTGTGATAAACATCCAGTTCTTACTGTGTAGTGTTATATCTATTGACTACATAGCTATATAAGCTGCTCCAGCTGCACAGTCATCAATGTATAAATTAAAAGCTTATAATTAATTGTGGGGGAGACTGGGGAGCACTGCAGGTTGTTAGCAGGAGCCAGGAGTACAATTATATTAATTAACAGTGCACACTTTTGCTGCAGGAGTGGTGACCAGTGCCTGACCACCAGTATAGTATTGTTGTATACTACTAATATCTCTTTAAATATCAACCAGTCTATATTAGCAGCAGACACAGTACAGTGCGGTAGTTCACGGCTGTGGCTACCTCTGTGTCGGCACACGGCAGGCAGTCCGTCCGACCAGAATTGTATTATTTATTATTATATACCTACCACCTAACCGTGGTTTTTTTTTCATTCTTTATACCGTCATAGTGTCATCCTAATTGTTACGAGTATACTACTATCTCTTTATCAACCAGTGTACAGTGCGGTAGTTCACGGCTGTGGCTACCTCTGTGTCGGCACACGGCAGGCAGTCCGTCCGACCAGAATTGTATTATTTATTATTATATACCTACCACCTAACCGTGGTTTTTTTTTCATTCTTTATACCGTCATAGTGTCATCCTAATTGTTACGAGTATACTACTATCTCTTTATCAACCAGTGTACAGTGCGGTAGTTCACGGCTGTGGCTACCTCTGTGTCGGCACACGGCAGGCAGTCCGTCCGACCAGAATTGTATTATTTATTATTATATACCTACCACCTAACCGTGGTTTTTTTTTCATTCTTTATACCGTCATAGTGTCATCCTAATTGTTACGAGTATACTACTATCTCTTTATCAACCAGTGTACAGTGCGGTAGTTCACGGCTGTGGCTACCTCTGTGTCGGCACACGGCAGGCAGTCCGTCCGACCAGAATTGTATTATTTATTATTATATACCTACCACCTAACCGTGGTTTTTTTTTCATTCTTTATACCGTCATAGTGTCATCCTAATTGTTACGAGTATACTACTATCTCTTTATCAACCAGTGTACAGTGCGGTAGTTCACGGCTGTGGCTACCTCTGTGTCGGCACACGGCAGGCAGTCCGTCCGACCAGAATTGTATTATTTATTATTATATACCTACCACCTAACCGTGGTTTTTTTTTCATTCTTTATACCGTCATAGTGTCATCCTAATTGTTACGAGTATACTACTATCTCTTTATCAACCAGTGTACAGTGCGGTAGTTCACGGCTGTGGCTACCTCTGTGTCGGCAGTCGGCAGGCAGTCCGTCCATCCATAATTGTATTATTATTATAATATATACCACCTAACCGTGGTTTTTTTTTCATTCTTTATACCGTCATAGTGTCATACTAGTTGTTACGAGTATACTACTATCTCTTTATCAACCAGTGTACAGTGCGGTAGTTCACGGCTGTGGCTACCTCTGTGTCGGCAGTCGGCAGGCAGTCCGTCCATCCATAATTGTATTATTATTATAATATATACCACCTAACTGTGGTTTTTTTTGCATTCTTTATACCGTCGTCATAGTGTCATACTAGTTGTTACGAGTATACTACTATCTCTTTATCAACCAGTGTACAGTGCGGTAGTTCACGGCTGTGGCTACCTCTGTGTCGGCAGTCGGCAGGCAGTCCGTCCATCCATAATTGTATTATTATTATAATATATACCACCTAACCGTGGTTTTTTTTTCATTCTTTATACCGTCGTCATAGTGTCATACTAGTTGTTACGAGTATACTACTATCTCTTTATCAACCAGTGTACAGTGCGGTAGTTCACGGCTGTGGCTACCTCTGTGTCGGCAGTCGGCAGGCCGAGTGCCAACACAGAGGTAGCCACAGCCGTGAACTACCGCACTGTACTGTGTCTGCTGCTAATATATAGACTGGTTGATAAAGAGATAGTATACTCGTAACTAGTATGTATGTATAAAGAAAGAAAAAAAAACCACGGTTAGGTGGTATATACAATTATGGACGGGCTGCCGAGTGCCGACACAGAGGTAGCCACAGCCGTGAACTACCGCACTGTACTGTGTCTGCTGCTAATATAGACTGGTTGATAAAGAGATAGTATACTCGTAACTAGTATGACTATAAAGAAAGAAAAAAAAACCACGGTTAGGTGGTATATACAATTATGGACGGGCTGCCGAGTGCCGACACAGAGGTAGCCACAGCCGTGAACTACCGCACTGTACTGTGTCTGCTGCTAATATAGACTGGTTGATAAAGAGATAGTATACTACTAATATTATATATACTGGTGGTCAGGTCACTGGTCACTAGTCACACTGGCAGTGGCACTCCTGCAGCAAAAGTGTGCACTGTTTAATTTTAATATAATATTATGTACTCCTGGCTCCTGCTATAACCTATAACTGGCACTGCAGTAGTGCTCCCCAGTCTCCCCCACAATTATAAGCTGTGTGAGCTGAGCAGTCAGACAGATATATATAATATTATATATAGATAATAGATGATGCAGCACACTGGCCTGAGCCTGAGCAGTGCACACAGATATGGTATGTGACTGACTGAGTCACTGTGTGTATCGCTTTTTTCAGGCAGAGAACGGATATATTAAATAAACTGCACTGTGTGTCTGGTGGTCACTCACTATATAATATATTATGTACTCCTGGCTCCTGCTATAACCTATAACTGGCACTGCAGTAGTGCTCCCCAGTCTCCCCCACAATTATAAGCTGTGTGAGCTGAGCAGTCAGACAGATATATATAATATTATATATAGATAATAGATGATGCAGCACACTGGCCTGAGCCTGAGCAGTGCACACAGATATGGTATGTGACTGAGTCACTGTGTGCTGTGTATCGCTTTTTTCAGGCAGAGAACGGATTATAAAGTAAACTGCACTGTCCTCACTAGTAAACTCTCTCCACTCAGTCTCTACACTTCTACAGTAACAGTACTCCTCCTAGTCAGCTCCAGTAAATCTCTCTCAGTCTCTTATAATCTAAATGGAGAGGACGCCAGCCACGTCCTCTCCCTATCAATCTCAATGCACGTGTGAAAATGGCGGCGACGCGCGGCTCCTTATATAGAATCCGAGTCTCGCGATAGAATCCGAGCCTCGCGAGAATCCGACAGCGTCATGATGACGTTCGGGCGCGCTCGGGTTAACCGAGCAAGGCGGGAAGATCCGAGTCGCTCGGACCCGTGAAAAAAAACATGAAGTTCTGGCGGGTTCGGATTCAGAGAAACCGAACCCGCTCATCTCTAGCCCACAGTACCCGGTGGTTTTGCCAGCAGGGGGATAAGGCTTAGACCTGAAGCCCTTCCCCCAGCCCCAGGGTGCCATTTCCCGCAAATGTTCCCGCCCTGGAGCTGCATCTCTGTCTTTTCCTCACTCCCTGTCAGTGTCTGGGCGCCATTTCTCTCAGCTACACTGTTCCTGGGACTGCTTGGGCAAATCCTCCTGTGTAAAGCCGCCTGGTTGTCAGTGCTGTGACTTTACATGACACTTAAGTATTCTACCTGCCTTTTAGACAGTGTTAGTTAAGAAAGAGTGCATTTAGTCAGGGTTTTCTAGTACAATTACCCTGTGATAAACATCCAGTTCTTACTGTGTAGTGTTATATCTATTGACTACATAGCTATATAAGCTGCTCCAGTGCAGTATAATTTATTGTTAGTAATAACCTCTGCATTGTACAACTGTGACTATATGTGTGTGCATTAGCTTGCCGAGTGGTTTCCATTTCGTGTCTCTCACTCAACTTGCTATCCCTATATTCTATAACCAGAGGGGGCTTGGTGCGTCAGGTTTTAAATTTATATAGGATTTTCACTAGAGATGAGCGGGTTCGGTTTCTTTGAATCCGAACCCGCACGAACTTCACTTTTTTTTCCACGGGTCCGAGCGACTCGGATCTTCCCGCCTTGCTCGGTTAACCCGAGCGCGCCCGAACGTCATCATGACGCTGTCGGATTCTCGCGAGGCTCGGATTCTATCGCGAGACTCGGATTCTATATAAGGAGCCGCGCGTCGCCGCCATTTTCACTCGTGCATTGAGATTGATAGGGAGAGGACGTGTCTGGCGTCCTCTCCATTAGAATAGAGATAGATAGATTAGATAGAGAGAGATTGTGCAGAGTCGCAGACAGAGTTAGTTTACCACAGTCAGTGACCAGTGCAGTTGCTAGTTAACTTTTATTTAATATAATATATCCGTTCACTTCTCTCTGCTATATCCGTTCTCTGCCTGAAAAAAAAAACGATACACAGCACAGTCAGTCACACAGTGTGACTCAGTCTGTGTGCACTCAGCTCAGCCCAGTGTGCTGCACAGTCATCAATGTATAAATTAAAAGCTTATAATTAATTGTGGGGGAGACTGGGGAGCACTGCAGGTTGTTAGCAGGAGCCAGGAGTACAATTATATTAATTAACAGTGCACACTTTTGCTGCAGGAGTGGTGACCAGTGCCTGACCACCAGTATAGTATTGTTGTATACTACTAATATCTCTTTAAATATCAACCAGTCTATATTAGCAGCAGACACAGTACAGTGCGGTAGTTCACGGCTGTGGCTACCTCTGTGTCGGCACACGGCAGGCAGTCCGTCCGACCAGAATTGTATTATTTATTATTATATACCTACCACCTAACCGTGGTTTTTTTTTCATTCTTTATACCGTCATAGTGTCATCCTAATTGTTACGAGTATACTACTATCTCTTTATCAACCAGTGTACAGTGCGGTAGTTCACGGCTGTGGCTACCTCTGTGTCGGCACACGGCAGGCAGTCCGTCCGACCAGAATTGTATTATTTATTATTATATACCTACCACCTAACCGTGGTTTTTTTTTCATTCTTTATACCGTCATAGTGTCATCCTAATTGTTACGAGTATACTACTATCTCTTTATCAACCAGTGTACAGTGCGGTAGTTCACGGCTGTGGCTACCTCTGTGTCGGCACACGGCAGGCAGTCCGTCCGACCAGAATTGTATTATTTATTATTATATACCTACCACCTAACCGTGGTTTTTTTTTCATTCTTTATACCGTCATAGTGTCATCCTAATTGTTACGAGTATACTACTATCTCTTTATCAACCAGTGTACAGTGCGGTAGTTCACGGCTGTGGCTACCTCTGTGTCGGCACACGGCAGGCAGTCCGTCCGACCAGAATTGTATTATTTATTATTATATACCTACCACCTAACCGTGGTTTTTTTTTCATTCTTTATACCGTCATAGTGTCATCCTAATTGTTACGAGTATACTACTATCTCTTTATCAACCAGTGTACAGTGCGGTAGTTCACGGCTGTGGCTACCTCTGTGTCGGCACACGGCAGGCAGTCCGTCCGACCAGAATTGTATTATTTATTATTATATACCTACCACCTAACCGTGGTTTTTTTTTCATTCTTTATACCGTCATAGTGTCATCCTAATTGTTACGAGTATACTACTATCTCTTTATCAACCAGTGTACAGTGCGGTAGTTCACGGCTGTGGCTACCTCTGTGTCGGCAGTCGGCAGGCAGTCCGTCCATCCATAATTGTATTATTATTATAATATATACCACCTAACCGTGGTTTTTTTTTCATTCTTTATACCGTCATAGTGTCATACTAGTTGTTACGAGTATACTACTATCTCTTTATCAACCAGTGTACAGTGCGGTAGTTCACGGCTGTGGCTACCTCTGTGTCGGCAGTCGGCAGGCAGTCCGTCCATCCATAATTGTATTATTATTATAATATATACCACCTAACTGTGGTTTTTTTTGCATTCTTTATACCGTCGTCATAGTGTCATACTAGTTGTTACGAGTATACTACTATCTCTTTATCAACCAGTGTACAGTGCGGTAGTTCACGGCTGTGGCTACCTCTGTGTCGGCAGTCGGCAGGCAGTCCGTCCATCCATAATTGTATTATTATTATAATATATACCACCTAACCGTGGTTTTTTTTTCATTCTTTATACCGTCGTCATAGTGTCATACTAGTTGTTACGAGTATACTACTATCTCTTTATCAACCAGTGTACAGTGCGGTAGTTCACGGCTGTGGCTACCTCTGTGTCGGCAGTCGGCAGGCAGTCCGTCCATCCATAATTGTATTATTATTATAATATATACCACCTAACCGTGGTTTTTTTATACCACCTAACCGTGGCAGTCCGTCCATAATTGTATACTAGTATCCAATCCATCCATCTCCATTGTTTACCTGAGGTGCCTTTTAGTTCTGCCTATAAAATATGGAGAACAAAAAAGTTGAGGTTCCAAAATTAGGGAAAGATCAAGATCCACTTCCACCTCGTGCTGAAGCTGCTGCCACTAGTCATGGCCGAGACGATGAAATGCCAGCAACGTCGTCTGCCAAGGCCGATGCCCAATGTCATAGTACAGAGCATGTCAAATCCAAAACACCAAATATCAGAAAAAAAAGGACTCCAAAACCTAAAATAAAATTGTCGGAGGAGAAGCGTAAACTTGCCAATATGCCATTTACCACACGGAGTGGCAAGGAACGGCTGAGGCCCTGGCCTATGTTCATGGCTAGTGGTTCAGCTTCACATGAGGATGGAAGCACTCAGCCTCTCGCTAGAAAACTGAAAAGACTCAAGCTGGCAAAAGCACCGCAAAGAACTGTGCGTTCTTTGAAATCCCAAATCCACAAGGAGAGTCCAATTGTGTCGTTTGCGATGCCTGACCTTCCCAACACTGGACGTGAAGAGCATGCGCCTTCCACTATTTGCATGCCCCCTGCAAGTGCTGGAAGGAGCACCCGCAGTCCAGTTCCTGATAGTCAGATTGAAGATGTCAGTGTTGAAGTACACCAGGATGAGGAGGATATGGGTGTTGCTGGCGCTGGGGAGGAAATTGACCAGGAGGATTCTGATGGTGAGGTGGTTTGTTTAAGTCAGGCACCCGGGGAGACACCTGTTGTCCGTGGGAGGAATATGGCCGTTGACATGCCAGGTGAAAATACCAAAAAAATCAGCTCTTCGGTGTGGAGGTATTTCACCAGAAATGCGGACAACAGGTGTCAAGCCGTGTGTTCCCTTTGTCAAGCTGTAATAAGTAGGGGTAAGGACGTTAACCACCTCGGAACATCCTCCCTTATACGTCACCTGCAGCGCATTCATAATAAGTCAGTGACAAGTTCAAAAACTTTGGGTGACAGCGGAAGCAGTCCACTGACCAGTAAATCCCTTCCTCTTGTAACCAAGCTCACGCAAACCACCCCACCAACTCCCTCAGTGTCAATTTCCTCCTTCCCCAGGAATGCCAATAGTCCTGCAGGCCATGTCACTGGCAAGTCTGACGAGTCCTCTCCTGCCTGGGATTCCTCCGATGCATCCTTGCGTGTAACGCCTACTGCTGCTGGCGCTGCTGTTGTTGCCGCTGGGAGTCGATGGTCATCCCAGAGGGGAAGTCGTAAGCCCACTTGTACTACTTCCAGTAAGCAATTGACTGTTCAACAGTCCTTTGCGAGGAAGATGAAATATCACAGCAGTCATCCTACTGCAAAGCGGATAACTGAGTCCTTGACAACTATGTTGGTGTTAGACGTGCGTCCGGTATCCGCCGTTAGTTCACAGGGAACTAGACAATTTATTGAGGCAGTGTGCCCCCGTTACCAAATACCATCTAGGTTCCACTTCTCTAGGCAGGCGATACCGAGAATGTACACGGACGTCAGAAAAAGACTCACCAGTCTCCTAAAAAATGCAGTTGTACCCAATGTCCACTTAACCACGGACATGTGGACAAGTGGAGCAGGGCAGGGTCAGGACTATATGACTGTGACAGCCCACTGGGTAGATGTATGGACTCCCGCCGCAAGAACAGCAGCGGCGGCACCAGTAGCAGCATCTCGCAAACGCCAACTCTTTCCTAGGCAGGCTACGCTTTGTATCACCGCTTTCCAGAATACGCACACAGCTGAAAACCTCTTACGGCAACTGAGGAAGATCATCGCGGAATGGCTTACCCCAATTGGACTCTCCTGTGGATTTGTGGCATCGGACAACGCCAGCAATATTGTGTGTGCATTAAATATGGGCAAATTCCAGCACGTCCCATGTTTTGCACATACCTTGAATTTGGTGGTGCAGAATTTTTTAAAAAACGACAGGGGCGTGCAAGAGATGCTGTCGGTGGCCAGAAAAATTGCGGGACACTTTCGGCGTACAGGCACCACGTACAGAAGACTGGAGCACCACCAAAAACTACTGAACCTGCCCTGCCATCATCTGAAGCAAGAAGTGGTAACGAGGTGGAATTCAACCCTCTATATGCTTCAGAGGTTGGAGGAGCAGCAAAAGGCCATTCAAGCCTATACAATTGAGCACGATATAGGAGATGGAATGCACCTGTCTCAAGTGCAGTGGAGAATGATTTCAACGTTGTGCAAGGTTCTGATGCCCTTTGAACTTGCCACACGTGAAGTCAGTTCAGACACTGCCAGCCTGAGTCAGGTCATTCCCCTCATCAGGCTTTTGCAGAAGAAGCTGGAGGCATTGAAGAAGGAGCTAACACGGAGCGATTCCGCTAGGCATGTGGGACTTGTGGATGCAGCCCTTAATTCGCTTAACAAGGATTCACGGGTGGTCAATCTGTTGAAATCAGAGCACTACATTTTGGCCACCGTGCTCGATCCTAGATTTAAAGCCTACCTTGGATCTCTCTTTCCGGCAGACACAGGTCTGCTGGGGTTGAAAGACCTGCTGGTGACAAAATTGTCAAGTCAAGCGGAACGCGACCTGTCAACATCTCCTCCTTCACATTCTCCCGCAACTGGGGGTGCGAGGAAAAGGCTCAGAATTCCGAGCCCACCCGCTGGCGGTGATGCAGGGCAGTCTGGAGCGACTGCTGATGCTGACATCTGGTCCGGACTGAAGGACCTGACAACGATTACGGACATGTCGTCTACTGTCACTGCATATGATTCTCTCAACATTGATAGAATGGTGGAGGATTATATGAGTGACCGCATCCAAGTAGGCACGTCACACAGTCCGTACTTATACTGGCAGGAAAAAGAGGCAATTTGGAGGCCCTTGCACAAACTGGCTTTATTCTACCTAAGTTGCCCTCCCACAAGTGTGTACTCCGAAAGAGTGTTTAGTGCCGCCGCTCACCTTGTCAGCAATCGGCGTACGAGGTTACATCCAGAAAATGTGGAGAAGATGATGTTCATTAAAATGAATTATAATCAATTCCTCCGCGGAGACATTGACCAGCAGCAATTGCCTCCACAAAGTACACAGGGAGCTGAGATGGTGGATTCCAGTGGGGACGAATTGATAATCTGTGAGGAGGGGGATGTACACGGTGATATATCGGAGGGTGAAGATGAGGTGGACATCTTGCCTCTGTAGAGCCAGTTTGTGCAAGGAGAGATTAATTGCTTCTTTTTTGGGGGGGGTCCAAACCAACCCGTCATATCAGTCACAGTCGTGTGGCAGACCCTGTCACTGAAATGATGGGTTGGTTAAAGTGTGCATGTCCTGTTTTGTTTATACAACATAAGGGTGGGTGGGAGGGCCCAAGGATAATTCCATCTTGCACCTCTTTTTTCTTTTCTTTTTCTTTGCATCATGTGCTGATTGGGGAGGGTTTTTTGGAAGGGACATCCTGCGTGACACTGCAGTGCCACTCCTAGATGGGCCCGGTGTTTGTGTCGGCCACTAGGGTCGCTAATCTTACTCACACAGCTACCTCATTGCGCCTCTTTTTTTCTTTGCGTCATGTGCTGTTTGGGGAGGGTTTTTTGGAAGGGACATCCTGCGTGACACTGCAGTGCCACTCCTAGATGTGCCCGGTGTTTGTGTCGGCCACTAGGGTCGCTAATCTTACTCACACAGTCAGCTACCTCATTGCGCCTCTTTTTTTCTTTGCGTCATGTGCTGTTTGGGGAGGGTTTTTTGGAAGGGCCATCCTGCGTGACACTGCAGTGCCACTCCTAGATGGGCCCGGTGTTTGTGTCGGCCACTAAGGTCGCTTATCTTACTCACACAGCGACCTCGGTGCAAATTTTAGGACTAAAAATAATATTGTGAGGTGTGATGTGTTCAGAATAGGCTGAAAATGAGTGTAAATTATGTTTTTTGAGGTTAATAATACTTTGGGATCAAAATTACCCCCAAATTCTATGATTTAAGCTGTTTTTTAGGGTTTTTTTAAAAAAACACCCGAATCCAAAACACACCCGAATCCGACAAAAAAAATTCGGTGAGGTTTTGCCAAAACGCGGTCGAACCCAAAACACGGCCGCGGAACCGAACCCAAAACCAAAACACAAAACCCGAAAAATTTCCGGCGCTCATCTCTAATTTTCACAAGATATACTCTGATACGTATTTTTCTCTGTGATTTTAGTCACCATATCTCTCCTATATCTCTGCTTGTGCTGACTACACTGCGCAGGGGTTTGGGTAAGAGGTACTGTGCTGCTGCCAATTGTACTGTGTTACCTGATACTGCAAGTTATATCATGTCTGCTTCTGAATGTAACGGTTCTGGGGCGGAACACACTGCAGGTGTTGCTGAAGCCACAGATCCATATGAGGAGAATATAGCAGCTGTGGGCTATGGTTCTGGGGGCTCCTTGCCCCCCAGTGGGACAGTGGCAACGGAGGTACATAATGACCCACCGTGGGCCGCTTTTTCCATGCTTCTGCATACGCTAGTTAATAAACTAACACCCCCTATGGAACCCCCTATGCCAGTGCAACCGTATGTGGTCCCTGCAGCTAACCCGCCGTGGGCGGACAATTTATCTGCTCAATTGAAGAAGTTGAACCAGTCCCTGACTACTAAAAAGTCTGACCCTCGCTCGCCCAAGCCCAAGGGGTCCTATAAGCGAGCTCTTATCTCCTCACAATCCACTGCTGTCACTGACACCTCGTCTGATGAAGATGGCACTTACACTGACCCCACAGATTCTGACACAGATACTGCTGATGGGGAGGGTAGTTCACATGTGGATATTCCTGATCTTTTGGAGGCCATTAAGTTGATTTTACAGATCACAGATGATCCCAAGCCATCCGTCCCTCCTGAGAAACCAGATAGGTTCAAGCGTCAGAAGGTGGTTAAACAAGTTTTCTCTGACGTCCTAAGTGGATGCTGGGACTCCGTAAGGATCATGGGGATTAGCGGCTCCGCAGGAGACTGGGCACAACTAAAGAAAGCTTTAGGACTACCTGGTGTGCACTGGCTCCTCCCACTAAGACCCTCCTCCAGACCTCAGTTAGATTCTTGTGCCCGGCTGAGCTGGATGCACACTAGGGGCTCTCCTGAGCTCCTAGAAAGAAAGTATATTTAGGTTTTTTATTTTACAGTGAGATCTGCTGGCAACAGACTCACTGCAGCGAGGGACTAAGGGGAGAAGAAGCGAACCTACCTAACAGGTGGTAGTTTGGGCTTCTTAGGCTACTGGACACCATTAGCTCCAGAGGGATCGACCGCAGGACCCGACCTTGGTGTTCGTTCCCGGAGCCGCGCCGCCGTCCCCCTTACAGAGCCAGAAGCATGAAGAGTCCGGAAAATCGGCGGCAGAAGACTTCGGTCTTCACCAAGGTAGCGCACAGCACTGCAGCTGTGCGCCATTGCTCCTCATGTACACCTCACACTCCGGTCACTGATGGGTGCAGGGCGCTGGGGGGGGGGGGGGCGCCCTGAGGGCGATATAAGACACCTTGGCTGGCAAATCCTCACAATATATAGTCCCAGGGCTATATATGTGATAAATTACCCCTGCCAGAATCCATAAAAAAGCGGGAGAAAAGTCAGCCGAAAAAGGGGCGGGGCTTCTCCCTCAGCACACTGGCACCATTTTTTCTTCACAGTGCAGCTGGAAGACAGCTCCCCAGGCTCTCCCCTGTAGTTTTCAGGCTCAAAGGGTTAAAAAGAGAGGGGGGGCACTAAATTTAGGCGCAATATATGTATACAAGCAGCTATTGGGGGAAAAATCACTCAGTTATAGTGTTAATCCCTGCATTATATAGCGCTCTGGTGTGTGCTGGCATACTCTCTCTCTGTCTCCCCAAAGGACTTTGCAGTATCCTGTCCTCAGTCAGAGCATTCCCTGTGTGTGCGGTGTGTCGGTACGGCTGTGTCGACATGTTGGATGAGGAAGGTTACGTGGAGGCGGAGCAGAGGCCGATAAATGGGATGTCGCCCCCTGTGGGGCCGACACCTGAGTGGATGGATAGGTGGAAGGTATTAACCGACAATGTCAACTCCTTACATAAAAGGCTGGATGACGTAACAGCTGTGGGACAGACGGCTTCTCAGCCCGCGCCTGCCCAGGCGTCTCAAAGGCCATCAGGGGCTCATAAAAACGCCCGTTACCTCAGATGGCAGACACAGATGTCGACACGGAGTCTGACTCCAGTGTCGACGAGGTTGAGACATATACACAATCCACTAGGAACATCCGTTACATGATCTCGGCAATGAAAAATGTGTTACGCATTTCTGACATGAACCCAAGTACCACATAAAAGGGGTTTTATTTTTGGGGAGAAAAAGCAGCCAGTGTTTTGTTCCCCCATCAGATGAATGAATGAAGTGTGTAAAGAAGCGTGGGTTCCCCCGATAAGAAACTGGTAATTTCTAAAAAGTTACTGATGGCGTACCTTTTCCCGCCAGAGGATAGGTCACGTTGGGAGATATCCCTTAGGGTGGGTAAGGCGCTCACACGTTTGTCAAAAAAGGTGGCACTGCCGTCTTAGGATACGGCCACCGTGAAGGAGCCTGCTGATAAAAAGCAGGAGGCTATCCTGAAGTCTGTATATACACACTCAGGTTATATACTGAGACCTGCAATTGCCTCAGCATAAATAGTGCTGCTGCAGCGTGGTCTGATACCCTGTCAGATAATATTAATACTCTAAGACAGGGATAATATTTTGCTAACATAGAGCATATTAAAGACGTCGTCTTATATATAAAGGATGCACAGAGGGATATTTGCCGGCTTGCATCCAGAATTAATGTAATGTCCATTCTGCCAGGAGGGTATTAGAAACCCGGCAGTGGACAGGTGATGCTGCCTGTAAAAGGCACATGGAGATTCTGCCTTGTTAGGGTGAGGAATTGTTTAGGGATGGTCTCTGGGACCTCGTATCCACAGCAACAGCTGGGAAGAAAATTTTTTTACCTCAGGTTTCCTCACAGCCTAAGAAAGCACCGTATTTTCAGGTACAGTCCTTTCGGCTTCAGAAAAGCAAGCGGGTCAAAGGTGCTTCCTTTCTGCACAGAGACAAGGGAAGAAGGAAAAAGCTGCACCAGCAGCCAGTTCCCAGGATCAAAAATCTTCCCCCGCTTCCTCTGAGTCCACCGCATGACGCTGGGGCTCCACAGGTGGAGACAGGTGCGGTGGGGGCGCGTCTCGGGAACTTCAGGGACCAGTGGGCTTGCCCACAGGTGGATCCCTAGGTTCTGCAAATAGTATCACAGGGATACAGGCTGGAGTTCGAGGCGACTCCCCCTCGCCGTTACCTCACATCAGCCTTGCCTGCTGCCTCGGAGAAAGGTAGTACTGGCGGCAATTCACAAGCTGTACTTCCAGCAGGTGAAATCAAGGTACCCCTCCTTCAACAAGGCGGGGGTTACTATTCCAAAATGTTGTGGTACCGAAACCAGACGGTTCGGTGAGACCCATTCTAAAATGAAAGCCTTGAACACTTATATACGAAGGTTCAAGTTCAAAATGGAATCGCTCAGGGCGATTATTGCAAGCCTGGAGAATTTCATGGTATCACTGGACATCAAGGATGCTTACCTGCATGTCCCTATTTACCCTCTTCACCAGGAGTACCTCAAAATTGTGGTACAGGATTGTCATTACCAATTCCAGCCGTTGCCGTTGGTCTGTCCCCGGCACCGAGGGTATTTACCAAGGTAATGGCCGAAATAATTATCCCGTACTTGGACGATCTCCTTATAAAGACGAGGTCCAGGGAGCAGTTGTTCATCGGAGTAGCACTATCTCGGGAAGTGCTACAACAGCACGGCTGGTTTCCGAATATTCCAAAGTCGCAGCTGGTTCCTACGATGCGTCTACTGTTCCTGGGTATGGTTCTGGACACAGAACAGGATAAAAAGGGTTTCTCCTGGAGGAGAAGTCCAAGGAGTTGTCGTCTCTAGACAGAGACCTCCTAATACAGATACAGGTGTCGGTGCATCAATGCACGCGAGCCCTGGGAAAGATGGTAGCTTCTTACGAAGAAATTCCATTTGCCAGGTCCCATGCAAGGATCTTCCAGTGGGATCTGTGGGACAAGTGGTCCGGGTCGCATCTTCAGATGCATCGGCGGATAACCCTGTCTCCAAGGGCCAGGGTGTCGCTGTTGTGGTGGCTGCACAGTGCTCATCTTCTAGGGGGCCGCAGATTCGGCATACAGCACTGGGTCCAGGTGACCACGGATGCCAGCCTTCGAGGCTGGGGGGCAGTCACACAGGGAAGAAACTTCCAAGGCTATGGAAAAGTCAGGAGACTTCCCTACACATAAATATTCTGGAACTAAGGGCCATTTACAATGCCCTAAGTCAGGCTAGACCCCTGCTTCAACACCGGCCGGTGCTGATCCAGTCAGACAACATCACGGCGGTCGCTCATGTAAACCGACAGGGCGGCACAAGAAGCAGGATGGCGATGGCAGAAGCCACAAGGATTCTCCGATGGGCGGAAAATCATGTGTTAGCACTGTCAGCAGTGTTCATTCCCGGAGTGGACAACTGAGAAGCAGACTTTCTCAGAAGACACGACCTCCACCCGGGAGAATGGGGACTTCATCCAGAAGTCTTCCAAATGATTGTACACCATTGGGAAAGGCCACAGGTGGACATAATGGCGTTCCGCCTCAACAAACAGCTACAAAGATATTGCGCCAGGTCAAGGGACCCTCAGGCGATAGCTGTGGACGCTCTGGTAACACCGTGGGTGTACCAGTCGGTGTATGTGTTCCCTTCTCTGCCTCTCTTACCCAGGGTAATGAGAATAATAAGAAGGAGAGGAGTAAGAACTATACTCATTGTTCCGGGTTGGCCAAAAAGAGCTTGGTACCCAGAACTCCAAGAAATGATCAGAGGACCCATGGCCTCTGCCGCTCAGACAGGACCTGCTGCAGCAGGGGGCCTGTCTGTTCCAAGACGTTCCGCGGCTGCGTTTGACGGCCTGGCGGTTGAACGCCGGATCCTGAAGGAAAAGGGCATTCCGGAGGAAGTTATCCCTACGCTATTTAAAGCTAGGACAGAAGTGAACGCAAACCATTATCACCGCATATGGCGGAAATATGTTGCGTGCTGTGAGGCCAGGAAGGCCCCAAAGGAGAAATTTCAGCTAGGTCGATTTCTGCACTTCCTACAGTCAGAGGTGACTATGGGCCTAAAATTGGGTTCCATTAAGGTCCAGATTTCGGCTCTATCGATTTTCTTCCAAAATAGAACTGGCTTCACTGCCTGAAGTTCAGACTTTTGTTAAGGGAGTGCTGCATAGTCAGCCCCCGTTTGTGCCTCAAGTGGCATCGTGGGATCTCAACGTGGTGTTGGATTTCCTGAAGTCGCATTGGATTGAGCCACTTAAATCCGTGGAGCTACAATACCTCACGTGGAAAGTGGTCATGCTGTGGGCCTTGGCGTCGGCCAGGCGTGTATCAGAATTGGCGGCTTTGTCATACAAAAGCCCTTATCTGTATTTTATATGGCTAAGGCGGAATTGAGGACTCGTTCCCAATTCCTTCCTAAGGTGGTATCAGTTTTTCATGTGAACCAACCTGTTGTGGTGCCTGCGGCTACTTGGGACTTGGAGGATTCCAAGTTACTGGACGTAGTCAGGGCCCTGAAAAGTATATGTTTCCAGGACGGCTGGAGTCAGGAAAACTGACTCGCTATTTATCCTGTATGCCCCCAACAAGCTGGGTGCTCCTGCTTCTAAGCAGACTATTGCTCGCTGGATCTGTAGCACGATTCAACTTGCACATGCTGCGGCTGGACTGCCGCACCCTAAATCTGTAAAAGCCCATTCCACGAGGAAAGTGGGCTCTTCTTGGGCGGCTGCCCGAGGGGTCTCGGCTTTACAACTTTTGCCGAGCTGTTACTTGGTCGGGTTCAAACATTTTTGCAAGAGTCTACAAGTTTGATACCCTGGCTGAGGAGGACCTAGAGGTTGCTCATTCGGTGCTGCAGAGTCATCTGCACTCTCCCGCCCGTTTGGGAGCTTTGGTATAATCCCCATGGTCCTTACGGAGTCCCAGCATCCACTTAGGACGTCAGAGAAAATAAGATTTTACTCACCGGTAAATCTATTTCTCGTAGTCCGTAGTGGATGCTGGGCGCCCATCCCAAGTGCGGATTGTCTGCAATACTTGTTTATAGTTATTGCTTAACTAAAGGGTTATTGTTGAGCCATCAGTTGAGAGGCTCAGTTATATTTCATACTGTTAACTGGGTATAGTATCACGAGTTATACGGTGTGATTGGTGTGGCTGGTATGAGTCTTACCCGGGATTCAAAATCCTTCCTTATTGTGTCAGCTCTTCCGGGCACAGTATCCTAACTGAGGTCTGGAGGAGGGTCTTAGTGGGAGGAGCCAGTGCACACCAGGTAGTCCTAAAGCTTTATTTAGTTGTGCCCAGTCTCCTGCGGAGCCGCTAATCCCCATGGTCCTTACGGAGTCCCAGCATCCACTACGGACTACGAGAAATAGATTTACCGGTGAGTAAAATCTTATTTTACCTCACTCTGACCACCTAGTGGATATACATCAGGAACCCTGGGAAAACCCGGGTAAGAAGTTTGTGCCTCAAAAGAAGACGCTGGCTCGCTATCCCCTCGCGCCAGAGCTGTCTAAAAATTGGGAAACGCCTCCTCCAGTAGACTCACATGTGGCTAGGATGGTGGTTTCCTCAGCTCTACCTGTCACTACCGTCACGTCTCTAAAAGAGCCACGGAGGGTTGTCTGAGAGCGATTTACACCCTCACGGGTGCTGCACAAAGGCCCACTATTGCAGCAACATGGGCTGCAGAGGTTATAGAAGCATGGGCCTTGGAGTTAGAAGCTGAAATCTCTTCTGACCATGCTAGACAATGCTTGTCATATATTGTCACAGCTTCTCGATATATTAAAGAGGCGGCTTCTGATGCCGGTATCCTAGCAGACAAGGCCTCTACTACGTCAGTCCTGCCTTGCCAGATATTGTGGCTGAGATCCTGGTCTGTGGATCTGGACTCTAGAAAAACCCTGGAGGTACTCCCTTTCAAGGGAGATATTCTGTTTGGGGAGGACTTAAATAAGATAGTGGCTGATTTGGCTACTGCCAAAACTGCCTGTCTGCCAAGTACCGCTCCTTCTGTGTCGAAGGCTAAAGGTACGTCCTTTCGCCCCTTTCATCCTTCAGGTAAAGCAAAAGGTCAGGCGTACAACAAGCAGGCCCGCACTTCCAAACCTGGTAAGCCGAAGCCCAAAAGAGCCTGGGAGGCCGGTCAGCTAGCTTCCAAGACCGATAAACCTGCCGCACGACGGGGTGGGCCTCCCCCTGGGGGATCCCAGGGTGGGGGGCCGGCTTCTAGGGTATACCCAGGAATGGTTCACCACTTCAGATGCCTGGGTATGGGAAGTTGTCACTCGAGGTTACGCCATAGCCTTCAAAAACCGACCCCCTCATCGATTTTTCCGGACAGACGTCCCGTTGGACCAGACAAAGGCAAATACTTTACATTCGGTGATACAGACCCTCCTGGATACAGGAGTCGTAGTACAGGTGCCTCTTGCGCAGAGGAGCCGGGGGTACTATTCTCCGCTGTTTCTAGTCCCGAAACCGAATGGGTCTTCCCGGCCCATTCTCAACCTCAAGGCATTGAACAAGTTTCTGAAGGTTTCCAAGATCCGTATGAAAACCCTTCGCTCTATAGTTCTGGCCTTGGAACCTGGGGACTACATGGTCTCACTGGACATACAGGATGCTTACCTGCATATTCCTATAGCAGCGTCACATCAGGAATACCTGAGGTTTGCGATTCGCAACCTCCATTACCAGTTTCGGGCGTTACCTTTTGGTTTAACTACGGCTCAGCGAGTCTTCACCAAAGTTATGGCGGTGATGACGGTGGTACTCCGCCGTCAAGGGGTCAGGATACTGCCGTATCTGGACGACTTGTTAATCCTAGCAAATTCCCCAGAATTTCTCCTACGTCATCTGGATATGACTGTCCGGTTTCTACAAGCCCACGGGTGGCTCATCAACTGGAAGAAATGCTCCCTGGTCCCTGCTCAGAGCATGGTGCACCTAGGAGCGCTATTGGACACTCACAACCAGAGGTTGTTCTTGTCTCAGGAGAAAGTCCTGAAGCTTCAGGACAGGATTCGTTGCTTCCTTTCTCGTCCGCAAGTGTCGATACATTCGGCGATGCAGGTGCTGGGCCTCATGGTGTCAGCATTCGACATGGTGGAATATGCTCAATTCCATTCTCGCCCCCTCCAGAAGCTGATTCTAGCCAAGTGGGATGGCCTGCCTCACCGGATCAGGTCTCACATGATCTCATTGACTCCGGAGGTCCGTCTGTTGCTGCTCTGGTGGCTCCAGGACCGACAATTGTGCAGGGGCCGTCCCTTCTGGATATCCAACTGGGTCCTGTTGATGACAGATGCCAGTCTAAAAGGTTGAGGCGCGGTGCTGGAGCAACACTCCCTTCAGGGTCGGTAACCAAGGAGGAATTCCTCCTCTCGATCAACATTCTGGAATTGCGAGCGGTCTTCAATGCGTTGATCCTGGCCCAGCATTTAATTTAGAACCGTCCTGTTCAAGTACAGTCGGACAACGCCACCACAGTGGCTTACATAAATCATCAAGGCGGCACTCGAAGCCGTTTGGCAATGAAGGAAGTCTCACGGATTCTACATTGGGTGGAACGCCATCTACCGGCCATATCGGCAATATTCAATCCGGGAGTCCTGAATTGGGAAGCGGACTTTCTCAGTCATCAGGACGTACATGCCGACGAGTGGGGCCTCCATCCAGAAGTGTTTCAACTCCTAGTGGAAAAGTGGGGCCTTACAGACGTAGATCTGATGGCGTCTCAACACAATTACAAGGTTCCGGTCTTCGGAGCAAGGACAAGGGATCCTCAAGCAGCATTCGTGGATGCGCTGGCGGTGCCGTGGAGGTTTCAGCTGCCGTACTTGTTCCCTCCGGTGTCACTCCTGCCCAGGGTAATTCGGAAGTTCAAGCAAGAAAAAGGAATTCTGCTCCTCATAGCTCCAGCGTGGCCCAGACGGCACTGGTTCTCAGACCTGCAAGGCCTATTGTCAGAGCGTCCAATTCTACTTCCACAACGCCCATACCTCCTTGTTCAGGGCCCCTGTGTCTACCAGGACCTAGCCCGACTGTCTTTGACGGCGTGGCTCTTGAAGCTTCCGTCTTAAGGGCTAATGGGTTTTCTGAGGCGGTCATTCAAACTATGTTGCGGGCCCGGAAACCGGCTTCGGCTCGGATTTACTATACGGTTGTTATGCACACCAGTGCCTGCAGGAAAGTACTGGTGTCAGGACTGTTATGCACTCCAGTGCCTGCAGGAATGTACTGGTGTTTGAACTGTTATGCAAAACAAATGGACTCACAGACAGACTAGGGAATATGACATAACGTACACAGAAGGTGGTAGGGTAACAAAATACACACAACGTGAACAGAGAAGCCCAGAGGCTAAGGAACTGGGTATCTCCCTTGTATTAGAACTGCTCAGATGTGAAAAGCAAGATGTTGTGTTTTAATACATAGAAAACCCGAAATGCTGTTGCTAAGGGCAACAGCAACACCCTAAAGGGTTACCAACGGGTGTGGCAGTAAACTCCTTGGTCAGAGATGGAATGATAGACACAAGGAGATTCTCTACAATCCTAATTCTCACTTGCAGTGCACAGGTTCGGTTTACTGCCACTAAACTGACCCCTGACACCTAGCACAGTGAGACAGGATTAGACAGGCAAGTCTTAGAATACAGCCGCAAACTTGCTAAGTTCACAGAGTAGTAACAGAACCCCAGCAAGCTAAACGACTGACTCCAGTCTTACTGCTAGGTCTGGATTGGCAGAGTGTAATACCAAATCCCCAGGCCTATTTGCAGTAAGCAACAAACAAATACAAAGCTACACAGTACTGGCTAACTTTCAGAAACTGACTAACCAACAAAGATTCAGCAGCATCTGCTTACCCTGAAAAGAGGCCTTATAAAGCAGGTGCTGTCCACGCCCCACTCAGACCTCACAGACTGTGAGCACAAAGACCAGCACCGGATCCCCTGCCATGCACAGAGCCTATAACCACTGCACAGCAAAAGACCCGAACCGGAGTATCAGCTGCGCTCAGGTTACTCCGCTAGCACTTGTCTCCCGGTTGCCATGACGACGTGGCAGCACAGGGCAGGAGACCCTAACAGTACCCCCCCTCTGACGAGGGGTCAAAGAACCCCTACCACCGGGTTTATCGGGGAACTGCGAGAAGAAAGAGCGTATCAGTCTGGGGGCATGAAGATCACAACTGCGCACCCACGACCGCTCCTCCGGGCCATACCCCTTCCAGTGCACCAAAAATGACAGCCGACCCCGAACCACCTTGGAGTCAAGAATCCTTTCAACAACAAACTCCCTCTGGCCACGTATCAGAAGAGGGGAAGGTCTTCCACTGGAAGAAGGATTACTAATCGCCCGTTTTAAAAGGGAACAATGAAATGTTTTATTGATACCCAAAGAACGGGGCAGATCTAACTGAAATGCCACCGGATTGATAACCCTGGTGATCTTATAAGGGCCGATGAACCGGGGGCCTAACTTATGAGATGGCTGTCTCAACTTCAAATTCTTGGTAGACAACCAGACGAAGTCTCCTAATTTGAAGCTGCAGGGTCTTTTCCGCTTATCAAAAACCCTTTTGGTCACTAATGACACAGACACAAGGGCTTTCTTCACTTTCCGCCAAATACCTCTAAGGACCGAAACCACAGAGGAACCACCAGGCGTGGAGTCCAGGGGGTCAAAAGAATTGGCCTTAGGATGATGCCCATACACACAAAGGAAGGGAGAGATCCCTGTAGCAGAGTGAGCCGCGTTGTTATAGGCAAACTCCGCCATGGACAGATGAGCAACCCAGTCAGTCTGACACTTGGAGACATAACACCTGAGGAACTGCTCCAAGGACTGGTTCACCCTTTCAGTCTGCCCATTAGACTGCGGATGGTAGCCCGACGACAAGCTGACAGAAATCTGGAGATCGGAACAAAATGCCCTCCAGAATTTGGCCACAAACTGGGATCCGCGGTCAGAGACCACATCAAGTGGCAACCCGTGGAGACGCACAACATGCAGCATAAATAATTCAGACAGGCGTCTGGCCGATGGCAGCCCAACCAGTGGAACGAAGTGCGCCATCTTCGAAAACCTGTCAACGACAACCCAGATGGCTGTCATCCCCGAGGATTTGGGCAAGTCCACCACAAAATCCATTGAAATGTGGGTCCATGGCTTAGATGGGATAGAGAGTGGATGTAGTGGGCCAACAGGAACCCCTCTAGGAGTCTTATTTCGGGCACAGATGTCACATGCCCGAACCCACTGATCCACATCCTTAGCCACCGAGGGCCACCACACCGCCCTAGATAGCAACTCCCGAGTTCTGGCAATACCCGGGTGACCTGCAGACTTCTTGGCATGGAATTCCAGGAACACTCGCTGTCTTAACCTAGGAGGCACAAACAAAAGACCTACCGGAAGGTCTGGAGGAGTCTGCTCCTGTGCTCTAAGGACTAATGATAAGAGGTCCTGGGTAATGCCCACTTTAATACATGATGGGGAAACAATGGGCAACGGCTCCTCGGTGGTCTCCTGGATTGGAGCAAAACTCAGCGAGAGCGCATCAGCCTTGATGTTTTTTGACCCAGGGCGATATGTTATCAAAAAATTAAAGCGAGCAAAAAACAAAGCCCATCGTGCCTGCCTGGCATTGAGACGCTTCGCTGACTCTAAATATGCCAGATTCTTATGGTCAGTGAGAATTGAGACCACAAACTTAGCCCCCTCAAGCCAGTGTCTCCACTCCTCGAGTGCATCCTTAATAGCCAACAATTCCCGGTTACCCACGTCATAATTCATCTCGGCAGGCGAAAATTTACGGGAAAAGTAAGCACAGGGATGAAGGCGATTATCTGACACTCCCATCTGAGAAAGCACTGCCCCAATACCCATCTCAGAGGCATCCACCTCCACCACAAAAGGACGCTCTGGATCTGGGTGTCGCAGCACCTTGGCCGAAACAAATGCCCTTTTGAGACGGGCAAAAGCCGCTTTAGCCTCACAAGACCAGTGAGCAACATCCGCCCCTTTCTTAGTGAGTGCCACCAAGGGCGCCACTATAGACGAAAATCCAGCGATAAATCGTCTATAAAAATTCGCAAAGCCCAGGAAACGCTGAAGCGCCTTCAAACTAGTGGGCTGCACCCAATCCAGGACTGCCTGTACCTTGGAACCCTCCATTTGGAAACCTTCTGGGGAGATAATATATCCTAGAAATGCGATTTGCTGAACTTCAAATTCGCACTTCTCCAGCTTCGCCCCAAGCCGGTGGTCTCTGAGTTTCTGGAGGACTAAGCGTACATGCTTCCGATGTTCCTCCAGGGAATGGGAGAAGATTAGGATGTCATCTAAGTATACAACTAAGAATCTATCCAAATATTCCCTGAGCACATCATTCATGAAATCCTGGAAGACTGCCGGGGCATTACAGAGCCCAAAAGGCATCACCAAATATTCATAATGCCCCGAGTGGGTATTAAAGGCAGTCTTCCATTCATCCCCCTCTCTTATTCGGATTAGATTGTACGCACCGCGTAGGTCAATCTTAGAAAAAATGGTGGCAGTACGTAGCTGGTCAAACAAGACCGAAATGAGAGGCAGTGGGTATGAGTTTTTAATCGTGATACGGTTCAATTCCCTGAAGTCGATGCAGGGTCGCAACGAACCGTCCTTTTTACCCACGAAGAAGAACCCCGACCCAACTGGAGACTGTGAAGGTCTGATAAATCCCTTAGCCAAGTTCTCCTGAATGTACTCTGCCATAGCCTGAGTCTCAGGACGTGACAGGGAGTACAACCTGCTCTTGGGAAGCTTAGCATTTGGCAACAAATCAATGGCACAGTCATAGGAGCGATGGGGAGGTAGTACCTCTGCAACTTTTTTGGAGAACACGTCCGCAAAATCTGCATAACACCCTGGCAATCCTGGCAAACTTAGCTGCAAGAACCTGACTGGAAGGCTCAAGCAACTCCTGAAACAATCAGTACTCCAACTAAGAATCTCCCCAGAGACCCAGTCAAATTGAGGATTGTGGGCCCTTAACCAGGGTAACCCCAACACCAATGGGGCAAAAGTACAGACAGTCACATAAAAGGACAATTTTTCAGAGTGTGTGGCTCCAATAAACAAAGAAATCTGGCTAGTGCAAGAGGTAATTTTACCTTGGGATAATGGTTCCCCGTTTAACCCACAAATCTCAATTTCCGATGCCAAGGGTACTAAGGGAACAGAGTGTTTCAGGGCGAATTGGCGGTCCATAAAAACCCCGTCGGCCCCACTGTCCACAAAGGCCTCAGTCTTGACAGTTTGACCGAGGATCTTCAAGGTCACCGGAATGATAAAAGTCTTCTTGGGAAATTCTGACTTCTGGCCTGACAGGATATTTCCCATCACCCTCAGGCCCTGAAGTTTTCCGGCTTTTCTGGGCATGATACTACCACATGACCTTTATTCCCACAGTACAAACACAACCCCTGCTGTCTCCTCCGCATCTTCTCACGCGAGGAGAGGCGGGTAGCCCCAATCTGCATAGGCT